>NW_004524672.1:3245419-3257248 GCF_000260255.1 Octodon degus
TCTCTCTCTCTCTTTCTCTCCTTCCCTCTTTCCCTCCCTCCCTCTTCTAATTCAAAGATTATGGCACATTTACTATATACTGGAGGTCCTTCAGGTTTTGTGAAAACTAGAAAGTCAAACCCTTCCAATAGGTGTCATTAAGGATACTCAGTCTCTGTATCCACATCTTCCGACAGCATAGCAATGTCACATGGGAACCCAAAGAGCAAGGAGGTCATTTAAATCAGGAGATATAATTACAGCATCATGCTGGGTGAGTTGAGACAGAAACTGGAACCCAAAAGATGTTCCCATTGTTGAGGGGAGATGCCATACAGCTTGGCCTCTTAGTGTCACATGTAGACACTGTATATACAAAGATGGAAAAGGTAACTGAGTAGTGGATTACCACCCAAACATGGAGCTGTATGTAAGGATTTAATAAATTTAATTTTATGGCAGTTTTAAATTTGTCCACAAAAGGCCAACATAGAAGCCTGTTGATGTTGCAGTGAGGAGAAATTTCATTTCTACACTAAGAACATTGGTCATTAATAGAATATTTGAAACTATTGACTATTGTGGATGAGAGAAATTGTTACAAAAGTTGGTCTAGTAGCATGTCTAAATGCTTCAGCAAGGAGAAATAATGGGATGTAGAAATGAAATAAGAGGATGGATAGAGTAAGGTTCATGGGAAGGTGGTAGGTATGGAAAGAAAGGGATAAATTTGACTAATGGTAAAAATGTAGAATTTCTGGTGTGCAAAAGCTGATATTTAAGTGTGACAGAAGAAAGCCCTGATAATAAGTAACAGGCTTCAAGTATCTGTCACCAAGTGCTGTGACACTGATATAGCGATGCTGAGATAATTTGGAAAGATCATTTGGACAACAGTTTGGCAGTCCTATTTATTTTATGTTTTTCTTATTAATGAGAAATTTTCCTACAGTTTTTTTTTGTTAATTGCTACCCAAAAATGGATTTCAAAATAAATATTCCTAACCCAAAGTTTTCTTAGACAAAACAGAATGCAAAACAATTGTAGACATTAGCATCCACATGTACTAGCTGTATAGTTGCTTAAGTGACACTTTGGCAAGGGAATGAATTTCAGGAAACAACACGCGCCCTCCTCTTCACAGCACTCGCTGCCACTACGGTGAGTTTCAGTGCCATGCTGGTGCAGTCAGTCTGACAATCTGCTCACTGTGGTCCTCTCCAGAATCAGTGGAGTGAAATCATTCATATGGCACTTGTCACCGAACATGAAAATGACAGAAGTCAGCGCATTGGCAAAGCCATCATCCATTCATTTTCCCGCTAGAAAAGTATTATGTTTGGCTCATGTACCTAGTATTTCTCTTTATTCCTTTTAAAAAAAATAGTTTATTATTTAAATCAGGGGAAAAACTCAAGTACATCTAAAATCAATGGGTGCATTTACTTCATCAATATGCAATTTTGATTTTGACAGAGTAAGAGGCCTGACCCAGAATTAAGGATCAGTAGCTTTGTTGGTTAGAATTGGAATATGAGATTGTGTCTTCTATCACTATGACTAATTGAAAATAACTTCTACATTCTCAAATGTAACTATTAAGATATTAAAATGTCTGTTCATGTCAGACACCAAAATTTTGTTAAAATATGTACTTTCCTCAAGCAAGAGAAAACTATACTTTCAGCACTTTACCCAAAAAAGAAAAGTTTCTTTAAATTCTGTTTGCTACAGAGCAGGAACAATCTTTCTCCTTCACCTCCAGGACAGTACTAATGTCAAGAGAAAAGAAAGGAAAAGTTAAGGTTGAAAATACTTTCCAAACAATGCCATCGATTAAGCCTTTTGTCAGTGGGTCATAAGGCATTGAGCAGAGCAATATTCTTTCTCAAGTCTTCACAAACTACAAATATGCTATGCGTATTTTACCGTTGGGTAAACAAGAACTCAATCATGTTTAAAAATCACATGGTGCATGCACAAGGAAAGAAACTGGTGAGAAAAAGGGAAAAAAAAGTAAGATGTATTTAGAAAATACTAGTGTTCAGGCTGCAGAGACAAAATAGCAGTTCTGGGGACACTGAGTGAGAGATGTGTGGACAGACCCTTGGAGCCCACCATGTGGTTTGATGGGGCATGTGTAACGATACCTGGTGCAAAGGAAAACTGGTCTGTATCCATCTGGTGAAATGGGATCATCAGTAGTTTCAACAATGGGTAACATGGGGAAGATGATTCATAAAAAATGACTTCTAGATAGTTTTGCATCTCAGACATAAATTAATGTTTTATCAATAAATACAAATGATGAGGTAGTGTATAGGACCACTCTAGCACTGGCAAATAATTGAAAAATATTAACAAATGTACATGTTCTACAAAAAGACACAGGTCTTAATATGAAGTAAAAATAGAATGAAATGCCTTAAGTTAAGACATATTTGTCACCAAATATAGCTGTGTATTAGTTATATGAAATTATATGTGCTTTAAGAGAATAAAAAATAATTGAACAAAAAATAAAATAAAGTCACATGGTGCAAGACCTGGGAGAAAAGTCTAGAACATCAGATTCCCTGTTAGTGGCCGGAATCATTACAGTTGCTCTAAATACACCATTTTCCTTGGTGCATCAGTGAACTGTGACCCTAGAAACTGGAAAGACTGATGAGAAAGGAAGACAGAAGGAAAGGGGAAAGGGAATAGGGAAAGAGGGAAAGAGGAAGGAAGGGATGGTTATAGACTGTCTTTATTATTGTGCATGTGTTCAGCTTGGAAAAGACAGGCATGACTCTATCTGGCAATAAGCACTGAGAGCATAAACTATAAACATCACAAGTATCACTCACACATGCTCTCTTTCCCTCCCTCGCTCCCTATCTCCCTCCTTCCCTCCCCCCTCTCTTTGTCCCTCACAGTCTCCCTCCGTCCTTCCCTCCTTCCCTCCCTCCCTCCCTCCCTCCCTCCCTCTGTCTAACAAAGAGCAATAGAACATTGTAGTTCATGTCTATTTAGGCTGACACTGTACTCTAACACTAGTGAAGCATCCCGGTCATATTGTCATTGTTCTTCTAGATTTAAAAAAAAAAACCTTTTTAGTTTGCATGCTGTAATTGAAACTTTAAACATTGGTGTGTTTCCAACCAAACAATTTGAGTTGGAAGATGGGAGGCCAGTTCAAAACTGGGAACCATCTCTGCTTAGAGAATCTATAAGAATGTTGATGGGAGCCCCTCATCTGATCACCAAAAGGATGGTGAACACGGGCACAAGCAAAGGGAGAACCCATCCAATTCCTAGTGGGATGCTCCATCTGCAGAGCTGCAGTGCTCCTATCCTTGTCAAGAGCCGTAGGGAGCCCCTTGGGATGCCCAAGCTGACTTTCACTTTCCTCTGTGTGACCTCAGGTTCTAGCTCCTCATCTCCAGTTTTCACCTGCTCGTCTGGCCCACTGACTCCCCATTTTCTCTTTCTGACATGACCTAAGCTTGGTGCCACTGCATACACTTTCTGATGTATCATGACACACACTCAATGCTCAGCATGCTTTGAGGCTACGCCCAAAACTGTTTCTTCCCTTAAAACCTGTCATCATTTATTTAAAATGCAAAACTTGGCAAAAAGGATGTCATTCCTGCTATTGGACCTAAGAGCCCACTTTGAATATTTTCAAACCAAATATAGTTTCTTCTTCATATATTCCCTTTTTCTTTTTGTAATGACTTTAATTCTCCTCTTGCAAAGTGGATCCACTGACTCAACTATGATAAGCATCAAGAACAAGAAATACTGACAAGAAAAATGTGAAGACCAGCATTTCAAGACATTATTTTGCTTCATATGTGAAGCACTTAATGGGATGTCAGTCACAAGTTAAAAATGTAATAAATACTTTGTTCTATTTCTCTTATGTTGCTCCCTGATGCGGGTTTGATTGGTTTTACTGCAAATCGTTTTGGTTCCTTATGTCACTTGTAAACATTTCACTGCCCTCTGAAGATTGACTTGTAGGGAAGCTACTGTGCTTACTTTTGGGAAATTGTGGGATACACGCATGACCTCATCTTTCAGGGAGATCATAATTTAATGGAAGGGACAATGAAATGGGGATTTTTCATGTGATTTTTTAAATGCTGTCATAGAGAAATCATACAAATGCTTAAGGAGTCCAGGAACAGAATTAATAACCAAAGACAGAAGTTGTGCAATTTGTCAGAAAAAAAGATGCTTTATATTTGACTCTGAGGGATACTGATCTTCCCAAATGGAGACTGATTGGAAGGGAACTTGAGGTGGCGGATTGGCAATGAAAGATATGGGGAGATCTGGAAGCCATGAAGCTGCAAAGGGTTTATTGCCTCCCATTAGGAACATAAAGGAAAAAAAGGCAGGGAAGGATAGGAACCAGGAAGCCAGAAGAGCTTGGGTGCAGACTGCGGTAATACTAACATCCTTTCCTGCAGCACTGATTAGCTCTGCAAGTCAGAGCCAACAGAAAGGACACTTTGCTGCTCTCGTGGACAAATCACTACATCTCTTTCCAGGAAAAATGCTTAGACAAAAAATCAGACACTGATGAATCTTTTCCACCTTATAAAGAGATTGGATATAATACAAATTGTTAAACTGATACTAATTTTTTTCTTGTGTTATGTGTCAGATAAAAATTATGTCCTATAAACTAAAATGAGACGATCATGTAACCTATGCAAATATAGGCATGTCAAGTTCACAGTTTCAATCTTCTTATCACTAGAAAAATTGGAAAATGAATGAAGTGGTTTTCCAGTAGAAAATGATAATGACTATAAAGTCATAGTACTCAGCTGAGCCTAAGGTTCTTAACTTAGATTTTCAGAATCATAGGTGGTTTCCTTCACATCTTCACATCTTTCTGCTCTCTGACCCAGAACCTGTGCCCTGGTTGCCACCATAATTAATCACAAGATTGATTCAGTTGATCTCATGGTACGTCTGCCTCCAAGCAGCAATCAAGAGCGGGGTTCCTGGATGGCAGAATATACAAAGGCAAAAATGACCAATCATGAAGGCTGAATGATATTGACAGTCCCGGGCTTATATGTGAGAATTACGCACACATTTACCAGTCTATTGTGCCTTTCTGAGAAAAAAATACTTCAAGATAAATGAACAAGCTCTTGTTTGTGTAAATGGCTACAAGGAACCCCTAAAAGCTGGCAATACTGCATCTGGTCTGCCCATTTGGAATGAGACACACGGTTCTTTACATATGGCTGGTTAGAAAGGATTTTGTATTAGGCTTTACCAGGGACAAGATGAACACTATTTTTCAGCATTGCCTTTGGCTTTTGGGGATACAACTAGGTCAACTGTTATAACATTTAGGCAACTGAAAAAATCAATATGATGTTTTAAGTGGACAAGCTCTCCTGAGTTGATTGCTAAGCATGTTCATTGCAGTGGGAGCTGTCCGAGAACTGTCCACTTTATAGGCTTTGAAATTTGCTTGCCAGGAAATTATTGGCTAGAAAATACTATAGCACCTCTGCCTAAAGACATTATTTCTGAACATAGGAGGATATTGTCTACTACACAAGGCAATTTGGAAATGTCAGCAAGGGGATATGTCTGAAAACAAACTTTAAGAAAGAGAAGAACGTGGTATACTACAAACCTAGGATTCCTAGCCCCTCTCTTGGGATAACTCTGAAGTTCAGTTTCTCAGTGAGATTGGACACCAGTTGCCCACAGATTAACTCCACAGCTTTTGTCATTTTTCTGGATTGTTTTGTCAATGTGAAGTACGCCCTTGGTGCTATTTCTCAAATTGCTTTCCAAACGTAAACACTCTGCATGGTTTACATCTAGAGTATCTCCCAAGGACAGTACTGTGTGCCTTCCACATCAGTGTATCTTCCATAGCCTTATATTTTCTTGAGAGCCTTCAGGCTTCACTAATCCTGAACTATGTAGTGTACATCCTTCAGGTTATGACGTACAAACACTCTAAACTCAGGTTCACTCCACACATCTAACTGGACCACTGACAATGACTCATTTAGGGACCCAGTGCCACTGCAACCCCAAACCCACTTATTTACCACAAAGTACCAAAGCTGCAATTAAACCCGAATTCTGAAGCCTTAGTTTAGGAGAAACAATTATATGTTGACAATTTTTTGTCTTAAGAGAAAAGCACAATAACACGCATGCCATAGGCTCACCACCACAGACTAAACATTCAGAATGTCAGAGGGTTTAGCCTCGTCTCAGCATTTCTAGATGGGGACTGAGATTTGATAGTACATCTTGAATATACAGGCTAAGGGTTTTTAAGTCCAATCTCTGCTTCATCAATGTCATCTATCCCTTGGACCTATTGCTTACACGTGGCTCTTATTCTCAGAGGCATCAAAATACATCCCCCCCCCTCCCAAGTTGCAGCCACTACCAAAACCACACAGAATTTCAGGATATCATCAATTTTTAAAATTCTTTTTAAAGACCCCCTTCCTACTTTGGTGCCTGAAAAATGTTTCTTTTTTTTTTTTCTTTCCTTTGATCTAAAGAGTAGATTTCATCTATTTGATTTTAAAATGCTTTTTGATTAAGTTTTAACAAAAGTTACCTTCAAATACTTTTGTTATTTTTCCATTATCTTAACTTGTTAAAAAATATTTAACACATTAAGACATGAAGAATAATAGAATGAACAGCTGAATATGCATGATTCAGCTTCTACTAAAAATTGTAACTTTATATCCAGACATGTAGATGAGCATAAAGATAAAATAAATGTTTCTGTATATACAGGGTGATGTTAGATGTATATTTAAAATTACATGAGATGGCATAAAATATGAGTTATACAAGATGATGCTAAATATAACACATTGATATAAGATGATAACATAGATGTAGGAAATAGAAGTAGATGAAATTTTATTTTTGCTTTTATTGTGTTTAATTCAACACTCATATTGGGTAGAACAGGTGGGACTGACTCCCTCAGAAAAATGTGCCAAGATATGAGAAACGTCTGCCATCTTTATCCTTTGTCATTGCCAGTAGAAGAAGACAACTTCACGTTATTCATTAGTTATTTTGGAGCTACCAATTTGTACTTTTCAACTAAATGTTATATTTGTGAAATTTTTTACTATTACTAGATTTCACTCTCACTATTCTCAGATTGCTAAATCTCTTTTATTCCTTCCTGAGAAAATTTAGAAATGCACTCTTCAAATTTTTAAGAATGTGGTTGATACTAACGTAATATACTTCAGGGTTTGTAGTGTAGTGAGGAGTGAAAAAGTTGGTTTATCTGAAGAACTTAGGCAATGTCTGCTGCACAATGTCATTGCTGGTACTGTTATTGTTATAGGAATGCGAGGTAGGATCACAAATAATGAATCCCCAATTACCACAGTCAATTTTCATCTTCATTGTTGGGCCTTGGAGGTCTTCCCTGGAATCCCATTAAGAAAAAGCTGAGAATGCTACAGGCACCTTCTGAGGACATCAACACTCCTTATTAAGACTAAAATATTTCCTTTCAGAAAATTATTTGGTGGTTCTAGAGATTTTAAACTACAGCTGTTAGATTCCAGAGTTCTAGATTTTGCCAGTGGACCAGGAGCTCCCTTGATTTGCAGACAGAAATGGGGTCCAAGAAATGAGACTTTGTGTGATTAGCTTTTCTGGATACCTTTAACATTAAGAAAGTCTTGTTTGGGCCAGCCAGAGAACTCAGATTACAGTGCCTACTTAGGCAGACACAGGGACAGGGTTTGATCACTGGCATGCCATGCGAGCCCTAACCCCTAGGAGTGCTAAGGTAGCAACTGAGAATGGGCGAGGTGGCATGTACCTGTGCAATCCCAGCACTTGGGAGGCTGAAAACAAGAGAATCACTACAAGTCCCATTTGTGTAGTGAGACCTTGTAGACCCTGCACTAAATACCTGTAAAAAATAGTCTTGTTTGGTAAACAGGGATTGACAAATAAGTATTTCTGAAAAGAGACTATAACAAAGAGTCAACTGCTGCATCATGAAGGCACATTTCTTTGAAATCTCATTTTTTCCCATCTCATGCTTTAGAAAATTTGAAATATCTGATTTAGCCTGAAGTAGGGTTTAATAATTATAGTATATTACATAGATTCCAAGATTATGTTGTTTTCTGTGTTTCTTACTTTCTTTTTCTGCCCCTATCAATGGTAGAAGAAGAAAATTCAAGCTGTGTAGCTTAAGTAATGGTCTTAATCTACTTTGCTTTAAAAGGTACTGTGCTCTTACCTATTCAGTTATATGAAAGGAATTAAAAAGTAAGCCTCAATTTTAAAAATTTCCAGAGATTCAATTGACTCATCTATTTACCTTCTCTTATCTCAAAATCTCAGTAAAAATAATATAACTGATGGTAGAAAAAGATGAACAGCATACCAGAACTCAGTCAAAACATGGATATTAATTTAAGCTTCCCTTCAAGTTTGTTTTGAGAAAAGAGAGCATCCCCATTCCTCATTATATCTTGCACACTTTTTTGCAGTGATGTTACCTACAATGCCCACTCTAAAACCTCACACATTATCATATGTTATTTCATCTTGCATCTCTGGGTCTATTTTTCCCATATTTATCAAGGGTACTGAATAAAAAAAAATCATGACAGCAACACATTCTGAGGTAAAACCACAGAGGCTGAGTTGTTTCTCATTTGTATTTACTGGGTACAGGCCACTCGAAGGAGAGTTGTGAAGTGTATGCAGCTGGTACACATGATTGCTGCAGTGTACTCCCATTGTTTAGTAGGAGGAAAAATGTCACTTTAAGTGCCCAGAAATGTGCCCCAGCCTCTCTCAGATAAGCGTGATACTACCTGAGATGCCAGTAGGGCTTCTCTGAAAAACCTGCTAGCAGAAGACCTTTGTTCATTTTTCTAGATGAGTTCTCTTTTCAGTATGAAGCACCTTACCAAGTAAATCTAGCTGCAACTGGGCATCCTGAGGTAGTGACACATTAACAAAGCAGAACACAGCAAAGGCATTATGGGAAATAAAGCAAACTGAGAGAGACTGGATTCATCTGAGCTTGAGCTTTTCTTTTTCAGTACTGCGTCTTCACGATAAAGTTATTTCTGGTCGCCTAATCCAAGTGCCTTTTTCTCCCCCCTCGGCCCTGTTAGTCCATAGATAGTGTAGAAGATGTTAATTGCCATATGTTCTGCTCTTGGCAAGCCTCACACTGTGAACAGGTTAAGAGAGCTCTCTTTCCCTCCTTGCTTACTACGTGAATCATAAACTCAGGAGCTCAATGTGCATTTTGTGTACTTCATGGGATAAATCATTTGGAAGTGATATTACACCCAGATCTGTCTCCTCTGACAAGTGAGCTGTTTGCGTTGCTGCAGACTAGAAGTGACAGTAAAAGCATAAGGTGATTGAAGAGGCTAGTTGACTTATGCACCCGCAGTGGCAGATTCGCTAGAGAGTGGAGCCAAGGAAAGAGGGCGTGGATAGCTGCGCATAACACTAAGGCAGAAAGGGCTTCCAGTAAGCTATTGTGCGTTCTAGTCATTTTTGACTGTATAATGAGCTTTATTTTTCTCAGGGAGTAGAAATTAAAATTAAGACAGAAAAATAGCAAGTGATACAGATTTTCACTGAACAACGTAACATACATTTCACAGTATTTGTTGTAATGCACAGTGTATTACAACCAGTTATGCATATTGCCATATACATACATGTAAAATTGGAAGAAGAAAGAAATGTATAAGAAATTAAGAAGACAAAAAGGAGAAACAATTGAATAAAAGAGAGATAAAAATTAAAGCATTAACTGCTTCTTTCCATAGACCAGCAAAAGTACAGTGTTGGATGACTATATAATGAGCTTTAGAACAACCCATCTGTCTATAGCCTTATCCCTGAAAAATCTATTCTTTTTTCCCACGTCAACACAGATGAGCGATATCGCCACGTTCTGCAGTGGATAAATGAGAATAGGTTAATAAACAGCACCATCAAAACCAGAAATTCCCCCCACGGATATCCACAGCTTGGAGAGACAGAAGATGTGTGGGAAAGGAAACATCTCTTACAATGCTGTCAAGTTGCCCACCAACGCCTTTGCTCTGCCGCATCCTCTGCTGCCTAATGAGAGAAACAGCATCAGTTCATGGGTCGGGCCTCAGGATCAATAGCACTATTTCAGTGTTTAGCATATTAGACACCCACAGGACCCAGTCTAAGAACAACCTTGGAAAAAGTGGTGCCGGATCAGTCCTTAGTGTTTTCCGCTCTTCTGTTCTGCGTCCTTCCTTGCCTCCTCTCTTTCTTCCTCCTCCTCCATCTTCTTCGTGTTACTGTACCCACATCTTGAGTCTCACACTATATTTTTCCAAATTTAAGGAGAAAATCAATGAGGAATCTCATTGCTTGCCCTTCTATGCTTTGTCCTTTTCCATCCTTCCTCTTAATTTCTTTCTTAGTTTCCTTTCCTCTCCTTTACTTCCTTCCCTCCTTCCTTCACTCCTTCCTTCATTCTGTTCTTCCTTCCTTCCCTCTCTCCCTCCCTCCTTTTCTCCCTCCTTCCCTCCCCTTCCCTCCTTTCTTCCATCTTTACTTTCTTTGTGATGCATCAGAAGACACAGGAACAAGGCCTTCACTAATCCAAAACTTACTTGCTGTGCAACTTCATTAAACATTTTCTGTTCAGGAATTATATTATATTTAAATTGTTGGATGTCAAATGCAACTGACATTTAGAGCATTAGTGCCAGACTCTGTCTCAGAAGAGCTTTACTAGTGCTCCAACATCCCTTTTTGCTGTGAATGAACTCATTCTGCAAAGCCGATAGGTAAATGAAGCACTTCAAACCAACAAAATAAGTGCATAACAGAGGCATCTTAGTACAGAACCCCAATATGACAAAAGCAAATGAGATATTCAGCCAGGCTCTCTGGAAAAACCTTCTGTTTGGACTTTGGTATTAAGGAGCTTAACATATTAGGAAAGGGGAAAGGAATCTAGAGAGATGAAAATTTGCATAATAGGTGAAAATAAGCATGCTGTGCATCAGAGTTAGTGTGAAGTTTAGGGTTTCTGATGCATCCCATTGAGGACAAGAAGTATCAGGAAAAAAGAAAGCAGAGAACAAATTAGAGTGATTTTCAACAGGATGGAAGCTTCACCTTTACTATGGAGCCAGACAGGGTCCAGAAGAACATCAGCATCCACATGGGGCAAGTTGTAGGGGGCAAGAAAAAAGAGAAAATGTTTCACAATCAGTCTAATGAAATGCTGTGGGTTCGAATAAGAGGTTGTCTGTGCATTCTCCTTACAGCTCAGTGATGGATAGGCCAAGGAGATACTAAGTGGAGGGGAAAACGCCAGGCAGCTGCTAAACTCCTCATGTAGGGAGACAATGGTTTTGTCAAGTGATACAGGAGATACAGAAAGGCAAAGAAGTGTAAGGAGAAAACTGAGTCAGATTTTACTCTTTAGAGATACTTATGCAGTATTATTCAGATAGAAAGCCTAAATAGAGGTGGCAAAAAGATACATATTGGGATTCATTCTCATTAAAAGACAGACAGTTATTTAAGGAATCTCTATATAGATTTCCACAAAGCTTTACTAAAGCTTACACCGCTGCCAACAAAATGGAAGGTTTGCTCCATTTCCTCAGTCTCTTCAGAATTTGTTATTATTTGAATTCTTAATGAGAGTCATTCCTTCTGGAGTAAGGGCGAATCTCAGTATTTTTTCACTTTCTATTTCTCTAATGACCAGAGATACTGAACATATTTTCATGTATTTGTTCACTGTTTGTAATTCTTCTGGGCAGTGTCTTTTCATT
>NW_004524672.1:3258159-3268850 GCF_000260255.1 Octodon degus
GAACTCTAAACATGTACAAATAAAAGTAAATATTTTAAGTGGACAGTTAAAAGCACATCAGTAAATACTATTGTCTCAGAATGTGTTATAATGATGACTTTGTTATTTACTAACATACCACTGTTTCAGAAAACAAATAAATGGATAGCAGAGAGGGCCAAAAGAGGAGGAAAGGAGATAAATATGTAGAAATAATGTTCTGTAAGTATCATAGAAGTTGAGAATTTCAAGGAGAGAATGAAAAATTTTTTGTCAGTGAGGTACAGATTAGATGGGTACTATAAGGTGTTGACCTTGGGACATCACCAATCACCAAATGAAAGCGATCAATACAAGAGTGCCTGCTTGACATACAAGTTGGTAGTTCAGGGTTATGATTAAATCTGAGAAACAAATAAGCCTGAAGAATAGGAAGAAGTTAAGGGAATCAAAAGCAAACAATCTCCTCTATCTAGATGAATCTTTCTAGAACTTGTAATATAAAAGTAACATGACAGCAGCAAAAGGTGTCAGTTTACAGGAGGGTTTTTGAAATTAGAATACTTAAGAGCTAAAGGGAGGAATCCATTCTGGAGGGAGCAGTTATGATGAAAGCAAGAAATCCCGTGGATGAAGGAGACTCCATAAAGCCACGCGCAGGAGGTGAGGAGCAAACATGGCAGCCCTGGCTTTGAACAAGATGAAATCTTCAGCATAGCTTGAAGGTTAAGGAGAAAGGGAAGAGTGTCAAACAAACAATTTAGGGAGGTTGGACCAGAAAACCAATCTATTCCCCCCATGAGGATCTCTGGTTGATGGGAAGGTTTGCAGCACTTGCAATGACGGTGGGCCAGGACTGCCAGCTGAAGAGGACAAGTGGCGATTCCAATAATCATTAAATAAGGAGGCCATAGAATGGGCACCAGCAAGAGTCGGTAGCAGCGAGAGCACAAGAGCAAGTGGGACCTCAGCATTTCCTGCCAATACGGGTGACTTTTGTGGTAGGCTGTTGTGGTGATTGAGGAGCTGGGAGAAGCTCAAGGCTGCCCAAGCAGACTCTGAAGGAGCAGATTCAGCTCATCAGTGTAGCTGCACTCAAAAAGATACAAGAGAGTGGTCAGAGGAAAACAAAAGTGAAGGATTAATAAACTAACTGTCTGGAGCACAGGATTCTAGAAAATCTTACTTCTTTCTGCATACCTTTTGCAATCCCATCTTAACACCATCTTGAAACAGATCTTGGGAATGGCTTGATGAGAGTACTTATGCCAAAGAAAGCAGTAATGACTACAGATTGGCAGTCTATTGTGCAGATAGCCATTTACTAGCATATCATTGGGTTAAAGGATAGGAATCTAGGCTGTTACAGTGTTACTATAATGAAAGACAGCCTACGTGGAGGCCTATATGTAAAAGAAAATTATGCACTGCAGCTGGAGAGGCTGGAAGGCAGAGCTCACCCCCCTCCTGCCTGTCAAATGTGTTTGCGTCTGCACATGGAAGATGGTGAGCTCCTTGGAGTCACTTTTATAAATCACTGATAACATTCATGAAGGTCCTGGTGACATAATCGCTTACCAAATCCCCCGCCTTCTGAGATTCAGCCTATTTGGGGAGGTTAGGATTTCAACACAGGTCACACTAATATTCCTCATGCCACAGGCACTTTCCATTTTAGGATGGATGAAGAGCAAAAAGTGATTAAACTGAACATTCATGACATAGAATGTGACAGGAAGCTTCAGGATTCTTTTGTTTAACTAGCTGGTGAGTTAGTCAGTTAGTTGTTTTTCATATCCTGAAGCTGAAGCATAGAGAAAATCACATGGATGCAGATACTATTTTAGTTTACAAACACTAATGTGGGCTGGGGAGATAGCTCAATAGAATAAGTGCTTGCCTGGCAAGCACAAGATCCTAAATTCAATCCCTGGTCACACACACACACACACACACACACACACACACACAAATAGTTAAGTTTTCCTAAGTAAAGGCAGAAGTTTATTCAAATATTCCATTAAGCAGTTGAGACAATTGGACTTTAGGAAGATATCAGCTATAAGGAAAAGTAGAGAAAATGACAAATCTTCCAGCAAAAGAATAATGTATTTCCCAGGTTCTCCAGACTTACTAGGTTTAATAAAATTCAATTCAACAGACATTCATTGTTCACAATATTATGCTAGATTATGAGATGGAACGAAGTACTTGGTAATGAATAATTTAAGGCTTTATATGAAATATTACTTTTTTCCTTTGTAAAACATTTAAAATTAAAAGGTTAGGAACAAAAAAAGTGTTTCTTAATTTTTTTTTTCCTGTGGGACCAGAAAGGCAGCCCAGTGGTCTAAATACCTTCCTAGGCAAGTACCAGGACCCAGTTTTGATCTCCAGTACTACATACCATGCCAGCCCCAATCCGGGCACACTAATCCAGCCACCAAAATCTGTAATCCCAGCGCTGGGTAAACTGAAACAGGTCGATCACTCTGAGTCTAAGCTGGGCAGTGAGACTCTGTACCACATACATATAATTTAAGAAATAAAAAAAAATTGATCCTACTATAGCTTGTTCATTTGAAGGTAGTCAGAAAAAACAATGAAGGTGGTAAAAGAGTTTCTAAGGGTACTTATATAAAGAAATTTAACTTTTGCACTACCTGTGATGATCCATGATAGAGAAAACATACTTGTCTCCTTTGTTTAGAGAATGTAAAGCAATTCCATAGTACTCTGACTCAGTTTTGTACCTTTCTGGCAGCTGAAATACATGGACTGCACTGAATCAGATTCATTGGATGCTTCTCTCATCAGGAGAGTTTTGTGAACTTTATTCATTTTAGTTAACCCATTTTGGTTTGTTTGACAGCACGCAGTTAACTTGATATAATTAGTCTTGTCTCATTTTTTTTTTCCTGTGAGTAGAAAAAAAGGAAATTCTAAGTAGGGAAAAAGAAAGGATACAATTGCTATTGTCACAGGCAAATAGATTAATTAATTAATTAATAGTAAAAACTTGAAAATGCCCCTCACATGACAGCATGAAGGTCTAACTAGAGAGCTGCCCTTAGGCTGGAGATTCTTTTTTTTTTTTTTTTTTTTTTTTTGCGGAACCAAGGATTGAACTCAGGCCCTTGCGCTTGCCAGGGAAGTACTTATTCCACTGAGCTATCTCCCCAGCCCTGGCTGGAGATTCTTAAGACACTTTGAAATACCCTTTCCTGTAAGGTGTGATCAATCCAACTCTCAGTAAACAATGAGAGTGCACGCTATAGTATGAAAAGGCTCCTCCTTTATCAGTACCTTTCACCTCACCCATTTTGTCCCAGATGCTTTGATGTTTCTGCTTAACTCCTGCACCTCTAAAAGGCACACTGGACATTGCTACTGCATTGTGGTACTCCTATTAATGCCAATTTTCTCAATTTGTGTTGCTGAAAGCAGTACACTTTCTAAGTGCTAACTCACAGGTGTCCTTACTGCACTGAGGTTGCCGTGCATGCAATTGCACACGTTCCCTCTGCCCTCACTCAGCTCATGCTGGTACTAAGAACCAAAGTGGACGTAGCTTCAGGCATTTGTCTCACAGTTACCCGTGGAGACTGCCTTCCTTTTCTCCTCCTCATATCACCAAGGACCAAGACCCAATAGAATTGTCAGGATGTCCTCCACCCTATCTTTTCCCAGGGCATCTCATAAAACATTGTCATTTCTCACATCCAGCTCCAGGAGATGTCTTTCATGAAAACTGTGGAAATGTAGTGGCTTAGTCAGTCTTCCACTCAGTGGGACACAACATCCAAGGCTCACGAATTAAGGAAAGGCTCACAGATCAGGGAATTTGGTCCATGGTCAGGTGGATCCAGGGAGAGATGTGGTAGGAGGACCCAGCCATCCAGAGGTGCTTAGCTCCTGGGAACCAGGAAGCAGAGCAGCGGCACAGTACTAGACAAGGTGCCAGGGCCATACCTCCATGACCCACCCGATATGCCCAGAAATGTGATGTAGGAAGCCACTGGGCACTTCTTTTTTTATAGAGAAACAAATAGCAATGAGACAGTTTCAAACCAACTAATATGACAGTTTCAATAATTAATACATTGAGTATTGTTGCCTTCATAGTGGTTATTCATAGTACAAGATGCAGACATGATATCCTGTCCAAACACTATTAGTACAAATGTTTCTTCTCATTGAATTAAGATAAAGTAGCTGTATATCTATCCTAACTATTTTGTATATACAGATACAAAATGGTCCTTCATTTGTATTCCCTTTTGTTTAGTTTTGTCAGAGATGGGTATTCCATTGCCATTTAAATATTGTAGGTGCGTGAATTCAGCAAAATAATCCAATATAGTCCAGTAGTCCATAGTAGTAGTAGGTTATCTGTAGGACTGACAATGTCAGAAGTTGTTGACTTTAGCTCTTTACAACTCATGGCTTTACTTTTCATACCTCACTAGTATGCTTTTCTGCTGGATGGTTAAGAAGCCTATGAAATTGGTACAGTTAAGGTTAACTGTCTCATAGTCTATGGGAAAGTCTAATAGTAAGGCTATGAAAACACAGAAGAAGACTTCTTGACAGAAAAGCATATATGATTCAATGGAGGTGAAAATAGTTAAGTACTGAAATGACTGTAATATTTGGGTGAACAACGTCAAGCAAAATCTCAGTGATATTTTCTACTGTCAAAATGATTCAAATTTTTTGTAGAACTTTGGATGCTGATACCCTTGCTGGCAGATATCAGTCAATAATTGGTAAAGAAATATAACAAGAGGAATGTTATACTCTAGAGAGAAAGACAGAGAATGCTCTCAAATCTGGGTCTAGCAAAGTGCCTCAGCTTACTGGGTCTGGATCTACCCAGTTTAAAGTCAACCAGCTGTGCCTGGCTTGGGTCTGGCTGCTGTGCTCCACTTCTTCCTGCTGCATCTCATGGAAATGAGCCCACTGTGCCCCTCTGGCAAGATGTTCAGCTCCTGGATTAGCTGGCTGAGTCTGGCTCCTAGCCTCTCTGCAGGGAGTTCTGTCATAGGGTTCCACACGAGGCCTGTCTGAGGGAGGAGGTTCCAGTGAGTGTAGGGATGGTCCCAAACCTACACAGGGCCTGGGCACTGGCCAGAAGAGGGTCTGGCAAGCAGGCAAGTGCCCCCCCCACACACACACCATGCTATGCTCTAAACATATGGAAACATTTTTAAATTTGTAAGTAAAAATGAATTGAAATTATCTCAAAGCAATATAAAGTATAAAATATTTCAGCTTAGTCACCTAAATATTTTAATAATCAAAAGCTAACATTAATTCCTTTGTATCAATTCAAGGCAAATTTTATAACTAAAGATTTTTTCAAAGCTGACTTAAACCAGGCATGGTGGTATATGTCTGTAATCCCAGCACTTGGGAGGCTGGGGCAGGAGGATCATTGCAAATCTGAGACCAGCCTGGGCTACAAAGTCAATCCAAGGCCAGCTTGAATTGCATATTGAGACCTTGTCTCAAAAAGACAAAAGAAGGAAAAAAAAAAAAAACTTGGCAAAACTGATTTAAAATATAGACGAATACTTAATGGTCCCCCTAAAGGAAGAAGTTATTGAGAAGAAAAGTAACAAACAAAATATTAGAAAATATTAATTCATTATTTTACAGTTCTACATTTAAACATATGAAGATATATGAAACTGAGTATCAACTAGAAATTTCATTTCTAGGAAAAATAATGATATCTAGTAAAGTTCAAGTTAAAATTATTTCACTTATTAATGAAGATAAAAGGCCTATCTTTCATAAATACAGGTGGTGCCAATACCGTTGTAGTGAAATCTGAGCGATTCCAAGAGTCAGCACCCGCTTTTCTTTGCCTGAGTTTTCTCCCGTCCACCTGGTGGGCTGGAATTTCTGAGAAATGCAAGTCACCTCCCTGCAGCGGACCCCAAGCCGAGTTCTCAGACTGTCAGCCCTGCTCAGCAGTCTTAATGATGCTAGTTGTAATGTTTTCAGCTCCACAAAGTGGTCAAAATTTATAAATCTTTTCTGATAACTTGTTCAAAATGCACCCCCTGTGGGATCCCGCACCCCCATTCCACTAGCAACACTTTCCAGTCCGGCAGCCTAGCTGGTTTCTTGATCTCAGATCCTGGTCTCACAGCAGATTCTGCAGCTCCAGGTTAAGACACACTCAACTCAAAAGGGGGAGGGAAAAGAATTATAAAGAATCAAAGAATAAAGGAAGAAAAGCTATCAACATGAACGCGTCCCACAGATCCCAAACACTTTCGGAAGGTTTCTATTATTATCAGATCATCCAAAGTTAAAATGTAATCCTCACCATTATATAAAAGATATATTCAAGGAATCTCTCATATCCTACTAATGAGAAATAAACTGATAATGTCGTGCTAAAAAATAGAAGTGAGGCCAAAAAAAGTTTCAAAATATGTATGCCTTTTTATGCATAGGTTCCACATTTATTCAGATTAAGTTATTAAAATGTGTCTAGATTTATAGCCTAGCTTACGCTAACTATACAATCAGAGATTAGGGAAAGCTACACACAAAATCTCCTACTGATAGTTACATGAGAGGAACTTAGTAAGAATGGAGGACATGGGATTTATGAAGTAGACAAAATTTCCTGGATTTTCCAACCTTCATTCTTCTTCTATCCCTCTTGACCATATGATGTTACCTTGTCCCCAAGACTACTGTTTTGTTGCTATTTCTTAAATTTTGGCTCCTCCTTTAGGGGGCAGTTTCCAGATATGGATACTTTCTGAGTTAAGGTATTGTACTTCTGATTTGGTTTACTTAATCTTTCTTTCATGCTGACTTGGTTCTCAGTGCCACTGTCCCCACAACTCAATGGCAACTTATTTTATTTTGTAACACATGTTCTCCATAGAACAATGCTCCATGTTCTAGAGCACAATAGCATGCTCCATGACTAAAGTTAATGTGCCAACAGTGTCCTCACGATTGATCAAAGAAAGGTAAATCTAACAGGCTTTATACAAATACATGCCATCACCTAAGAATGAGCTCTTCTTAGAGCGTATATGCTTTTATTTTGCAGCAAAAATGTATCCTAAACCATGAAAATCATCAATACTTGGGAGGAATCTTCCCTGTGTGTGTGTGTGTGTGTGTGTGTGTGTGTGTGTGCCTGTGTGCGTCTGTGTTTGTGTGAATGCTTGTGTTTAATTCAGAAACACTTTTTCATAGTAGTGTCTTTTTCATTTGAAATTTTTTACACACAACAATGTAGTTTGGCGAATAAAAACATGATTTACATCATTCTTAGAACTCATTATGTGGTTTTAAAAAACATAAAAATCTTCCTAGGATCTTGATGTTAGATAATGAAATTTTGCCCAGGTCCAGATTTTGAAATGGTAGGTTTCCTGGGAGTAGTCACACAACCCAGGGATTCTCTGCTGCTTGCTGGGTTGCCACCTGCCGGCCAAAATGACCTGGCACCTACAGGGAGGGGTGGAAGTGCCACCAAACCACAACCTACAGATATCGCCATGGCTGATGATCAGAACTTCCTCTGACGTTGTGTTCGCAGCAATGCAGGGGCTTGGGCTTCAAAGTTGGACTTGCCTGTTGATGAACAGAAATTGACCTGTCAGTCTTATTATCAACTTATTTCTAGAGAGATAAATGAGGAAGTAAGTGCATTGTAAAATTAAACATAATTTTGAACTTATTACCAACCACTTAAAATGAAATTTACTTTTATGTGTAAAATAATCTCTTACCTTTGTACAGCTGATTCTTCAGCAAAGTATACTGGTCCTCCTGGTTTCAACATATTTAACTGATCTTTTTGGGTTACTGATTGATTTGTGGAATCAAACTAGGAAATTTCCACTCAAAACTGCGTCACAGTGACTTGAAACTCTCAATATACCTAATGAGTATATATTTAACTTTATATTCATTATACGAAGATCAGTGTCACACCTATAGATATTTTACATAAACTTATCATGAAACTCTATGATTGGAAAATCTCTACACTCAACATGCTTTGAGAAATATTTAGTGGTATATGTCAAAAATATTTTAGGCTGGGGAGACAGCTCAGGGGCATAGGTGCCTGTCTGGCAAGTGCAAGGTCCTGAGTTTGATCCTTGGTACCACAAAGACACAAACAAATGAAAAGTGTCTCTCACAGGGCTCAGGGGTTCTATCCCCAGGGCCTGCCATGCCGGCTTTGTCCCCGGGGCTCACTGAGACTGGGCGTGGTGGCACACACTTGTAATCTCAGTTCTTGAAAGGCTGTAAACAGGGAAATCACTAAGAGTGTGATCTAGTAGTGAGACCCTGGATAACCTGTAGACCCTTCCCTAAAATACAAATAATAATAATAATAATAATAATAATAATAATAATAATAAAATAAAGGCCACTAGAAATAGTGAGTGATGAAAGCCTCTATTTACATAGATTTCATGTTTTCCATGTATTTTACCTGAGCTACTTTCACTGTACATTTATAATATGTTTATAATGCAGTAGTCAGTGAATCCAACCTTCCACTTTCTAAATGGAACAGAGCAGAGTCAGGGATTTGCCAAATATCAAAAACTTCATGGTTTAAAAAGGACCTGAATAAGTGTATTCAGCCGGCCTCTTCTCTGAGCTTTTCAATACAGGTGACCTTGAAATAGATAATCTTCTACTTGCAGAATTTGGTGTTTAATATGAATAATGAATATTTATTGGTTTTTCAAATAGTATTTTAGCAAAGCAGCCCTGAGTGAGACAGTTATTTACTTAATGGTAGAGAGAACCTCTGCATGTGATTTATCATGCCTTATAATTACAGTCTGCACATAATGAGTCCATTTTTGCCATGTGCCATGAGTTGTTTATCAGTAATACTGCTTAGGCCAGCAATTCAATTAACTCTACATAGCATTGGTGATTTCTAATGATTCCCCATTTTATAATGAACAGTAGTGATTCTTTGAGGATTTTAATATACCCGGTGAACAAAAATGTTTGCTAAATGTTATTAGCATATTTTGTGCAAAAGACCAAGAAGGATATGAACTGAATTAGTAATTATTTGAATATGAGTAAGTGGATCTGTATACAGGGTGCAGAACATGTAAAGTTGCTTAGTTTCCAGCTGGCAAATACAATCATCATGCTGGATTTTGTAAAATATTATAGTAAAACATCTATTGATACACTAATTCCAAATCTCATCAAACACCTTCACATGGATGATGTCCCTAAAGAATCTCCACAATAATGGAGTAGTACCTAGTGCAGGAAGTGGTCAATAAGGGCCCCTACACAAAGCTGATTCTTGTTGTTCAGAGTGAATTTCTGAAGAAATATGAAAACTATATCCATTGTTTAAGAAAAACTCTACACTCTTTGTTTTGGAAAATACATGGATAAAGTCAATTTAATTTGTTATCATCACAGAATACCCCTCCATGACATCATCCAAGCCATTAATTTATAAATTAAAGTCAGTACATGAATGTAAACAAGGAACATGATGGCTCATTCCAGCAACTGGCACTTTACTCTGGAAAATAATGTGTTACAAAATAGAATTCATCCCGACAAAACTGTAGGAGGAATGACACCAAAAACTGAAAAATGTCCAATCAAGAACAGGAGGGGAAGTAGGTAGGCCAATGCCAGACCAGTGCCAAATGAAATAGCTAGTCCCAGAAAAGTCAAGATCTGGAAGCAGTCCAAGAGGAGATGATGCCAAGACTAAAGCAAGGGTAGGTGTCAGAGGCAGGCCTTTGATCCTGTGCAAACACCTGAGCCAAGTCAAGGGTAGGAAGGAGAAGGCAAGAGAGTTCAACAATCTTTGCCTATTTGTTGCTTCTTGTAGTAGATTTTAACTGCTGCTCAACTTATTACACCCAACTGAATTAAACTAGGATGTTTCTGGATGTGAGAGGTCCACCTGAGTATTGTTGCCAGCAGCATGAAGGCAGAGCAGGAGAAGCTGCTGGAATGCTGTTAAGGATGATATTTGGAGAAGCTGTTGGAGATGTTGGAAATTACTAGTTTTCTTGGGCTGTTCTGCTGGAGGACCTTGGCATGCTGGTTTTCCTGATGAACTTTGGAGGAGCTCTGGTCCTCATCTTGAAAAAAACTTCCTGGCTCCAAACGGGAAGATGGTGCACTGCTCAGCCTCATGGCAAAGCTTGTCACATTGACTTTCCTGATGGGAACTCAGCTTTCCTCATCACTGGAGGAACTTGCAATCTCACTGTTGCTGAGAATGACTGTGGCACTTTTGGGGGAAGCTCTGGTGCTTACCTTGAGTGTTGCTTCCTGACTCTAGTTCAGATCCCTCAGCCTGCTAGCACAGATCCTTCATTCTGCTGGCATAGATTCTCTAGCTTCCACCACTGACCTTTGGCCCTTTCCAGCACAGATTTGTGAAGTGGGCCTGCATGAGACATTGATTTGGGTTCTAAGCTTCAGTTGGACTTGTGGGAGGTATTGTTATTAGTTCTAGGTTTTCAGCTGGACTCTTGCAGGATATTAGGATCTAGGACTCTAGCTGAAGTCTCTAGTGTTTATGTGCATGGACAGAATTCCTTCACTTCTTGTATATGATTCTTGGGTGATTCATTACAAAATACTATTATAAAACATGTCCTGTATTTTATTGTTCCCCTTGTAAAAACCCTAAACCATCACACTTCACATCA
>NW_004524672.1:3270630-3271592 GCF_000260255.1 Octodon degus
GGGATATATTTTTTCCATATTTACATGGTTGTTTTGTGTTTCATTTATCCATTTTCAAATTGTGTGTTTCCTTGACAAATATTGGCTTGTATGCATACGGAGGAAAGTGAAACTTTGAGATATGTTCATGATGTGGAGTGATTAAATCTAGCTAATTTAATAACTGCATCATCTAATATAGTTAGCATTTTTATGCAAATATTTAAAATATACTCTTTAATTTTTAAATGAAAATACATCATTGTTATATTTATTAGTTTGAGCTATTTAATTTTTATTTTGATTAACTTTTATTACTACTTGTACATATTCACAAAGTTAATTGTAATATTTCAGTACATGCTACCCCATATGCCCTGTTCATATTCAACACCCCTTTACCCACTCTTCCCAGATTTTAGTCACCTTCTCCATAGCTTCCATATATGAAAGCATCTTTCTTTCTGTGTCAGGTCTGTTTCCCTTAACAATGTCCTCTGGATCCGTCCATTTTGCTGTAAATTATAAGATTCCTTTCTTCCCTAGGAACTGTCCCTCAAAATGGCAGTGAGTGGAACCAGTGGATTTGACTGGTAATCCTGGGAAACTCTGACAAGAGAGGAGGAAAGTGAGATACTTAAGTGAAGGAAGTCATTAAAAAGTCTACTTTTCAGCAGATTCCTCCTTGAAGTCATCCCACTCATATATGAGGAAACTGAGAAACTTCTGCCAGAATTTCAGTCAGTCTGTAGTCAAGGATATTGAGAGACTGGGATAGACTCTGGCACCTGCAGCGTGCCACTAGTGGCCAGAGGGATGCTGAGGTGGGGGTGGCAGCTACTGCTGCACCACAGTGTTATGACCCAAGAAGGATGGAGTGGGTCATGACCTGTGTCTGCCACAAGGCACACTAAGGTTTTTGTGTTGAGGAGAAATCATTTTATTTTAAAGAATTTTTTTTTGTTATTTTTCTCTTGACTTTT
>NW_004524672.1:3272729-3286769 GCF_000260255.1 Octodon degus
TGAGCTGTAGGATACTCAGGTCAACAATTTCTGACATTGCCAGTCAAGCAGAAGACCCAATACTATTATGGGCTACTGGACTCTTTTGGAATATTTTGCTGAGTTTACACACCTATAATATTCAAATAATGGAACTTAACAAAAAAGGGTATACAGATGAATGTTTGTTTTCTATCTGTGTGTTCAAAGTGGTTAGGTTAGATATATAGTTACACTCTCTTAATGAATAGAATGATTTGTTCTGATGGAGTTTGTAGATAGGATATCATGTCCACATCTTGTACAGCAATTAACCACTGGGAAGAATGTACGCAATGTGTTGATTGTTGAAACTGTCCTACCAATTTGATTTGAAATTGTCTCATTGCTATTTGTTTATCAATAAAATTATGGGAAAAAAATTAAAAAAGAAAAAGGAACTCAATCAGAAAAAAAAGAAACAAAGCCAGAAACAGAGTAACAAATAATACATAGGGTACAGAATTTCAAAACAAGAATAAAAATTTAACAATGAAAAAAAAAACCAAAACAAAATTAACAGTGGCATGCTCCCTTCTCCCCTCTATCTGAGATTACTTCGGAGAACAACTCTGGATGGGCAATCCTAACACCTATGTTGTGGTTACTGGTGCAGATAATGAGACTTTGCTGTGGCTATATGCCATTCCCTGTTCACAGAGTTAAGTAAGGAGTACGTTTATCCCATAGAAGTGTAAATATTTCCTTGATGTTTTGCAGAGGTAATGCTCTCCCCAGAAGGATGCAAGTGAGGAAGCTACAGGTAGAGTTGCTGTGTGTGACCATCTCACAGTAACACAGGACATAAAGTGGAGCAACCCAAGAACTAAAACCAGAAAAGAGAGGACCTAGTGAATGGCAGATGAATGACCTAGTCTTGACTGCATATGATTTTTTCATTTATTTCAGTAGCACCATCCCATAATTCATCCTCATCCTTTTAAAACAGTTTAAAATTAGTCTTCTTTTGCATAACAATATATAGTCATAGTTTCACTGACTGTACATACGGTTTGTTCATTTGTTCATTCACTCATTTATTTTGAGGCAGGGTATCACTGTCTTCCTAAGACTGATCTCAAATTCCTAACTTTTAGTGACTCTCCTCATTATCCTCACTAGAGCTGGGATTGTAGGCAATTGCCACCATGTTAAACTGAAGAGATTCTTAAAATAAGATTCATTTCAGGAAGGAAGGAATATCTTTTTAAAGACATTTATAAACCTAGATCCTATGAAGTACTTATGCTGATAAAAGGAAAAAATGCATTCTTTGGCATTAGGTGTAAATGCCCTTAGGCATTCCATAGGAAGTAGGTGCCTAGCAACAGATCAGCAGCTGTCTCTGTACACCTCCTAGATACCTATTATTTTATTGTAAGGATTCTTATACAGAAAATATACATCTATAAAATGAATGTACTCTTAAATCACAGAAAGATTTATTCCAGCTGAATAATAATAAAACTGAAGCCCACAAAAGTTAATTTATCTCTTTTAAGAATTTTTCAATCAGGGCTGGGGAGATGGCTCAGTAGAATAAGCACTTTCCTGGCAAGTGCAAGGGCCTGAGTTCAATCCATACTTCCTAAAAAAAAAAAAAAAAAAAAAAAAGAATTTTTCAATCACTGGCAAACAATGACAAAGCAAGCTTCTGAACTCATTCCATTTTTATTATATCTACTTACAATGTGAGGACTTCCTTCTAGACATCAAAGTTTTCTGAATGTTAATATATTAGCCCCATTAGTTCAAATATTTATTCTGGAAGCATTTGCGGTGTTTTCATTGTTTCATTCCCTTTGAGATATGATAGGAAAGGACTATCCTGTAAGTGGAGACTGATAATATAAGACAATCAAGTATTCTCATGCTTGTCCTTGGGATGTGTTTACATGCTATAAGGAGTTTTATGGCAAGATGACTCCAGCTGCACTATGACAGACAAGAAGTACTTGACTCTCTCTCTTTACCTGTAATGACTAGACGAAGGCATAGCCTGGCTCTCAGACAATGGTCCCTATCGTGGCCCCTTCTTGCCATCCTCTTCACTTCTTCTTGATCTTCCTCTCTTCCCAGATCCACTGAGAAACTTGCCTCCATGACCTCCCTGGTCATTAGGGGACATCTTTCTCTGTGGCTCTCTAACAGGAAGTGCAGCTCTGATATCAGCCATGGTCCCTCTCTTCTACTCCTTCTGCTGCTTCCATGTCTTTGAAATCTGAGGGATCTGAATGTGGTGGAGGTCAGGGAGGGATCTCCAACCTCCTCCAAGCCCTAATCAGCTGTAATGAACACAGCTAGCCATCCTGAAGATTTCCTGATTTCAGCCCCACCATCTGCCCTGCGGAAGTGACAGCTGACCTTTAGAGCCCTTGTGCATCCCTAGTGTTTCCTTGAATTCACACCATGATAATTGCAGCTATACTGACTTCCCTGAACCTGAATGGACCAATCCTAGGCCTGTAGCTGACACATAAACCACACTCCCCTCACATGTCTCAGCTGAGTGTAATGAACCTCTTTCTGGTACACTGACCATACAAATACTACTAAAATAAAGCCCCACCTTGCTTGTGATTTATATCTTGGGTCATGTAGATTGGAAAGTCCAATAAACTCACTCAGGATTCTTATCCTGCATACTGTAGACAGATAAATCATTTTTTAAAAGGAACATGAGACATCAGGGATTTTAGCCCCTATTTTTGGTTTGTGTCTAGATGTCTCCCCAAAGCCTCATGCAGTCATAGGAGGCAGGGGCAGGTTTTTTAAAGATGGTTGAATCTAGAATTTGTAATTGTTTCATGGTTCAATGCTGGGGTTAAGGCTATGAGTGCTACCCCTGCCATAGAAAAGGCAGACTACATACAATATAAGAGGCAGAAAGGGATCTCTCTGTCTCTGTCTTTGTTTCTCTCTGTCTCTGTCTCTCTCAGTCTCTCTCTTCCCATCACTAAAGCTTTCTCTTTCTGCTTTTGCTGTCTTCCACCGCTGTGCACTATTTGCCACATGCATCCCTGCCTTGGATACAGCCAAGTATGGACTGCAACTTGTGAACTAAATAAGCCTTTCCCCTTTTAACTTTGAGTGTCAAGTGTTTTTGTCTCAGTAATGAGAAAAAACTAAGACATTTCCAAAGACCGCAAGAGACCAGAAGCCAAAAAATGTCAGCAACAGAAAGCAGTACCCAGCAGAGCTGACCAGTAATGTTTGGAACAAGCCAACAATAAATAGCACATGACAGTGTCAACTAATGGCATTCAGCTTAACTGGAGTGGACTCGTAATATTTAGGTTCCTATTAGAGCTGCACTTTTCAAATTCATGATTTCCATCTATGAATAAAAGATTCAGCTCCTTACAACTGAACAACTGAGGCTCACATCTACTAGTTGGTCATTAGTGAGGACTCTATCAGCTAGAGAGCACCCATGTTCCTGGCCTACCCTCCGTCTTCAAGTCAAAAACACTACACACAATCGCCTTCATGCTTCATACCTTTATACCTTTGTGGCTTTCTCTTTTGCAGTCATGCAAAGTATTCTTCATTTAAGAATTTTCATAGTTTCTTAAAGATGAAATCTCTATCAGTAGTCTCCAAGAGTCGTAGGTACAGACTTTGGGCATTAGAACAAACATCATTGCTTCTAATTGATGTTGAGAAAATGTTAGCTTTTCTTACCTCACTTTGGAGAAGTCTTTTCCAGTGTCTGTGTCATTAGCACATTTTGGCCTAAGGGCTACAACAATCCCCTCTTTCCTCCCAGTTGGCCTTGTCCCAGAAGTCTTAGGCACAGTGCCTTCCAAGGGCTGCTCTGTTGCTTGGGTAACAAGGCAAGTTTGAGCAAAACCATGTATGTCTTCATTTCATATTCATTGTCCTTCCCAAATAACTGATAAATCTCCATGAGCACATCAGACTTTACTGAGGAATGATCAAAAATTATAACCAGGACCAGAGTCCCTCTTAGGATAGTATTTCCAAACCCAGAATCTGGGGCAAACATGTCACTATGAAGGTTGAGATTGATTATATAAGTTGATTTTCTTGGAAACCAGTAAGTGAGCACACTTTTAGGTGTAAGTGGATGTGTTGTGGAGTTGTGAGCTTGAATACTATACACGGCCCCTTGGACCCTGTCCTCTGGCACTGCCCCTGCTTCCCAGCAACTGGCAGCTAAGCAGCTGTGTTCTACCCGGTCCTTCCACCATGAAGTCTCTGCCTTGGAGCCAGCCAGTGTGGACTTGGTCCCCTGAAGCGATG
Organism: Octodon degus; assembly: GCF_000260255.1. NCBI lineage: Eukaryota > Metazoa > Chordata > Mammalia > Rodentia > Octodontidae > Octodon > Octodon degus. Next base: position 3,277,014 of record NW_004524672.1, read on the forward strand.
GACCAAATCACATTTCTCTTCCTTTACTTTGTGGACATCAGGAATTGTGTCTCCTTCAGGTTGATGCTAATACAGATACTGAAAGTAACTATGATACTGATGACTATTAGAAACACCTTCTAATCTGCCAAGTGCCAGTTTAGTGTCTGACAGATTTGTCCTTGCAGACTTGAGAAAATTCTTTTCTCCATGCTGTGCCCATAGACCCTCACTTTCCAAGAAGCACTGGCCATCTGGCTCCCAGCACAGCAATCCAATCCCAGTCCTGCTCAGATCCATAAAAGAAAGTGTGTGAGACTACTATGGAGACTCAGTCTACTCGGATGTGATGTGATCATTAAAGTAAAACAACAAATATCGGATATAATACCTGTGCTTCTTTATGAATGTAGCAAATAAAAATACTGAATAGAGAATCTAGAAATTTTAAAACAGTAATGAAGATGAATATTCCAAAATATTTGCAAGATTAATATTATTTATCTGATGTCTACTGATGGTAACTATTTAGTGTACTGTTACCATCTTTGGATTCCAAAGATTTATATTCATACTAGAAGAAAATATGAACTTCTAATTAAATATTACTCAAGAGAAAGATGCATTTTTTAAAATGTATTTGGTCCAGGGTCTCACTATGCAGCTTGGACTCATAGTGAACCTCTGTGTTTTCAGCCTCCACAGTGCTAGGATTACAAGCATGGGCCACCACGCCTGGTCTTGGTGGCCACAGTATGCCCTGTGGTGGGACCGGAGTGGCGTGTGGTGCCAGGGATCAAACCCCGGTCCCTGTGCTTGCCCAAGCAGGCTCTTAGTCCACTGAGCTATCTCACTTGCCCAAGATGTATTTTTTTTTAACAGAAGCTCACAGATCTATTTCATCCCAACTAGGCCTCCAGTTTAGAATTCCAAGAGAAAACAATAATGCAACATTCTCTTACTCAAAATCCTCGGGAAAGAATAAGGAGAAAAAAGTCATTTTTGCCTCTTTGCAAAAGAACACATTTCAGTTGAGTTTGTAGATGCTTTCTGAGTACTATGTGCATAGCAATTGTCGAGAGAAGTGGTAAGGAACAAAGTGCTTAGAAAAAAATTACAACCTAAACAGGAGAATTTTTCTACTAAGGCATATTACTAGCCTTACAATAGGGTTTCAGCTGCTCCCAGGGGGATGCCGTTTCAATTATTTAGACTGATGTTTGATCTAGTTTAACTAACCTACTTTTAGCAAGCATGAGCAGGGAAGGAGAAGAAGCATGCAAGGGACCAGATTGTTCCCCAGAGCACCTCTGTGATAAGGCAAACTGCATAACCTGTGTATCAAAGATTCCCTCGCTGCAAGATTCCTCAGCAGTAGTAAATATTTAAAGCTCAGATGAAAACAGAATTAAAAGCAAGAATTAAGTCACCTAATCCTTTCACCTGTTCCAATGCAAAGGGAAGGTTTAATGAGAGAAATCCTGGAATATTTGCTGAAGTTACACTTGTGAGCTCCCCTTCCATTACTGAACACACGGAGGGTGTAATTTTTCATATTGATATTCACTTTTGAAAACAGTTTTGAGTGTTCGAATAAACCCAGCAAATGTAAAGAACCCATTATCTTAAAGGAGATGAACAGCAATAAGCTGATTTGTGTCATGAGAATAATTTCGTTTTAGCAAACGTCTTCTGCATATCCTCAGCAAAGCTTTTTCTAAAAATAAACCTTAAAGAAATAACCAAAATGGCCTCTTTTAAGCACAAAGAACTCCTGGAAATACTATATATGAAAATGAATTTGGCTGGTGCAGGTTTATTTTGTGGTATGTTCTCTCCCAGGTTAAATTGTCATTTAGCTTCACAAATTGTTTCTGGAAACCAGCCTGTGTTCACAGAAACAGGGCATAAAGTGAATTCATTTAGCAAGACCAGAAAAGGCAGGATTTAAAAATCACTAACAGTGCTTGACTTTGGTCTCTCGGTTTAGCAAGAAGAGAAACACTTACGCTTTCAACCTGACATGCTCTCCCCAAAGGATCAAGTGTTCAGAGCAGGGCTTCTGGAAGGTGACAAGCATGAGGACTCTAATTTCATCACCAAGTTTATCCACTGATGGATCTCTAATTAGATGCCCTTCCTGAGAGGTGATGAAAACTTAGGAAGGGAAGACTCATTGAAGGACTGAATCATGACAGCATCACTTTGGGAACTATGTCTTGTCTGCCTCTTCCTTGGGGCACAGGGTTTCTCATTCAGCCACCATGAAGTGAGAAATTTAGCTCTACTACACTCTTTCAGAATGATGCCTGTCTCCCTACAGGCTTAGATACACAGACACAGAAGAGTGGGATACCAGGGTCTGAAGCCTTTGAACCCATGATGCAAAATACCCTTTTCCTCCTTTAAGCTGTTTTCCTCAGGTATTTGGCAGTAGCAATGGAAAGCTGCCTGACATAGATGGTGATCATCCAGACCTAAATGACCAGCAGTTCATACAATAGCTCTTGCAGGAAAAGGTGCAGGGTCAGGAGTGCTGTATTCAACTGAATTCCACCCTTCAGTTTCCAAGTTAATTTTACCCAAACAAAAAGCTCCACCTTAAGGTCCATTTATGTATCTGTGAAGTGAAGCTAGGAACCTCACTTAAAGGACTACCAATAGATATCTAGTGAAATAATATACTTTCAAGGACTTGGAAACTGTGAAGTGTAATGCACAAGGATGATTTTTAACCAGAGATTTTTTATCCATTTGTTTTAATTTTAGTTTCTATAAAAGAGCCTTATTGTGCATAATTACTATAAAAAACACATAAAATTTGACGGTCATTTAAAAATTACTTTTACCCTTTTTTTCTTCAATTTGGTTAAATCAAAACAAATTTTAGCAGCTTAGCCCAAAATTCTGGCAAAGCATCCTGTATTATACCCACCAAAGAAATTGATAAAACTTTGTGTGCCTCTGAGGACAGGGAACTCAGTACCCAGAAAAAGAAGTAAGACAATGGATTAATAAGATGAGGTTTGCTTGTGTTGGGTAATTCTATGCATGTATATGCATTAGGGTAGTACTACACTGTATCAAACATCTAACATTGTATTATAAAAGCCAATCAAAAGCCTTTTGTAAGTGTTCATCTATTCAGCAAATGCTTTGGAACGTCTTTTCTACTCTGACCCTGCCTGGGAACACTAACAGTCCTAGTAAATAATTAATGAATGAGTGAAGAACTTCCCTTAATCAATATGGGGTCTATTTAGATGTTACCCAAGACTGTGCTTTATCGAACTCTCATTAACCAAAATGGTAAGTAATTGGAAATAAAGTCACAGACTTTCATGAGAGAAGTATTCGGGTCACTGAAATCATTCACACAACCTCGTGACTTTGCAGATGTCAGTTGCCTGCTAAAGATAAGAAATCCACAAGTAAAGATTCTATAACTCTAAGAAATCATTGCCAATTGTATTATAAGGAAACTGTGAGGCCTAGAAAGCAGTTCACATTTTTTCTCATTTTAATCCAGTTGAAAATATCTGTTATAGAAGACATATCTTTGTAAATGTTTTCCTGAAATCTAATATAATATGTAGAAAGGTGCTATCTTGCTTATTACTAAATGAGAAAAAAGTTTCTGTTTAACAACTTAGTTCTAAATAATTGGCCTCAAAGAGGTTGAGGTTTAGAAATGTTGCTCATAACTCCCATTAAATTTAATTGAGTTTATTGAACATTCAGAAAAAAAGTTATTTTAAAATTAAATTTAGAGTACATTCAAGAATAGTTGACTAGTTCAGTAGAATAAGTGCTTGCCTGGCAAGAGCAAGGGCCTGACTTCAATCCGTGGTTCTGAAAAAAAAAAAAAAAAAAAAAAAGAATAGCAGTCTCTTCCTGATCTGGTTTTCCTTCTGAAATAATCCCACCATCCACAAAATTTGTTTTTGACCATTTTCACATCATTAATTTTTATACTTTTAAGAGGCATTTCTTGTTTGTATTTCAGACTTCATATTTAAAACCTATTTCTGAATCGCTAATCATTTCCCAGTTGTACAATTCCTAAGTTAGTCTTCATCATTGCCATTATGCTGTTGTTTCTCTAGTTCACGCTGACTTTTCTGGAGCATCACTATTCATTCTTAGACATGCTTCCTGATACTTTCTTGAGTGAGCTATTTGCCACATATTAATATCTGAGTAGAATTACTGATTGCCTTTGTGTAGCTCTTCCACAGATATACTTGGATTTTTTTTTCATATAAGATACATGCTAATTCTTGAAAAAACACAGGAAAAATAGTTCAACTGAAACCTGCCCTTTTATTTGGGACATTATCCAATAAAACAATTTTAGGGCAACAGCATGTTACTGTAAGAGAAATACAGAGAGACTGGAATAAGACAGGAAAATGAATCACTTTCCATAAAACACAGTCTCTTCACCCCAAATGTCATGGTACATTTGTATTCTCTTTCATGAGATTCACAGGCATTTCAACTCAAGGCTCTAGTCTCAACCTCTTTGAAGTCATAAATATTTTCAAAAGATAGAAAAGTAGAGTAAAATCTAGCTCATTTTCTAGTTTATGAAGTTCTCACATTTTTCTTTGGTTGTGTTTCTTCTTGCTGTGTAACAAATGACCACTAGCTGAACAGTTTGAAACAACAAAAAATTATTTTCTCATAGTTTCTGCAGGAGTCTGACACAGTATGCTCAGGTTCTTGCTCAAGGTGAGGGTTGGATTTCATTCTCCTTTGGGGACCTTGAGAATAAACAGTGTAATTCCAAGCTCACATTTATTGTAGGAAAATATCACTTCCTTTTGATTGTAGGAGTGAGGCCTCCTGGTTCTCTGTTGGCCTACTGGGCAGGTACTTTCCTGAGCAAACAGAGCTACCTGCCTTTTTATGAGATGGCCTCCTTTGTCTTTAAGCCAGTAAGGATTCACTGAATCCTTTTTGTACCTTAATTGCCTTACTGTGTTTGTCAACTTTCTGATGCTGTGACAAAATACATGAGAAAATCAACTGTCATGAAAAAAGCTTTATTTTCATTCAGTTTCAGAGGAATAAGCCCATAAACACAGCCCCACTCCCAGGGCCAGTAATGAGGTAGGACATCATGGTGAAGAATTTGTACTTCAGTAAAGCTATTCACTGCCTGGAGGTCAGGAAGCAGAAGAAAACACAGGACGGGCTCAGTTCCCAGTACACCCTTCAAAAGCACACCCACAATGCACTGCTTCAGCCTAATATGTGCCAGCATCCTAAGGAAGCTCAACCATGCCCTAGTAATGCCATGAGCTGGTCACCAAGCCTTTAGCAAACAGGGACAGTTAAAAATGCAAGCCATAATACTTGCTTCTTCTGTTTCTGACTTCTGGATTTTCAGGGCTCATGTGATTCATTAGGGCATTTTGTGAGCTAAGATAATCTTTGTTTTCCAAGTCAAAGTTTTGGACTTAGAATATCTCACACTATTTGTCAGAAATCACGGATATGATCTTAGACTTCTGCGGGCCACACATCTCAGCTATTTCTTAAGTAATGTATTTCAAAAATAGAAAAACATGCCACATTGTGATAAGGTAAAAAAATTCTATATGGGATAACATGAATAAATCATTTAAAATAAGTTAAAAACATTTAAGATGCTTTGGACAGGGCATTGTTATTCAAGTAAATAAATGTGTTCTCTCTCTCTCTCTCTCTCTCTCTCTTTCTCTCTCTCTCTCTCCCCACTTTCACCTTCCTTTCTCTCTTTCTCCTTTTCTCTCTCTTCCTCTCTCACTTTTCTTTCCCCTTCTCTCTTTTTTGTCTTTCTGAGATAGGCATGGATCAGAAGTTGAATAAACTGGTTGAATTAGTTAAAATAGGTGACATAATTTTTAATTTTCTTTAATTGTATGTCTTTTTAAAATTTTATTGAGAAACAAACAGCAATGAGACAGTTTCAAAACTGATTAGTAGGACAGTTTCAATAATTAATACATTGTATATTGCTGTCTTATTATTGGTAATTCATAGTACATGAGGTAGACATGATACCCTGTGCAAACACTATTAGTAAAACCTTTCTTCTCACAGAAAGTAGCTGTATATCTATCCTAACTATTTTGTATATACAGATACAAACTGGTCCTTCATTGGTATCCCCCTTTTTTGTTTAGTTTTGTCAGAGATGGGTATTCCATTGCCATTTAAATATTGTAGGTGTGTGAATTCAGCAAAATAATCCAATATAGTCCAGTAGTCCATAATAGTAGTGGCTTATCTGCAGGACTGACAATGTCAGAAGTTGTTGACTTGAACCCTTTACAGCTCAGCACATCAACATGGCTTTACTTTTGATATCTTGTTTTTATACTTTTCTACTGGATGGTTAAGTCCAAGATAAAGCAAGACCTATATAGCAAGAAATGTAACTTTTGTATCTGAAAAGGTGAGTCAAATCCCCTCAGGATTTACCCTGAAACCCTATACTGCAGTTTTTAGATCCTTTATCACTGTCAGCCATGTGAATGAGTCATGGCCATTGCTTGACCAATTTACTCTCTGGAAAAGCCTGAGAAAGTTTTCTCTCCAGGTGACTCTGGCACGCTCTGCATCATCAATCACTTTGTTCTGTGGGAACAATCTCCTTGGTCAGAAAAGGTGGGACACAACTGTGTTACAGGATGCTACATTACAGGTTCTCCTACGTCCAGTGTCTTCACTGACCTTGAAAGGCTAGGGTCAAAATTTTGGCTGTTCTTGCAACCCTTTTTTTTCTCTAATTTTTGGTGTGCAAACTTAAATTGTTAACCCTCAAAGAGAAGCTTAATATTATTACCCTGTAACTTAAGCAGGTGAGCTTAACCTCACTATCTTTCTGAATATCAGACATCTTAGACATAATACAGAACAGGTATTTTCCATCAAGTATTGATATGCTAAACTTTAAATCCCTACAGAATGTGAAGAAAAAAATAAAAAATATTTTTAAAAATAGTAATAAACAATTACATATTTTTACCCCAAAATTTAGAAATCTAACCATATACTGCATTGTAGCAGGACAGTCCTATGATTTTTTTCTTTGTCTCTTGTTTTCATTTGCCACCCTTTATATTTTTAAACAAACGTTTACTTGAGAGACAGTATGGCAGTATTTGGTAATTATATGTTTTGAAGTCAAAAAGTCCTCAAATATTTTTCTAATAAATAATAAAAAAGAATGAAAATAATAAATATAAAGAACTATATATCAATTACATAAATGAGATAATAGATGTAAATATATAATACAATACTTAGCAATAGATCATCAGCAAATATTAATTTTCTTTTCTTCTTCCTGATCGGAAATACTTGATATAACAAATGCATAATTCATTTTGCTTCCCATTTTATCATATTTTCCTTTAACTAAAATGGTTTATTTTACTCTATGAGTTTGCTTATATCATTTTATTTTAAAATTCTAAATATGCTTTCCTAACCAAAGCCATCAAACTACAATAATCCCTTTTGTAAACTAGATAATTAACTTGGCTTATGCTTTCAGAATGATTTTTCATATTCAACCTTATTTGCTACTTTTATCATATTAAACTTAACATTTATTCATAAAATGATTAGGATACATTAAATTGGATTGAAGTTTCAGTTACTAATAGTGGTGAAGGTAGCCCAAACAACTCTGCTTAAAACATAGTACCATTAAAAATAAATGGTTTGTAATAGAAAATATTTTGTAGATTTTGTTATCTTCTATCTATAGTTGGGAAGCAAATCAATCCTTTCCTGGAAACTTGGTAAGAATATCTGTCCTAAAATGGAGGATATTTGCATCATCCAAAAAACTGTTGTATTTGTGCAAACTTTTATCTGTTCATTTGTACAACTGATCAATATAACAAATGGTAGGGATAGTTACAAAATTAAAAGAACTATGCATTTGCTCTTACAATATAGTGCTTCTGTTCAATTTATGACATGCATCAGCTTCATTCATGTTCTTTTCTGGGATCCAGCATTTCCATTTTAAGGTCCTATTCAGCCATGAATACTCCATTATAAAGTAGCCGATTGGTTAAAATTGGTACTTATGCAGGCAATAAGTTTAGCAGCGTATTTTCTAAGTAATAATCAAATTTAGTCACATTGAATGATATCCTTTGATAGCTTCATTTGCCTAGTTTGCTATGGATTCTATCATGAATAATTACATGAGCAAGCAAATTAAAGCACATTTAAAGTCTCTTAATAAGTGTACTTATTAATGAGGACTGCTGCCAGGCTCTGGGCATTTATGTTTCCATGCACCTTATTTCAAAATCTAATTTGTCACCTCTCATTATGACACCCAATTTACTTTCAAATAAATCATCTGAAATATTAAGAAAACTTCATACATTATAAAAAAACAGTAACCCACAAAGTTTCTTGTTTAAAAAACATAATGGATTGCTTAAAATAATGTGTTACTATTAGTAAAATGCGATTAGAAATATGAATACAAGAAAAAATACAAAAGCATCACATAAGACGTGATTCATAGCTTCAGTGTTAGTCTGTATCAAACACGGAGTGGAGGAAGCTTAATTGGAGTAACATCGCACGTTATTTTTCCACATGTTTAGATGTAAGCAAGAGAGATTCTTTGGGAAAAAAGAACAAGGAATAAGAAACAAGGGAAATGACTGAAATGCGAGTCAACTATGCTGGTTTAATGATCCACAAATAACCATCTACTTGTACTTTTGGATCTTAGGAAAATAAGACGCTGTGGGTCACTTATGGGGTGAATATTTTCTATTTTAAAGTTTTTTTTTAATTTTTATTTATTTGTGAGAGAGAGAGAGAGAGAGAGAGAGAGAGAGAGAGAGAGAGTGGGGTGAATATTTTCTAAAAACTACTGTACAGTAGGAAATTTATGCACAGTAAATAAACTTCTTAACAGTTTTCCCACCACGGGAATGATAATAATAGTAAAACTTGGTATTGTATGTTGAACCCACAATTGTCAAGTATTTTGCGACTTGCAAGACCTCTCTTAAAATTTTTCAAATACATGAAAAGTACTAGATTTAAATACATTCTACCAATGAAACGAATGTATTCTAGCAGTAGCCATGCGCCTGGCTCATTCACTTATCTGTGAAATAGAGCATTTGTACTGCTAAAGGCACAGCACAGTTACAGTGATAAGAACAAATACAACCACGTGCTTAGAACAGCTCTCTGTGTACAGTAAGCGCTGTGTCAGAGTTTAAGTATTATCATAAGATCACATAAAATAAGTGCTTCCCTGAGAAGCACAAGGGTCTGAGTTCAATCCCTGGTTCTGCCAAAAAAATCACATAAAATATGCAGGGATATGTTTGAAATATGATAATAATTTCATTTATTTAGATACATGATCCTACCAAAAAATTTCAGCCTCAAAATACTAATATTATCAATATCCACACAAAGGCAGGAGTACAGATGAATTACAGGCTCTGACCAATCTCTTCATATTTTCAAGTTTTATAAAAGTAACTCAGGCTTTTTTACAAATGAAAATATTACAGAATAAACTGAAATTAACAATATCTTGCTTAATTTTGTTTAATCTAGATATCAGCAAAATTGCTTTAAAAATAGTCCTAGATTTACAAAAAGAACTTGTTTTAAAGAGCTACAAGAATGATTTTTTATTATTATCCAAAGAGAATACAATATGGTAGAAAGAAAGAAAGAGAGAGAGAGAGAGAGAGAGAGAGAGAGAGAGAGAGAGAGAGAGAGAGA
>NW_004524672.1:3286883-3296031 GCF_000260255.1 Octodon degus
GAGATATGAGCATGCAAAGTAACAAAAAAGAAAGAAAAAAGTTATAAAAAATTTAAAATGACAAAAAATTAAGCATCAGCTGAGGTAGATATGGGACGGTCCTCAGGAGTGGAATGCAGGCATCAGAGAAATGAGGCCTCACTGAGCTCTAGGCAAGCTCCTTTCCAAAAAGTACCTAGTCCTCCATTTGCTTAAGTTTATTTTTCCAACATATTATGAAAAAGAACATTTTCTTCATTATCAGGCACATTGCATATGAAATTATATGCATTTCAAAAATAAAAGTGTTCTTTCTAAAAGTCATTTTGAGAATAAATATTCTTTGTTCCGACTCATTTACCATCAGGTAATACAGAAATGAAGAAAGTTCTAGTCTTGCCTGCCTGCAAGATTAATATCTCAGCAGCCATAGATACTTCAAGAATAATTGTAATAAGATGAAATGAAAATGCATGGCTGATAGCATCTTTAGCTCACCTTTGGAATATATGCCAAGTCAAGAAGAATTAATATCCCATGGGTTGTAGCACCCATGAAACAAAACATCTACATTTAACAAACATATATTAACTGTGTGCTTATGTATGAAGATCAGATTCCTCAATCCACAACACACTGAAAGATACTGTTTAAGAATTTGCAGGAAGTTCAAAGAGACAGAAAGTTCAGTTTCCCCTGCCTATGAATACTGCAATGTAGAAAATTAGGACTGAAATTTTTAGTAAGAGAACAAGAGAGGAGAAAGAGTAAGCGTATGGTTTCAGAAGTATCACTGAGGATGTGTACAAAGTATCCTGATAATCTATCCAATTCTGGATGAATTTCATGATGCACATTATAACTTATTGCTAAGACATTTTTATTTTGTATATGCTTCATGTATATGATTATTATATTGTCCTACTTTCCCTCTTGAATTAGAATGCTATTTTTCTATAAAATGAATGAACTATAGCTAGAGTAATTGTGTTGAAAGCCAATGAATGATGTCTTAGACAATCTCTTTCTTATGGCACTACTTCAATTTCCACTTTTGGAGATTAACTTTAGATACATAGGTTCAAATGTCTCAACTCAAGAGATAGGGCAAGACATATGTTTTCCATAAAACCTTTTAGAGTTGGCAATACAAAGTATTGATGGACAGTTTGGGGCATTTCTTTTTTTTTTGACAGTGTTGTTCAAATTTTTAATAGAGCAGTATGCTTTTTGCTCATAAATTTAAGATGGATGCACAATGCATATTAACTCATTCGATCCGCAAGCTAGTTATGTGGAATGGCTTTTATCAAATTAAAGTCCTGTTTACAAAAGAGAAAATACTGTTGTAGATGATTCCTAGACCTATAGATGCTCATGCACTTAAATACAATTGTTATGATTGTAGTTACGACCCTTGCACTAGCATCTAAATGGCTACATTTAATCATAAAGTGAGTCACCTACTGCAAATACACCGCCATTGTTATTAGTAGTAAATACCTAAGTGCAGATTCTGGTCAGACGCAATGCCTGAATCCCTTGCTCACAATTGTTCTATTGTCTCTTCAGTGTCTTCAACATGTCCTTAAACTCTAGAATCAGCAGGACTCATATAATCTCCCTAGAGCCTACATTACATGCTGTCATCTCAAAGTTTCTGGTCCTTGCCCAGCTACTCCATCTATCTGCCTATCTTTCCTTCTACCATGACATAAAATTCACATTCTTCCAGTTCGAGTTCACAGATTGTTCCTTGAACCAGCACTTCATGTTGTAGCCTGGATGACTGTGTCCCTTCAACTTTCCTATGTAATGTTATGCCTTTTTTAAAGTCATCATGAAGTTCATTTGTGTATGTATTCATCCCCTCATTCAGTATTTACCAAAGTGTTTCTCTGTTCTAAGGGATATCCAGAAGATGCAACAGAAAACCCAGACAGGTAAGTTTATTCTTTCCATGGAACTAGTGGAAGAAGGCTTCAAATGAACAATAAAAAAAATCTATGTGCAATATTTTCAAAATTGAGATAAGTGCAGTGGCTGGGGTTCAATCACCAGCCTGCCATACCAGCCCCACCTTCGGAGTGTGCTGAGACTGCGATTGAGACTGTGTGTGGGGGCTCGAGACTGTAATTCCAGGTTTTGGGAGACTGAAAACAGGAGAATCACTATGAGTCTGATCTATGTAGTGAGAACTTGTAGACCCTGCAGACCCTGTACCAAATACATAAAGAATTGAGATATTATAAATAATATTATTTTTGATAATTTTACTGAGAATCAAATAGCAATGAGACAGTTTCAGAACTGATTAGTAGGACAGTTTCAATAATTAATACATGGCATATTGTTGTCTTCATAGTGGTTATTCATGGTACAAGATGCAGACAGAATATCCTGTCCACAAACACTATTAGTACTAATCATTCTATTCCTTGAATTAAGAGAAAGTAGCTATATATCTATCCTAACTATTTTGAATATACAGATACAAAAATCCCCTTTTTTGTTTAGTTTTGTCAGAGATGGGTATTCCATTGATTAAAGAAAAGCAGGGTACAATGCTATAAAATACAAAGAGATTAGCAATCACATGAAATCTGTGATCTGGAAAGGCTATATAAGAATACATTTGACCTAAAAGTTTTACAAGGTTGAGGTTCAACCAGGCATTTGAAAAGCCAGGATCAGAACAGTACACTGAGAACAAGTCAAAAGCTTTGTGATAACAACAGCTTGCAAGGCGGAGGATCAAAAGCATCATGACAGCTGAAACTCTGTGATCACGTAGGAACTTGGTGTGAGAAGAGTCTGAGACAGGTGCCACAGCTGAGTTGCATAATATCTACTGAAATTTTAATTTTATTTTTAGCGAAGTGAAAATATCCTGGACAATTTTTAAAAAGAAACCGGCATGATTTTCATATTTCAAAGGTATTATGCTAAGTGTTTCCAGGTAAATTTTCCATACCAACTTATTTATTAGTTGAATCTTTTTCTTTCTGTATTCTCTCTTTCTTAATTGTTCAGTTCCAATATCACATTTATCGTCTCTAGGTCGAATGTGGTCATCTCACGGTCAAATTCCATCTTGGGAATCAACTTTTCTCTCTTTTCTACTAGACATGGATGTAAAATTATTCTAACCTGTCTCCTGGATCCTTTGGTTGTACTCTGTGTGGCAAATTGCAGTTACTTCACAGCTCTTCATTGCTTCACTACCTTCACCAGACTTCTCTGAAGGAGAGATGTGTTTCGCTACTTCATGGACTTGGATATGCTTTTGGCCAGCAAAATGGGAGCAGACATTGTCCCAAGTCTTAGGACAACTTTTAAGTATGCTTTCATGGTTTGGCTCATTGGGGGTCTAGAAAATTTTTTTGGTACTATATCTTATTTCCCTCTCCTTTTTTCTGCTCTATTTTATTCTCTTCTGAAACTCTTTTTAGTGGGATCACTGCTCTTATGCACTGATTCTTTAAGTTTCAAGTAAACCTCAGTGGTCTTTCCACTTTTTAAGTGGAAATCCTCATACCTGTTTAATATCTTGGTATGGATAACTGGACAAAACACTCTGATACTTTCTGAGATTCCTAAGACTGATAGAGGAACAGTTCATTTTTGCAGGACAGAAGTAATAGATCTATTTCAGGCACATGGAACATGACACCTCTTGGAAACAACAGTGGGTATAAGATTCTAGACTTTATTTTATACTTTGTGCAAGACATATGGTTATCACAAGCATCTACAAGACACTTAGGGCCAGGTGAATGAAGAGAACACTGAAAAGGGGAAGGTGATTAGAGGTAAGTCCTACAAGAAAGCATTAGGAGTCACAAAAGGATCCTGGGTAGAAGCTTATGAGATAGCAAGAAAGGGAGGAGATTCAAGTAAGACAGGAACCAGGTGACAACAAACAAAACATGTGGCTTTGCATAGTAACAGATCAGAGACTTGTCCCATGCATAAGTAAACCAGAAAGCAATAGTGCCCTTGACCCGGGAAGCAAAACTTAATATGCCTGGTAAGAAGAGGACAATTCATTAGAGAAAGTTTTATGATGGACAATAAAGAATTAAAATGTGGCTCTGAAAGATATCAGAGCCAATGAAAGTTTTGGTACTTTGAACTTTAAGTCATGGACATATATAAGAATATTATTTCTGGTATAGTAACAAGGACCCAGATTAGAAATTTCCTGGATGGGATTCTAATCCTTGAGCACTGTTATTTTGAACAAACTTGTTAAGAGCTATAATAGATGTCTATTCACAGTGCTGACCAACCACAAGAGAAAGAAGCAATCAATTCTTCCTGATTAATTAGGAAAGTTTCCCCCCAAAAGATGACGTTTTAACTGCACTTTGAACTTTGAGAATTATTTTTCCAGGAGGTAAAGGGAGGAAGGAGGGAAAATTCCTAGGTAGGAAAAAATATCATAAGCAAAATTACAAGTGCATAAAGGCAAGACCAGTCTGCTAATGAGTTTATGAGTACTAGGGTTCAATGGAGAAATACAAGAAATACTGGTTCACATAGAGAATGGGAAAGGTGGTGTCTGATTAGGAAAAATCTCGTATATCTTTTTTTTTTTTTTTTTGTGGAACCAGGGATTGAACTCAGGCCCTTGCACTTGCCAGGGAAGCACTTATTCCACTGAGCCATCTCCCTGGCCCTATCCTACTATTCTAACAGTGTATTAATCAGTTTTCCACATGATACACATCAAGGAAAGAAAGGATTTTTTGGCTCACAATTTGAGAGCTTTCAGTCCATGGGTGCCTGACTCCAAGGCAACCAGAAGTAGAGAAACTATTGAACAGGTCTAAGGGAAAGGGATTCTCTGGGGACAATCACTGGCCCATGCTGCACATGCCTGCAAGCTACATCCTCTAACCAAGGCCCACTTCCTAACGCATTCTGTTCTGAACTCCTCTTGGATTAATCCGTTAATGAATAACTACTGTTCTAGAACTCCCATAATACCGTCACTATTCAAAAGATCCACCAGTAAACAGTACAGTGCTTTGGGCAACATTTGGATCCAAACCAGAGCACTGTAATAGTTATTACTCACGGAGTATTTATAAGGTGCCTGACAGAGTCATAAATGTTTGCAGGTATCATCTACTTAAATAATCTGAAATTTCACTGAGGTAGATGAGTCTGTGTACCATTTTAAAGGACAGAAGTACATAGCAAGAATAATTGCTCTTAGTCATTCTGTTAGGGAAGGTTTACTGCTCTAGAAAATAACCCAATATTAAAATGACTCAACTCACTGTAGTATATCTCTTATTCACTGAGAGTCCAGCCTGTCTAATGACAGGAAGTTCACACAGTTACTCGGGAACTGAATCTTTCATTTCTTTTTCCCCTTTCTAACCTCCAGTGAGTCCTCAGTACTCTAAATTTATTTGATGAAGGAAAAAGTGCATGAGAAAGCTAGGAGCTAACATGTGCACCTGTTGTACTTTCTTTATTGTTTCAACTACTATTTTCTTGTTCCTTGAAATATATATAAAGTTTGAGGGAAAGCTAGTTCATGTTGTGGTTGTATTGAAAGGAAGACTTTTTTTAATTTTTTTGTTCATTTTAATGAGTAAAATAGCAATGAAACTGTTTCAGAAACATGTTAGTAGGACAGTTAAAATAATTAATACATAGTATACTGTTGCCTTCATAGTAGTTATTCACAGTATAAGATGCAGACATGATACCTTGTCTAAACACTATTAGTACAAATACCTTTCTTCTCATTGAACTAAGAGAAATTAGCTGTATATGTACCCTATCTTGTATATACATATATTTTTTCACTACAAAATGGGTCTTTATTTATATCCCCTTTTTTTTGTTGTTGTTTTGCTTTGTCAGAGATGAGTGTTCCATTGCTGTCAGAGAAGCTGTATTTGGAGAAGCCTTTAAAGGGTGTTTCATACTTGATGCCACTCCAAATATTGCAGCTACTTGAATTCAGCAAAATAACACAGGACAGTCCAATAGTCCATTATGGCAGTGAATTACCAGCACAACTGGCAATTATCCAAAATTGTTGAACTCAACCTTTTATATCTCAGCATATTACTATAGCTTTACTTTTTATACCTTGTGATTACACTTCTGCTGGATAGTTAAGACCAGGTAAAAGCAAGACCTATAAAACTAAAAATGTAACTTTTGCAATTTGATAAGGCCAGTCAAAGTCCCTCAGGATTTACCCTGGAACTATGTACAACATATTGTGGATCTTCTGTCAGTGCCAGCCATCTGGATGAGTCACAGCCATTATTTGACCAATTTACTCTCTGTGAAAGCCTGAGAGAATTTTTCTCACTAGGTGACTCTTCTTAGGCACACTTTACATCATTGATCAATTTCCTCTGTGGCCTCATAAGATGCTTGTTCAGAAAATTTGGGACACCACTTAGTTACAGGATGTCACAGTACAGGTTCTCTTATGCCCTGAGTCCTCGCAGACTTGAAAAGTGAGGGCCAAATTATTGGCTATCTTTTTAGCCTATCAATCGTCTCATATTTAGTTGGCAAACTTTAATTGTTAAACATCCAGAGGAGAATTTTCCTGATATTATTATCCTATAACAGAGGCAGTTAAGTTTAACTTCACTATCTGTCTGAATATCACGTGTCTTAAACATAAAATGAAACTGCATTTTACAACAATGATGGAAGTTCTAAATTTTAAATCCTTATAGAACATTTAAAAATTACATATTTTTCACACAGATATTTAGAAATCCAACCATGTTCAACATCGTAGCTGCACAATCCTGCTACATTTTGTTTTTCTTCTCCCTTGTTTACTTTTATCACCTTTTTTTAAACATACATTTACTTTAAAGAGAGTATAGCAATAATTGATATGACATTAGAAGCAGTATGCATTTAGAAGACCAAAATGACAGGTATTTTAAGTATTGTTTTAGTACTACACATTGCTATCCTTAGGGTAGTTGCTTAGTTCACAGATAACAGCATAGAGAGTTAGTCAGGGAGAGAATTCTACCCATTAACTGCTATTTTCAAAAACCTGATGGAAGTTCTTAGGACCATTGCCTTAACTACTTTGTTTAGATAAATGTATGGTTTTGACCCTGCCATATTTCCTAACTCATTCCTTTCTCTTTTTACATTGTTTAATCATTAAGTTCTCTCTTTCCATTTAACTGTGTTATAACTTTCAATTTTTATTTCTTCTTTTCAGTTCTTACACTAGGCAGACAATATGATATTTACATGTGAGTCTGGTTTATTTCACTTATGAGTATATCTTCAAGTTGCATCCACTTATATATGAAGGCTTAGAGTTTATCTTTCATTATAGCTGAATCATACTCCATTGTATGAAAACACCACATCATTTTCATTCATACCTCGGGTGACAGGCATTACAGTTGTTTTTAAGATTTGGCTATCACAAATTGTGCAACTATAAATATAGGCCCACATATATGACTATGACATGATGTTTTCAGTTCTTTTGGGAAAATTCTGAGAAGGGGGATTGCTGGATTGAATGGGATTTCCAGCCCTAGTTTTTTGAGTCTCAACACTGATTTCCATAATGTTTGTACAAGTCTACATTCCCATCAACAGTGGAAAAGGGTTCCTTTATCCCCACAGCCTCTCCAACATTTGTTGTTGGCTAATTTCTTTATGAAAGCCATGATTTCTGGGGTGAGATAGCATCTTGATGTTGCTTTAATTTGCATTTCATGAATGGCTAGTGATGTACAACATTCTTTCATATATTTATTTGCTTCTGCTATTTCTTACTCTGAGAAGTGTTTATTTCAGATGCCCATTTTTGAATTCCGTCTTTAAATTTTGGAGCCCTAATGCTTTCTAGTTCTTTATAAATTCTCAAGACAAGACCTTTATCTGAATGCTTATTAGTTAAGATTTTTCCCAAATTTGTGGGTAATTTCTTTTGACATGCAAAACCTTCTCAATAAGAGGAGGTCCTTATTGTTAGTTCTTTTAAGTGTTACCTGTGAAGCTTGATTTTTGTTCATGAACTCTTTGCCTACCTCTATATCATCAAGATTTCCACCTACTTTCTTTTCCAGGAGATTTAGTGTTTCTGTTTTAATGTTTAGATGTTCAATCCATTTTGACTTTTGGCATGTAGAAAGCGAGTTTTTCCAGCATCATTTGTTAAAAAGGCTATCTTTTTCCAGTAAACATGTTTGGTCCTTTTGTCTAATATAAGGTGGCTGAATGTGTTTGTAATTGCATCTGCAACTTCTAATCTATTCCATTGATCCTCAGGTATATTTTTTCCCCAATACCATGCTTATTTTATCACAGAAGCTTTGTAGTATAATTTCAACTCAGGAATTATAATTGCTCCTGCCTTGCCTTTGTTGCCCAGGATTGCCTTTTCTATTCTAGGTTTTCTCTGGTTCCAAATAAATTTTAGGAATGAATTCTGTATGTCTGTGAGGTACGTTGGTGTTATTTTGATAGGGATTGCATTAAATCTTTATAACAATTTTGGAAGCATGGCCATTTTCACAAAGATGGTTCTTCCTATCCAGGAGCAAGGAATAATTTTCCATATTCTGATATCCGCTACAATCTCTTTTTTCAGAGTACTGTAATTTTAATTGGATGGATCTTTTACTTCTTTAATTAAATTAATTGCTAAGAATTTCATTTTCTTCTGTACTATTTTAAAACGTATTGTTTCTCTACTTTCTCAGCATTTTTGTTATCTGTGTAGACAAATGCTGTTGAATTTCGGGTATTGACTTTATATCCTGCTATGTTAATGAATTTGTGTATTTATTCTAGGAGTTTTTTAGGTCTTCAAATTACAGTATCATGTCATCTGCAAATAATGATAGTTTAAATTCTTCTTTATATATTCTTATTCCTTTTGTTTCTCTCTCTTTTCTAATGACTCTAGCTAATGATTCCAGAACTATGTTGAATAGGAGTGGTGATAGAGGACACTCTTCTCTTGCACCTGATATGAGAGTAAAATATTTTAGTTTTTCCCAGTTTAGAATTATGTAAGCAGTTGGATTGTCATAAAGGATTTTTATCAGATTGAGGTAGAGGCATCTATTCCAATTTTCTGTGGGTCTTTGAACATGAGTGAGTGTTGGACTTTGTCAAATGCCTCTTCTGCATCAAT
>NW_004524672.1:3296861-3298906 GCF_000260255.1 Octodon degus
CTCACTACTAGATCAGACTCGTAGTGATCCACCTGTTTACAGCCTCTCAAGAGCTGGATTACAGGCACACTATCAAGCCCAGTCTCTATTGCCATTTCAGCATGCCCTGGCAGCAGGACTGGCACAGTAGGACAGGGAATCGAACCCCCTGCCTCTGAAACCTCTGCTCTAATCATTATAATTTCCTCCCATCTTTGGGCTTGGGATTTGGTTTGTTCTTCTTTTTCTAGAAGTTTGAGGTGCAGCATTAGGTTATTTATTTGTTCTGGTTCTGTTTACTGAATGTGTGAGTTCACAACTATAAATTTCCCTGTAAGAACTGCTTTCATTTCATCCCATAAATTCCAATAAGATATGCTTGAATTTTCATTGAATTGTAAACATTGTTTAATTTCTTGTTTAATTTAATCTGTAACCCATTGGTTGCTGAGGAGGATGTTAATTTCCATGTATTTATGAGTTTTTTTGTGGCTTCTTTGGTCATTTATTTCTAGTTTCATTGCACTGTGGTCAGATAATGTGCATGGGATAATTTCTGTTTTCTTGCATATACTTAAGCATGACCTATGGACCAGTATGTGGTATATTTTAAAAGTGTCCCATAGTCAGCTGAAAAAAAATGTGTATTCATATGTAGTTGGATGGAACACTGTATATGTCCACTAAGTCCATTTGTTCCAAGTTCTGGTTCAGTTCTGCTACTTCTTTGCTGAATTTTGTCTACTTGACTTATCTTTTCAGGATTAGGGAGTGTTAAGGTCTTCTGTTAAAATTATAGAATTGGATATTAGATGCTTCAAGTCCATGAAGATTTGTCTGATATAACGGGGTCTTCCCATGTTTGCTGTGTACATATTTATCACTGTTGCCTCTTCCTCTTGTATTTTTCCCTTAAGCACTATGTAGTGGCCTTCTTTATTTTCTTTGATCATTCTTGGTTTGAAGTTCAGAATGTCTGCAAACAGAATTGCTACCCCTGCTTTTTTCTGAGGTGGTGGGGTGTGTAGTATTGTCTTCCATCCTTTGACTTTCAGCTTATGAATTTCTTTATGAGTTAAGTGTGTTTCTTGTATATAGCATATTGTTGGATTTTCCTTCCTAATCCATTTTGCCAGTCTTTTAATTGATGAATTGAGTCCATTTACACTGATGGTTATAATTGAGATGTATTGACTTACAATTGATATGTTATTTACCTGCTGTCGTATACCCCTTTTTCTGTTGTGTTTAATTGTTTGCCTTATTAGGTGGGTTCTTTCCAATCTCATTTTTGGGGTTTGGTCATTTTGTTCCCTCTATAGAATATCTTTTAGCAATCTGTGTAGGGTTGGCTTTGTCATCACGAAATTCTTTAGTTGTTCTTTGTCATGCAAGTATTTCACTTCTCCATCAAACTTGAAAGAGAGTTTTTCAGGGTATAGTAATTGGGGCTGGAATTAGTTTTCTTGGAGGACTTAAAGTAATTTGCCCTGTGCTC
Source organism: Octodon degus (assembly GCF_000260255.1). Lineage (NCBI taxonomy): Eukaryota > Metazoa > Chordata > Mammalia > Rodentia > Octodontidae > Octodon > Octodon degus. The sequence continues at coordinate 3,298,339 of NW_004524672.1, forward strand.
TTCTTGATTTGATGGTTTATGAAGAGAAATCTGCCATTATTCTGATGGGTTTTCCTTTTAAACATGATCTTCTTTTTCCCCCCTCTAGTGGCTTTTGGTATATTGCTCCTGTGCTGAATTTCTGGGATCTTCATTATTATATGCCTGGGTGTGTTTTTAATTGGGTTATTATTATTTGGAGTTCTATATACTTCTGTTACCTGAATGTCAGATTGTTTTCCTATATTTGGGAAGTTTTCTGCTATTACTTCTGCCCATATTCTTTTAGTGTTTTTGTTTGTTTGTTTTTGTGCAGGTTCTCACTACACAGTCCAGACTCATACTGGTTCTCCTGATTTCTTCCTCCCTAGTGCTGGGATTACAAGTGTGTGCCACCACGCCTGTACTGCATCGCCAGCTCAGCATGCCTGGGGTCGGGGCCAGAGTGGCATGCAGAGAAAAGGATTGAACCCTGATGCCCACATTCTCTTTATATCATTTGCATTGATTCTTTCTTTCTCATTGATGTCTATTAATCTTATGTTGTGCATCTTTGCATCCATCATCTTGTGGGTGTTGATTTTTTTTT
>NW_004524672.1:3299656-3301152 GCF_000260255.1 Octodon degus
CTGTCTGATCACCTTTTCCTTGATGTACATGGAGTTTTCCAGGCAGACTAGTTCACCCCAGTTACCTATTGCATCCTCTCTTGATCGAGAGAAAGAGAGAGAGAGAGAGAGAGAGAGAGAGAGAGAGAGAGAGAGAGAGAGGATGATCTAATTGATCAGGGTATACCAAAGTTTCTCAGCTTACAGGTCCAGTTCTACCAAGTTTGAACTCATCCAGAGGTGCCTGGCTTGGGTCTGGCTGCTGTGCTCCACTTCTTCCTGCTGCAGCCCATGGAACTCAGCCCACTGTGCCCCTCTGGCAAGATGTTCAGCTCCTGGATTATCTGGGTGGGTCTGGCCCCTAGCCTCTCTGCAGGGAGTTCTGCTATAGGGTTCCACACCAGGCCTGTCTGCTGGAGGAGGTTCCTGTGAGTGCACGGATGATCCCACTGGACCTGGACTCTGGATGGAAGGAAGAAGAAATTTTTGATCATGTGTGTCACACTAAAATCAATAAGAATAACTCATATAGGAATTTAGACCTGTTGTTGTTCTTTTTAAAAATGTATTTGGTACAGGGTCTTGCTAGACAGCTCAGACTCATAGTGATTCACCTGTTTTCATCCTCCCCAGCTCTGGGATTACATGCGTGTGCAGCCACACCAGGTCTCCGGGGCTGGTTCAGTGCACCTGGAGGTACAGCTTGAATGATATGTGGTTCAGGGGATTAACCCCTGATCCCTACACTTGCCTAAGCAAGCGCTTAGTCCACTGAGCTATCTCGCAGGTCCATGAGACCTGTGTTTTAAGAAGAGCAGTATAGCAGGATTCTGTAACTCAAGACGTAGGGGCTTCTTCATGTTTGTTCTACCACAGGGGATCTCTCTGAACAGATGGAGAGGTTCAGATTTTCTCTGGAAAGAATATCTCATTGTCAATTTCTATTTATCTGTATGATTTCCACTTTGAATGTCTACAGGACCCCTGACACTTGCAAAATCAGGTGGAGATATCCTCTCAAAGAAGGGCCATTTATTGTGAACAACCAGGTGTCCTGTGATGAATTGGATGGGCTCCCTTGGGCTATTCATTGCTCTGAAGAAACTCAGAATAAAATATTATTTGGGTAACTATTTGAAGAGATAGATATTTAAGGATCTCAAACTCAAATTGCTCCAGATTTAAGATAAGCCCTCAACCCAAATACTGTTTTCCACTTAAGCAGAGAACACAGAAAAGCTAAGGGAGAAAAGGCACATCAAAACAGAGGTGGTAGGTATTACAGTGCCACAAACTAAGCCATCAGGAGCTAGCAGAGTGTCTTAGTTACTTTTCTTGTTGCTCAGACAAAATGCCTGGCACCCAAAAATTTTTTTTCATAAATAATGATTTACTAGAATACAGTTATGCCCATGTGATTCTATATTATACATGGCTGGTTTTGTACAATAATAGCAGATTTGGGTACAGTGTTGGTAACATGAACCCTATGGCCTGATGAACGTTTGCAGAAAAAA
>NW_004524672.1:3302492-3315442 GCF_000260255.1 Octodon degus
TGTTGTTGTTGTCTTTTGTTTTTTGTTGTTGTTCTTGTTGTTGCTCCTAATGCCTTCAGGGCATGATTGGCTGGCTTGAGTTGTGGGGATCGAACCACAGCAACCTTAGCCTGACTGCTTTGTTGATGCAGCCACTTAAAGAACCGAGCTAAGGGGCAGGCCTCCCTGGCACCCACAATTAAAGAAGAAAAAAAAAAAGTTTTATTTGGCTCACAGTTCGTAGAGGTTTCATCCTATAGTTTTCTGGCTCCAAGGCAGAGTGGTGTAGCAGAGGGTCATCACAGAGGAGAAACAGACCACAGCAGGCAGAAAGCAGCAAAGCAATAAGGTGGCAAGCAGCGATGACCTTTTTTCTGTTGCTTATATTCCCCTGAGGCTACCAAGCTTTAAGGCAGATGACACACATACACAGCACAGGGAATCCTTAATTCTAACCAGAACTGGTCCTAACCAGTGAGTGGACTACTTTAGTAAATCACATACCCTTCCTCCCAAAATCTCACAAGGTAGAACAAATACAGGCTTTTCCCTTAGGCCTTCAGGGAGACTGTGGCCTGCTAACACCTTGATATTTATGGCTTGTAGAAAGTTACCTTGAAAGAATAAATTTATGTTATTTTAATCCACCCAGATTGTAGTACTTTGTTATATCACCTTGGTAACCTCTACCCTGACTTATATTAAATCTGCCATGTTGAATAACTACAGAATGCTAAATTATTATTAATTTGTTTTCTCAAAATACTAAAATAAATGAGGCATCATTTTCTGCAAATTTACTGTAACTATTTTTATGTTCATCTTTTATACATTTCTTGCCCTACCTGCTCTTGCCATAATGCTGGGTTTCATTTATCTCTGGCCTATAATTTCAGGCTTTCTCAGTATTCCTCCTGTGTCAATCCAAGTACAGCTTTTCTTTCTTTCTTTCTTTCTTTCTTTCTTTCTTTCTTTCTTTCTTTCTTTCTTTCTTCTTTCTTCTTTCTTTCTTTCTTCCTTTCTTTCACACATGTAAGATCAACCTGCCTTTCTCTTAAGAGCCATGAAGCAATTCAACCTAGTATATATATCAAGGCTGAGATAATAAAATAATATTCTTTATTCCTATAACTCCAGACATTTTTCAGTATGTCAAAATGCAAAGGTCTTTAGCCAATTTTAATAAAATTAGAATTTTAAGAGCATCTATGCAGAATTCCTCTTTTCTTCTTTCAGAATCTCCCAATATATAGAGAAAGATCAGTGATGGTCAATGGGAACATTGGATTTCTATGGCTCTTGTATGGATGACTACGAACTCAGTCTCTTAAAACAACAGAGATTTGCTCTCTTGCAACTCTGGTATGGAGAGGTGCAGAGGCCTAGAGTGGGAGAGACTTGTCCTTAAGGGCGGCTTCCAGTGACTCCAGACAGAACACTGAGCAGTTCTTGAACTGTTGAACTCCCATCTCCATTTGTGAAACAGGAATAATTTATTCCCAGTCTGTATGTTGTTCAAGTCGTAATACAATCAAACTTATCCAGGTAACATACATAGCTCATCAGATTACAAACACTATGAGTACTGGTTGTTGGTGATACTTGGTACACGAAGTCATTCACGTGTACTGGGTACTTCATTAACAGACATATTGCATTTGTCCACATTTTTAATAAGCCAGGCATTGGCACAGGCAGAGGCTGTACAGTATTTTCTAAAATTTATAAAACTTGGAGAGCTGACTTGAATCACAGCTCTGCTAGCTCCATTTTGGACTAATTTCGTAACAGTGTTAATGTCCTCTTAGCTAAAATCGAACAATTAATGGCACTTACCTAGTGGGATGGCTGTGCATACCTATGGAGAAGAGAGGTGGGAAGTACTTTATATAGACTTCACATGCAAGAAACAATTGTAAAGTGTTAATTAGACAATTACTCACATACTACTGCTATTTTCTCACGCACTGGAACCAACGCTGCATCCTTTTACAGAATATGTCCCTGAAGTCCCAGAGCAATTTAGAAGTTAGAAACCAGCTTTATCCTCTTTTTATCACTGAGGAAACAGAACTCTTTAGTGATGGGTTCAAATCCATAGAAGGCTCAATAGTCCCATGTGCAGACTTCTGAACAAAGAGGTTAAAAGTTGTGTCTGATGCTGCAGGGCTTTGCATAGGTTGGAGAGTCAAGTTTAAAATACTTTGAGTTACAAAATCAACAAACTAGAAAGCCTGGGAGAGAAAGAAAGGACTCAGGGTCCCCAAAATAAAGAAGCCTGGATCCAAAGAAGCGTCAATAGTTTAAAGCTACCAGGTCACTCACAGTCAACCATTTTTCACATCCTCAGAGCCTTATATGATCTCTCCTCTCAAGGAAATTTTCTCTAAATGTATAAACGACAAGACATTTTATTTTACAAAGGCAATTTAATACTCACAAGAGAGGTATGGCCATAATATAGTGTTTGATCACAGACATAAAAGATTGCTTATACACAGGTGAAAGATGAGAGAATATAAGATAAAGATGAGAGAATATAAGATAAATACTTGGAGCTTGAAATTTTCATTGTGCATAACAATCAAATCTTCTTTGTTGATCTGAAAGGAAGAAATTAATTATTACAGACATCAAAATGTAAATAATGAACAGCCCCCCTCCTTGGGGCTGGGGAGATAACTTGGCAATCTTATCACATGACTGGCAAGTGCAAAGACCCAGGTTCAATCTCTAGTAATGCACGTAATGCAGTACTCCAAACCCCAGGTGCATCATGCAGGCCACAGAACCCTGTAATCCCAGCATTGGGGAGACTGAGACGGGAGGATCACTACAAGTCTGAGCTGTGTAGCAAGACTCTGTGCAAAATAAAATAATAAATAAATAACTTTATAAATTAGTAGAAAAAAAGAAATTCCTCATAAATTAAAAATAAATAAACTACCTCCGTGGTGTTTTCCAGAATCTATGTTCACACTCTCTGTCATGTAGTTACAGCAGGAAAACAGCTCCTTTTTATTCACCAACTGGCATGTTCTTTCACCAAATTTCAAACTTTATCCCCATTACACTGTGCGCAGCTCCCTGAGGATATTCCACTTGCAAATCCCCATTTCTAAAAAAGAAAACAAGGTTCCCAGTTCTAGTCTGGAATCAGCTGAGTCACCTCCAAGTGCTTTCAGGCAGTTTCTTCCAGAGGATTCCATTCAGGAAATCCACTGAAGGCATCATGTGACTGCACCCCGGGAGGTTGTCATGGTAACACGAGAGGGTGACCTCGCAAATGTGCATGCAGGCACAGTCACATGAAGCACAGTCAACAAAAGGACACCCACCAACCAGCTGTTAATGTACAAAATCATCAGTATGCCTCTAGAAGGAACAACACAAACAATTCTCTCTGTCTCTCTGTCTCTGTCTCTCTGTTTCTCTCTCTCTGTCTGTCTGCCTGCCTCTCTCTCTCTCTCTCTCTCTCTCTCTCTCTCTCTCTCTCTCTCTGTTTTTAAACCTGGGATTATCTTCAAATCCCCCCTCCCTTGCTTTGCTCACTTTCTTTTTCTTTCAGCATTTTAGAGAAAGGTCTACAGGGTATCCAGGGTCTCACTACTAGAATGGACTACTAATGATACTCCTGTTTACAGCCTCCCAAGTACTGGGATTATAGGCACACACCACCATGCTCAGTCACAATTGCAGCCTCAGCATGCCCTGGGGTCAGGTGTGGCACAGCAGGCCCAGGGATCCTCGCCCCTGCACCTGTTTGCAAGTTCTTTAATCCACTGAGCTATTTGGCCAGTTTCTCTCACTTTCAATAGCAGCTGTTTCTATATGTATTATTTTGTGGCCAGCTCAGTCCAACCTTTGTGGGGCTGACACAGCATGTGGTGCTGGGGATCAAACTGTGATCCTGGGCTGTCCCTGAGCTTGCCGAAGCAGGTGCTTTAGACTGCTGAGCTATCTCACCAGCCCTTGTTTCTATATATAATTGTACATCCTTATATGTAAATGTGTTCATGTTCCTTCATCTCAGTCTCCTCATTTTGTCACCCCAGGCCATCTGACCTCTCAATGAAAGGATGGTAACAATTTCCAATTTGATCGTATCTGCATTTTTCCACACTTCTAAGTTACTTCATGGACTAACTCCATCCAGGTATTCATTCTGAACATCATTCTCCATCAAGGGAACTAGGTTTTGTCAGAGAAAAGAAAATGAAAGAACTGCTCAAAAACTGATAGGAATATGTTGAAGGCACCAATTGGGAATCTTGAAAAACTCCTACTGGCCAAATACGGGATTATTCACACATCAAGCTAAATAAGACAAACCAGTGGCTGGGGATATATGACAGTGTACAGCACTTACCTGGCAAGCACAAAGTCCCACGTTTGACTCCTGACACACACACACACACACACACACACACACACACACACACATTATTGATAAAACTAGAATCCCCTGAGTCTGTCCTAAAAATGAATATATAAATAAGTATGCATTTATTAAGGCATAAATTGCTGAGAACAAAAACTAATATAAATGGCATGAAAGAATTCTAAAATAGATATCATAATAATAACTGATCTAGGGAAGATTTATTACTACTACCAAGTACTGTTAAGCAAATTTTAAATAGAAAAGTAAATATTCACAGGTTCTCAAAACATCTCAGGAAAGGGAAAAAAAAATGGTAATTTTCCAAAGAAAAACCTACAGATGTATCCATCTTAAACAAGTACAGTTGGTATCACTAATTAGTGGGGGAAAGTGACATCATATATCTCTGATACAATGTCAGGAGGTCAAAATATTTACTATTCTTGTGAAAGAATGTAACTCCCATGAAATTCTTGCCCAGATTGGATTACATGAATTCTATCATAAAGAAACATGAGATGACCCCAAACAGAAGGGCTTGAAGGTGCCCTTAACTGGCCTCTACCCTCTAAAATGTCAATTTTGTTAAAAGCCGGGGCTGAGATCTCTTCTAGTCCTAGGACACAAGGGGTAGGCAGTCACTAAATGCAATTCCAGTACAACTGGAATGGATCTTAGATCCTCAAAATAAAGAATTCTAGAAAAATACACAGGAAGCTTAGACATGATCTACACATTTGATACTAGTGCATCCCTTTTACAATTATTACATTTGACATCTACATCAGGGTTGTGTGAGAGTCTTTTCTCCTTAAACATACGGCCCTACATAGAGGTAAAGGGTTATGAGGTCTATAATGCACATTCCGATGGTTTAGAAGTATAGTAGTAATGACAGTAATGTTGAAAATAACAGTTTTCTCTGTAAACAGTACAACAACATAGGATGGTTTAGCAGTCTAAGTAAATTATATAAGGCCCCACCTGTCACTGCAACATCATGTAGAGTTAATCTGGTGATCACAAGGATTTTCTTCTCTTTTCAAGACCACCCTCTACATTCATGCCTCAAAGTATCTTTCCTATGTTTTCACAGTTGGCTCCTATCATTTACCTCATCCATCTGTCTACCTGTCTGTCTGCCTATCTGTCTACCTATTCATGTATCTCTCCTTTTTCTTTCTTTGTACATTATAGAATAAAACATAAGCAATTTGTTCACGGCCCTATTCCTATCCCTGTGCCTCCAACAAGATTCCTAAAAGAGAGGATGTACTACCAGGAGGGATTGTGTATGCATGAATTCCTAGCAAAACAGAAAGCAAAGGCAGGAGTTGCCCAAGTTCAAGGCCAGCCAGCCTGGGCAACTTGGTGAGACCCTGTCTCAAATTTCAAAAAGGAGACATATACCTCATTGTTGGAGTGCCTCCAGTTTCGTCCTCCAGTACCACAAGAAAAAAAAAGTGTACTTGGATAGCACATGCCAACCACTGGCCGAGGATGGGCAACAAAGGGTTCCTTTCTACCTCCCCTCTGTGCTAGCTGGGTAGTTATGAGGGGACTCATGTCTTTCTGCCTTTACTCAGTCCCTCCACTGTGTGCCTTTCATAGCACTTCCACACTCAAGAAAGGCAGGTCCAAGGCAGCCAAACCTTAACACCTGAGTTTTTCACATGACACAGTGATTTTTCCAGCTGCTGAGATAAGAAACTGATATATATTGAGATGTTTGACTATTTATGTGTACCTTTCAGGTCTATAAAGTCCTTTCCTTTGATTCTTTTCCCATTGGTCTCTGCTACAATCCTAATTCTTGGCCAGCAAAAAAAAAAAAGTCCCTCTTGTATGCAATAAAAACTCTCCTCTTTGTAGTCAATGCACCTGTGTCTGAAGTCTTATTTTCTCTGAGGTTTTCTCCCTTAGTATTTACTCCTACAATCTAATGATAATATTTCTTCCCATTTGGGAAGGTCAAAGGCATGTTCCTTTTGCTTTGAAATATATTTTCAGTGTACAAGTGGAAAAGTGCTTTCTCTGTGTGTCTGCACAAAAGTAAAGAGAAGAATAAAAAAATTACAGAAAAACGTCACATACACTGTCTCTTCCGAGGAAGCTAAAAAAGAGTTGATCTGAATGTGGAAGAGTTATTACCAGAGGTTTGGAAGGGTATCATTAATAAGTGGTTTCATAATGGATATCAAACTTATTTTAATTGAGGGAAAAATGTATCGAAAGAAATACATTACGAATAAATTATCCAGATGTTAGTTTTAATATTGCAGAATAAGAGATATGCAGCAATCAATGGAAAGATATTATGAACTGTAATTAGGAAAAAAAAAATACCTGGGGAGGTGTCCAGTCACAAATGAAATGATGCCATTAGCTATTTTTGTGGTTGACACAGGGTGATGTTGGCAGAGTGATTTAAGAAATGGAGATGATATAATATTCTACACAGAAATAAAACATTAAAATGAAAGAGATAGCGTGTCATCCTTCAACAAGGCAAAACCTTATTAGAATAATGCTTAATATTGATCCGTGGCATTTATAAGAGTTTAGAATATGAGAAGAGTCCAAAAAAAATACAAACAGAAATAATGAAATTGACAAAAATTCTCATCTAATAAGGTGCTAAAATTATGTCCTACATGAATACACAAATCAATGAATAAAATTGACTCTATATTAGAACAAAACAGACTAAACAGTGACCTGATTGCAATATTCAGGGACTGAATGGAGCATTTTCTACATCTGTGGGGATTTTAAAATAGGCCTCAAAAGGGGATTTTGTCATTTGATTTGGGGAACAACTTCTCTATCATCAAAATGATACGGTGGACAGATGTTAGTAAATGATGAGGAAAAGAATAGAAAATAATTTGTTGTAAATAACTTGGGTTTGGGGTTCAGTATGCATAGAAATAGACTAAATTCTCCCCTGTGACTCTCTTCTTCTCTACTCTTCCTGGTACAATTAAAACTGGCTTAGAATCCCAAGCTTAGAAGGCACAGTTAAGGACATTCACTCCAGAAGTCCTGGAGTTTCTCCATTTTGTATGAATCTCCATTCTTCTTGCTCCATTTCTCTTCTAGCCCTGCCTTTTCACAACTCAGATTGGGACATTTATTGCTTTTCTCCTTTAAAAACAACTAAAGTGAAAAAAAAAAGTGAAGAAAAGCAAGTTCAGAAGTGCTTGGCATTAACATGAAAGAGAGACAGAATCTAACTAAGGAAAGATAAGAGTCCACAGCATACAGTATTTCCTCCCCTCTACTCACCTTATGGTGCATATCTAACTGGCCTTGGGACAGGTGGTGGCAAACCTGTGGCAGGAGTGTAAAGTTGTTTGTTATCACTGAAATCTCAAAAATGTTCACCACCACTGCTTGGGCCCAACTTATTCAAGGATATCTTAGGCTAATCCACTCATCGGCTGAAGGAAACATTCCATCAAAGACCTCCGTGGAAGTCCTACTGTGTACATTTCTTAGATTAACAAGTGCTGTCAATGTTGATCACATATTAGTACCATGATAATAAATTTCTGTATTGATTAAAGTTGGGGTAAGAACAGAAGTCAACATTAAGTTTATTGGGTAAGAAAAACTGAGGGGAAACTCCTGTGAAAGGAAACAGAAATAAAAGTAGGAGAGCCATGAAAACCACTCTGATCTCAAGAGAAGAAGGAAAAGGAGCCAGTAGGCTGGGTGGACACATTTCAGATACACAACAGTTCAAGGAAAATCCACGAAGACTGGGGGAGTCCCTCAGCCAAAGTCTTCTATCAGAAGGAGACTTCCTATCCCTCAGTCTCCCAGAATCGTCAATTTTGGCATCTGCCAGTGAGTCATTAGCCCCATCATAGCCACAGGTTGCAGAAGCACCAGGAGGCAACCTAACTCAGTGCTCCTCTAAGCACTCACCATGTCCTTCAAGGCAGCAGCTTCTGTGTCTTTCTCCTGTGGCACTCTCTCTTGCTACTGTAAGACAATATGCCTTGAATCTGCAGCGAACTTGCCTAATTATCCCATAAGGACACCATGGCAAGAATGGGTATGAATTCACATTTCCGTTACTAACCAGTCCCTCTTCTTAATCACCTCTATGTGCCCCCACTGGACAAATCTGTTTCCCCCTGCACCCCATCTCCCTGATTAAAACATCCTATGTGAATAATCTCAGATGCAATTTAGAGCTATTTCTGCTTACTTATTATTGAAACAGGGAAAGAACAGTTCAATCTAACCTTTCAAATACTAAGAAGTGTGCTTTGCCAGTCTGTTCTCTTTGATGAATAGCACAGATTTTCTTAATGGCTCGCACAGGATTTGTGACCAGAACTTGCACTGCCCCTCATTATGGGGAGCCTTATTCCCCTCACTACTGGACTGCTGATTTGCTGCCATATGTTACTCTTATTTCTGGAGAACTCAGCACGAGCAGTATTTGCTTTGTGTGAGTACATTCCTGCTGTTGTCCCCCATTGTATTCTGGTCATGCCCTTTTCCAACAGTACTATTTCCACTTCCTACTTCATCCATTTAGTGACTGCTGTTGCTTCTATTGCTTGCAACTCATTTTGGTCCCATTTGGAGGCTTTACAAATACGTTTGCCCTGAGCATTTCAACTACAAGCAGGAGGTACAAGAGCCAAATCGACAAGCATAAATGCCGCCAATTGTGTGTTTTTAAGAATACGCTTCTGAGTCTCTTCTGCACCTAACTTCATCATCTGCCCTCCACACAAAAACAGAAGGCTGAGGAGATAGCTCAGCAGTCTAAGCTCTTGCCTGGTAAGCACGAGGACCCAGATTCAATACCTAGTACTGCATGCCTTTTGGAACCCATGCAGAGCCAGCCACTGAAACCAGTACTAGTGGCACATGCCTATAATACTAGCACTGGGGGGAGGCTGAGACAGGAGGATCATTACGAGTCCAAGCTCTGAAGCTAGACCCTGTACCAAATAAATAAGGAAAATAAGTAAAAAACATATTTAAAAATAGATATTTTAACTATTTTGAAATTGTTTTTGCTCAAGTATCATTCATGTACAGTGAATCAGTTATTTTCTAGAGCAGCTCAGAGGTTTGGTCACGCTATAACCAACATCACGCACATCACACAATCAAGAAACAAAATACCGTCATTGCTCCTTCTCCTCAGTCCCCTCATAGATCTTTGTTGTTAGATCCTCCCCAAGATGTGCTAATCATTGCTCTTTTCCAATCACCATAGTTTTGGCTTTTACAGACTACTATAAGTGGAATCATAAGTTTCATAATCTTCGTATATGAGCTCCTTCATGAGTATAATGAGGTTCATCTTGGGAAACACATAATGACATGGAAGAAAAAAATTATATCTGACCAAAAAAAGGTCAACTTTCTTTTTTTTTTGTGAGGGATGGTACTGGGGACTGAACTCAGGACCCTGAGTTTGCCAGGCAAGTGCTTATTCTACTGAGCTGGCCCCTAACTTTGGTTAATTTATTTCATTTGGTATACAATCTTTTGCTGCTCTTGTTATGCCATGTACTTATTGTTTTCTATTTGTCTTGATTTGTCATTATTTCATTCTAATATTAATGGTATTATGTCTCTTTAATAGATGACAAAACTAAACATAAGAGAGCTTAGGTAAACTATCTGGGATCATAGCTAATACATTACTAACTGGTATATAATTTAAATTCAAGACTACAAATTCATAGTCCATGAATTATCCATGCCACACCTACTTCCACCACAACTTAGAATATAGCCCAAGAAAACTTCCTTAATATACTATGTGTCATGGCTTGGGGTTTTTGCAAGGGCAACAGTGTAACACAGGACATATTTTATAATATTATTTTATTATGAATCACCCAAAGAATCATACACAAGGAGTGCAGGAAATCTGTCCACACTAAAGCCCAAAGAATCCTGCTGAGGGCCTGGATCCTAGAAAACCTAGAGCTCATAACAGTGCCTCCCCCAAGTCCAACTGGAGGCCTAGAGCCCATGACAAAGTCTCAGGAAGGCCTGATTCATAGATCTGTGTCGGAAAGGCCCAAAGGTCAGTGGTAGAAGCTGGAAAGAATGTGCCAGTGGGATGAAGGATCTGTGCTAGCAGGCTGAGGGGTCTGAACTAGAGTCAGGAAGCAATGCTCAAGGTTAGGGCTCCCCCAAAGGTACCACAGCCATCCTCAGCAACAATGAGGTCCTGAGCTCCTCCAGAGATGAGGAAATCTGAGCTCCCATCAGGAAAGCCACACATGACAAGCTTCTCCATGAGGCTGAGCAGTGCACCATCCTCCCCTCTGGAGCCAGGAAGCAATGCCCAAGATTAGGACCAGAGCTTCCCCAAAATAAACTATAGCCATTCTCCGTGGCAACAAAGGTCCTGAGCTCTTCTGACAAAAACAGCCAAGCTCATTGAGAAAACCAGAATGACAAGGTCACCCAGCGTAACAGCCCAGGAGAACCATTGGTTTCCAACAGCTTCCATAGCTTCTCCAAACAGCATCCCTAACAGCACTTATACCTTTTGGGTGACTGACTGCTCCTCAAGGGCTTCTCACTGTCAGTCTTGGAAGCAAATGAATCCAATTTCACTTTTGTGTCCACATCAGAGAAGCTCCCTTTCTCCTTCACTTTTTCTTTATCAATATTTGTCTGTTTCTTCTCCTTTTATCTTTCCCATTCTCTGTCTTCTGGCCTTCTAGATGCCTTTTAGTATAGGCTGCTCCTCCTGCAGTAGCACTCTCCTCCTTCTGAGATGAGCCATAAGTGGAGCTAGTGGCTGGTGGACTCTTACCCACAGGACCTTTTTTGGAAGGACTCAAAGATCCAAAGCCATGGTCGAACTGACTTTGATGGCTCCCAGACTGGTACCCAGCACCACTCAGCAGAGATGAGCCCATTTGGGATGCGTTGGAAAGTGGAGGACTAGGTTTTGGCACAGGGTTAGGACGGGATGACTGCCGCCTCACCGCCACAGACTGAAGAGGGCTCTTGAGAGCTGGGCTTCGCTCCTGGGGACTCAGGTCGGAAACTGCAGAGGCTCCCGATGCAGCACCAGTGCTGTAGGTGTTAGTATCTGTCCATGGCTTTGAACTCTCAGATGCTTTTGTATCTTGAGAAGTTGCCTCCAGAGAAGGTCTGATCCTTGGCCTCATCTCCCTGGTTATCCCCAGCAGCTTGAGATGGCCGGCTCTCCTTGGAAGAGGACTTTTTCTCCTTTGCAGGTTTGCACTTGGAAGAGTTGGCTCGGCTGTGGTTGGAGGAAGAACGAGAGGATGAGGAGCGCCTTGACCTATCGGAAGATGACTTATCCTAGTTTCTACAATGGCTCCTGGAACTCGGTGAAGGAGACCTTCTCTTTGGGAACTGGGAATAAGGCCGGCCCAGACGAGGACTACACTCTTGCCGATAGTTCTGCAATTAGAACGGCAGTTTCCACAGCCTCCACGGTTATACCTGCCCCGTGGGCAGAAGCCTCTGCTGCGCCCTCGGAAATAATAGGGCCTCCGATAGCCTGTGTTGTGACCTCGGAAATCTCAATTCTGAGAGACTTCGGGGTGATTCCTTTCTCCATTGCGAGCTGGAGAACACGATCTAGAACGAGACCTAGAACTCAGCCTGCACTTCCTTGATGGAGAGACAGCTCGGCTTCTGGATCATGATTGCGAAAATGAACGAGAACGAAATCTTGACGCCGAACTTGAGCGAGAAGAACGAGACCCAGACTTCAATTTGTCTGTTTCTGACATCTGCGAAGAGAGGTTCCCTTTTTAATTACACCTGGGGTGACCTCTAGTTGCTCAGCATCTCAGCAGCTTCTCCAGTTCTGCTTCTTGCGCTGCCGGCAACAGTCCTCAGGGCGGCCTCCCGCAACCAGCATCAGGCTAGTCAATTCATCTGGGCGGAACGCGTTGACCACCTGTTAGCTATCCACTGCACCATATTCCTCTCATTCTCAGTCAAGCAATATAGCTCAAAACTGTCATACTTATTTAGAAACTGGCTTTTTTCTACTGTAAGGACTGTAATAAATGGAAAGCTGTATACTACTTTGTTTCCTGATGAGATATGGCCTAATATTTTTTATTTTATACTAAAAATATTCTTGTCATTATTAACAGATCTGTTGTCTGTTTATAACATAAAGAACACATTATTTAGACTTCTTTCACTAATTTATTCTGTATCCAATTAATTATATCACCGTGAGAATAGTGAATGCATGTTATTGCACACATTTTTTAATTTTATTTTATTTTTTTGGTGGAACTGGGGATTGAACTGAGGCCCTTGTGCTTGCCAGGGAAGTGCTTATTCTACTGAACCATCTCTCTAGCCCCTGTACATATTTATTAAAGCAGCATAATAATCAATGTTTCAATAATATATTAATTTGCATTTTGAAGTTCCATGTTTAAGTGACATTTTGAAAACATCATACATAAATATTCAATTCAGAAATTGCATCATAAACAACATCTATAAAATAAATACTGACTGGGGCTGGGGAGATAGTTCGGGAGTCTAAGCACCTGCCTGACAAATGGAAGGAGCCACCCGAGTTTGTTCC
>NW_004524672.1:3316757-3319697 GCF_000260255.1 Octodon degus
TTTTAAGATTCAAAATTAATAATAAAAACCTTTCATTAGTAATTTTGGAATCAAGAATTCTGGAACAAGACAGAGAACTGAAAATATCCATCCACAGACATATTGCTGTAATCTGATCTTGATGAAACTCACAACTTTGAGGTATAAGGTATAAGATGATGATATAAAAGCAAGTTTCATCCAGTCCAGGTCCACATGCTCCCCTCGTTCTCCATAGGGCCCGCTCCAACTGCTCCAAAAATCAATCAAGCCATCTTATCAATCCTCATGATGAATGCAGCCCCTGTAATTAATTCCCAGACCCACTACTCTGCATAGACACCCTTCAGCTCAGGATTCTTCCCCCTTTGGCTATGGCTTTCTGTCTCACCAGAATCTGACTTCAAGCCCTATGGTCCTTTGACAGCTTTCACATTTTCTGGAGAGTAAGGAGTGGCCCTCCCTCCCCATGAACACACATCATGAGGACCACAAGGCTTTGGCCATCACTGCTACAAAGTCCACTTTCCCACGTGTGCACTTGGCAGCATGAGGATGAGGATGACGTAGATGAGGCACGACCACAGCTACCTTTCCCTTCCAACCATGAGAACTTACGGCCAAGTCCACTTCATTTCTACCTGATCTCTAAAGCAAGTTCTCAAGCTCCGAAACCCAACACTCTGCATGCTCCCTTGGCTTCAGTGTGGGCTGCCACAGCCACCCACCTTCACCAGCCAGGTTTGCCATATCTGACCTCTAATTAAGGACACAGTTTCAGGAGCTTTTTTGGTGTTGCATCAGGAGCAGCCCATCATTTGACTAGCATCTGAGGCATAACCAGATGCTACAACCAGAGCTAGCTAAGTTTTGGTTCCATCCCAATTCAGTTTCTACAACAAGGGCTGAGACTCAACAAGGTTGCGACACCAGGCACTATGCTGTTTCCTTTTCCTTCCGTGGCTTCTAGAAGGTAAAGAGGCTTGTGCTCACAAAGCTCTCCCCCTGGGTTTTGGTGATTTTTTTTTCATTGCTAGGTCTACTAAGGGAAGAAATAAAAGCTTAGCTAAAAAGACAAATAATGTCTAATGGAAGGACAATAAAATTATCCCTACCTGAAAATATTTACTCCTTAACTGAGCTTTATCTAATTTTTATGATATATAATGTCAAGATAAACACTTTACTGCTGGATTCTCTATGTTACACAAATGTTAGGCCTGTTACAAGAATATAGGTAAGGGGCTGGGAAGATACCTCAGTGGTCTAAAAAGCCTGGTTAGGCAATCATGCAGGGACCGCAGTTCGATTCCCCAACACCATACCCTGAGCCACCCATGCCCCCAGAGCGGGCTGAGCTGGGCCTCCCCCAAAAATTTTAAAAATAAAGAATATAGGCAAAATTTCAAAGCTAAAATCTAAGCAATGACTTTCAATGCCTAATCAAAACAAAGAGAAAGATTTAAAAATGCATTTTGTAAATAAAGATTGACATCAAAATTGGAGACATAAAAACATCAATTCCATTAGATTCTTCTTCTCTCAACCAAATGAAAAATTAGTTTCTCTGAAATACCATATTTTTTTTTCATTTTTACATTATTCAAAAGCCAAGTTATATCTCTGGTATATTTTCATTATAAATGTCCAATTAGCTTTGTAGTATAATATGTGTCATTCTCAGATTAACAATTGCAGAAGATGAACAAATTTAATATTTCCATCACGGAGATGGTTTCAGTATGTTGGTTTTTAATCGAGACTTCTCTATTATTATATCACGTTTCTTACGCGCTCAAGGTGCCTTCCAATGGGTTATGTGCTTTCTCATAGTCACAGCAAATTTCATCAGCCATCTAAAGCAGAAGTGTAATAAATATGATAACAAGAAAATGTCTTCATATTCTCAGCACTCAAGCTCAGCTGACACTTGGCTGACTTTAATACTCAGGATGCTTTATTTTTCTGCAGTAGTGTCTGGAAGTGATCTGCTTTGTTCAATATCATTCTATGAGCAGATAAATTTTTCTAGCTTATAGTCCTAATTGGACAACTGAGTTTGAAATTATAAGTAAGATTTGTAGAGCCAAAGTATCATGTCCGGAGAACACTTGTGTGTTTCTTGACTGGTGATCTGAGATGCACTATCTCAGCATGAATGTTGGTTCTTATTCAAATAAAGTTACATATTCTCCAAGACGCCTTTAGCATTCATCGGTCCACTTCAATTTTTATTTTTATTAGCATATGTTTGCAAAGCATAATAAACACATTCCTCTTTGGTAACTGGTACGTCTATCTGTCACAACTTGATCATTTTCAACCCAACCCATCACCTCCACTACTCCTTTCCCCACAGCCTCTTCCTGTCAGTTAATATCTCACTTTCATTTTGCTGGTTATATTACTCACACTTTTGGTCTCTCATGTGAGAGAAACTGGGTGATAGTGAACCCTCGATGCTTAACTTATTTCACTTAGTGTTACCTGGCTGCATATCTTCTGGGTACCTTTCTGAAACAAATAAGATCATTCTATTACAGTGATAAATGTATATTCAAGTTTGTAGCACCACAAATTCCACTTGTTAAATTGTGGAAGCAACCTATTTGACCCTCAACAGATGAATAGTGTATATATACACAAGTGAGATACACACACACACACACACACACACACACAATGGGGTATCACTCAGCTATAAAAAATCAAAATTTTTGCTGGAAAATGGATTGATCCTGAAACCATAATTCTAAGTGAAGTTAATCAGATGCAGAGATTAAGTATTGCACGTTTGTGACAGCATCAATCACAATAGCTAAGTCATGGAAGTGACCTATACGTCCAGGAAGAGATGAGTGAATACAAGGAATGTTATTCAGCCCCACAGAAAGAGTGAGTATACATTTCTGCAATCCTCCCAGAAGCTACAATGGTACAGACAGTTTAAGGCTTTTTTTT
>NW_004524672.1:3321627-3322385 GCF_000260255.1 Octodon degus
AAAAATTTCCTAACAGCATATCGTAAGTGTAGTAGGATAGTATCAAAAATGGATGCCTAGTTTTAAATTTATTTGGTAGAAAGTTTACCAAAATAACTACTCCCTAGTAATTTTTTTGAGTGATGCAAATATAGCTTCCAAAGTAGCTAATGGTTTTTACATAAAATTGATATTTTAATATTTATTTACCTTTAGATGATTTGACATATTTAAAATATTGTAACTCCTCACTAAGAATTAATTTCACATTTCACATTAACTGTGCATTTTGAGGTATAAAGTTTTCACTGCCCACTTTTATGCACAATGTAATGGGTAAATAAACCTAACAACACAAGAAAAGTTGTTTGGATAGGCCTTCTCCATGAGGATCACCACTGGGGAACAGAACACTTGGTTCATAGTTTACTCATTTTGGGAATTCACTTGTGTATTCATTTTGCATTCCAGTGTCCATCAAGCAAGGAGCTCCAAGCAGGAGATGTAATTGCAAGCATGAAAGAAAGCCCAACCCAGCAGAATGAGCTGCAGGGAGCAGGACTGTGCTTGGAATCCATGAATACATGAGACAGGAAGCAAGTCTGAGATAGAGCCCTAAGGATGGAGTGGAGAAGGGGAAGTAAAAATGATCAAGATTCCAAATGCATTTATACCAACTCCTCAAGAGGTTTGTAATTACCATGTTTCACAAACACACCAAATAATATATACATGGTGAAACAAAGTGAAGGCAGCCATACATATTTCTTTTCTTTTCT
>NW_004524672.1:3322736-3331368 GCF_000260255.1 Octodon degus
GGGTAAGAGATTAACACTAATTATATTGTTATAAATTTGATTCAAGATGAGAACAAGATTCAGGAAAGGGGGCAAACAATAAAAATCTCCAAACACTAAAACAAAGAAGTATGGTTTTACAACTTTTAGAAAACTTTAATTGGTCATTAACTTTTCTGTAGACTATCAGAGTGCTCTGTGGCCTAACATTGGCCTAAGTTAGCAAAGTAAGGCTCTGGGCATTTTGAAAAGCTACAGATTAACCTATTATTTTCCAGTATTTTCAATGCAACAGGATTATTTTTATATAGCTACATTAATGGCATGTATAAATGGTTTCAAATGAAACTATGCCCATTAATAAGTCTTCATCTTATACTTTGGTAAGTATCATTTTTTAGAAACAATTTAAACAAAGAGAAATCAATATATGGTCTTAAAAATTACCAGGAAGTATATTGAAAATATTAAAATTATCTAAGTTCTTTCCAGTCTTATAAGTTCTCCATTTCATTTTCTACATTTCTAAGGGCAGATACTATAGTTTCTACAACTATCTTCTCTACAATTATCTTCTA
Source organism: Octodon degus (assembly GCF_000260255.1). Taxonomy (NCBI): domain Eukaryota; kingdom Metazoa; phylum Chordata; class Mammalia; order Rodentia; family Octodontidae; genus Octodon; species Octodon degus. Next base: position 3,323,294 of record NW_004524672.1, read on the forward strand.
TGTTCATTTTTAATGCTTGGCTATTTTAAATAATTTAGAGGGGAACATCTTTGTTCATGATGCCAGGTCTCTCTACATAGTTCAGTCTCATCATAATCCTCCTGTCTCAGCCTCTCTAGTGCTGGGATCACAGGCATGTGCCACCATGTCTGGGATTCTGGATCAGTGGGGCATTCTGCACCAGGGATTGACCTCAGGACCTTGCACTTGCCAGGAAGGCACTTAAGCTGCTGAGCCATATCCCTGGCCTGATAATACATACTTTTGCAAAAATCCTGACTCAAAATTCCCTTTCAAAGGCGGAACACAGAAACTAAGAATTCACTTGCCTAAGGTAGGTCATCAAGATTCTCTTTCTATCTGAGAGCTGACTATAAGGAAGTTCCTAGAACTAACCTTTCAGACCTTCTGGAAGAAAGCTTCATACAGGAAGAACCCTGCTGTCTACCCATACCCTGGAAGAAGGAAGGTTGGCCTGAGAAGAGGAGAAAAATTTGAACAGACAGACCTTGTGGGTTTCACCTACCAGTGTGTCACCTTTCACTCAGAAGTCCATAAAAAGCCAAGAGTTGATGCAGAGAGACTCTACATACCAGGACACAAAGGGTCCCACAAATCTGGAGAGGGCAAGAGAGCTGTATGCCTCTCCCCGCATGCCTCTCTTCCTCTGTAATAGTCCTTGCTATAATCTGATAAATACACTATTCACTATTTCTTTGCACTGCCCAAGGAAACCAATGGAATCCAACAAGGTGGTTGTGGGAACCTCAATTTATAGCCCCAAAATCACCAGCACAGTAACAATAAGCTAGGGCTTGTGACTGACACTGGAATCAGGACAGGAAGCCAGATTTAGTAACGGAGTCCCTAGCCTGTGAAACTGGCCACTATCTTCAGAAAAGAAAGTGTCAGTGATGGAATAGATTAGAGGTTGTCCGGCTGCTGTCCACTGCAGACAGGATTATGTGCTTCCTGCGTGGGGTCAAACCCATGTATATCTTGTGTTAGTGTGGATTGTATCATGACCATAGAAAAAACAAAACAGATACTTCATTGTTGTTGTTGTTGTTGTTGTCGTCATCGTCATCCTTGTCCTCAATACTCAACACCCAAGTTAAAGAGGAACTAGTCTCTAGCTACCAACAAAGCTCAGCTGCACAATTGTATGACTCAATCTTGAAGATATCACAGTGAGTCTCTCTTAGCACCAAAATAATCTTTGTGTTGCACAGGTGTATAAAATCGTATTACAAGTGTTGGAAGCTTCTGCATCTTGTAGAAAAATAACACTGCCCTTAGTGAGCCCTTAGTGAGCCAAGCTTCTGGAAGTGAACAGAAGAACCAGCAACAGGAGCAAGGGAGCATGAGGCTGTCAACTGAACATACAAAGTGAGAAACTCCTTAAATTCCAAGGGGTAATAAATAATCAAACTACCTTATCAAGGTCACACAAAATGATACAATCTGGAAGGCCCTCCAAAGTGAAAGTTCCACAATAACACCTCATGGTTTGCCTCACTGTAACGCCACTGGGCACCCGACCAGTATCATTATTTCTACCTCAATTTGTGTATTTGTGTGAAATGAGCCTGAGTGCATATAAATAAATACGTAATAAAATGATTCTTTTTTTTTTTTTTGGCAGTACCAGGGATCAAACTCAGGACCTTGCACTTGCCAGGCAGGTGCTTATGCTACTGAGCCATATCCCCAGCCCCTGAAATGGTTCTTTTATATGCCATATAATTTTTATTTCTTTGAAAGAAAACTACTAGGTAGAAAAACTGATTCAGAATTCTAGTGTAAAAATTCTGAAATCATGCTCTTTTTTATCCCTGGGACCCCTGTGAATTGGTATCTCCCCAGTAGCCTGCAGCTGTGATAAAGGACTCATTCCACTTTTTTTTTATAAAGTTCACACATTATTTGCTCAATGGTACACTGGGGAACAGGGACTACATTAAAGAAAGTAGTACTCATCTTACCCTGTAGACCATTCTTCCCAATTACTCTAGCACAGATTTGTATTAAGAAGTTTAATGAACAGAAGCTGCTATATATAGCTTTAGTTGTCAGAGCGTACACAGAGTGCATATGGGCATCTAGAATTACCAGACAGCCTCAGTCCTTAAATACCTTCAACGAAACTCCAGCATTCAAGTTTCTCAGCTTCCCCAGAATTCCTGTAATTCTAGTGAGTGGACTAATTAAGACTCCTAAATTTTATTTTCTTTGAGTGTCATACTACTACATGAGTTTCCATAGAGCTTGAGTGCCCATTCATCCTGACTAATACAGTCCTCTTGCCTCTAGGTGATTAGCAATACTGCCTGCTTTCCTTCAAACATCTGGCCAATAAATGATGCGCTTGCCCTTTCTCTAAATGAACCTCACAGTCACCCAGGGAGAAAGTTCTACAAGATGATAGACTTAGAAATTTGGGAGCCAACACTATCTACTCTGTACACCAGAGAACAAAGAGAAATCCCTCCTATGAATAATGGCTTCAGCTTGTGACCCAGTAAATGAGTTTACACAAAGACTGGGGGATGCACGAAGGAAGGAGAAACAACTCCACAGCTCTAGGCAGGTCTCATGGAGAGTTGCAGTGCCTCTGCATGCAATATAACTGGTGCCCTAATTTTCTTAATACCACTCCACCCTGCTCCATCCCAACAGCAGGCATTCCCTGCTGGCAACTCTAATGCTCTGCTAAATGGTGACCCAGGCACTGGATGTTAATTCTGATGTAATGACTGCCTCCCCTATTAAATTCTCCAAGAGAACATCCCCAATCAATGTGAGGGCCTTTCAAGAAAGCCAAGTTTCCTTGTGCTACCTACTTGTCTTCTTGCCAGCCTCCTCCTTATCTCTATCACAGGGGGACATTTGAGGAAACACACTTGGTTGTGTGTTGCGTGAGTGAAAGTGTTGAAGAACCAAAAGCCTAGTTTAATTTGGTCCTGTCTGTAATCTTCTATCCATGTGAATGTGGTATGGACAGCTTATTCTTTTAGTCCTTCCCTCACTCTCCTTCCTCTTCTTAATTTCCTTCTTTTTCCATCAGCGCACACGAGGTATCTGGGGGTTAGAACTGTTTCCTGTGATCTATGCTTTTTATTCTTTATGCCAATTGGAGGAGGCATCAGCTACCACATGTCTGTGAAGCTGGGCTGCATGATCTAGCCTAACTTAGATGTAGACATCATAGTAAATATGCTACTCCCTCCTAAGTATCTACCACTATTGTGCTACTTCTACATGACACTAAATGCTTCATTTGCATCCTTCTGGGGTTTTTTTTTTCTGTCACAGTGCCATGGTGGAGTCTTATTATTCTCATGGTTGGGGGATGTTGCTTGGTTTGAAGCTACTTAAACTTGCTTTTGGTTGGGCAAGAGAAAGCCTACATGTGGTCTTCCCTGGATCCTTCCCCATATTTAGAGCAAGCTCTCTGGCTAAGAAGAAAGTGATTTTTCTTTGATTTTTTTCCTCCCTTAAATATGCCCCAAAACTTCTCAAGGGAAATGAATATTGAGGAATCAAATTTACGTAATTCTACATGTTTTCTCCAAATGCCTTTATGATGTGATTAATGGTGCTATCACACTTTTTAAATTTTTCAGCTCACTCTTTTGCAGGTGCTGAAAGGCACCAAGTAGAAGCCGGGTTTTGTGGTGGAGACAACAAGCCATGCTTTCCAGGGAGCCAGGATCCTTTTCATTCTGCTGGTCTTTTCACTTATTATCTAAGGAGAACATTTTCCAGAGGGACCTGGGGTGGCTTTGCAACTTAGAATCCAATATGTCTCTCCTGTCCTCAGCCCTCAGAGCAGGCAGAGTGTACATGAGCATTCTCAGCACTTGCTGGCATGACAGTCAAACACTCTGCAGGGATGAAGGAAGATATCTCCACTTTGAGAATGGGCCGGCCTTCATTATCTCTGAAGATTAGAAAATGCTCTATAGAACAGAAAAGGATATAGCTTTTTCTGTATATTCCATATCAAATGATGGTATAATTAATCTGTTTGGATAGAAATAATGTTGAAAATGTAAAAGCGATGGCCAGTTCAGCTGACTAGTATGCCCCATGTTCCGAGCTCAGTTTTCTCCTTAATGTCTCTTCTGAAGCTCCACTTGAGGTGACAGGTTGGTTAAGTCGGCTTCACAGTGCCATGAACTCCTCTGCAGTGCATCAGTATGCTTGGCATTTGACTAATTAAGGAGATCTAAACTTCAGATGATAAGAAATAGAAACATCATTAACCTAGTAGCATGCTCAAGCAAACTACTCCAAGCTTAGGAAAACTAATTGTCAATTTCTTTAGGGACTTGCAAACTAGTTGAAAAGCAGATGTGATTAAAAATTAGACCATAGACCTTTAAAGATAAAGAAATCATACCAAAAAGTAAAGTAAATTAAGTGGACCCAGATCATCACTTTGCGATTATTTTAATTACATGCTATTGACATCTATGTTCTTGGTGTCACTTACGCCAGCTGTAGAAGCCAGCAGCACCCTGCCTTGTGTTCTGCCTCTGTGTGCCTCTTTCCAATAAAACCAGGTCAAATCAGTAGTTCCCAAGGTTATCATACATCAGAAGCATTTTCAAGGTTTTGTTTGTTTCATTACAAGCCCAGATTTCTTGCAAGGACACCCACACAGTTTCTGACTCAGTAGGCCAAAGGGAGGCTTGAATTTACATCACTGCTGATAGTGTTGTTGAGCCTATGACAATAGATTAAGTGCCATTAATCACAGCAAATCTATTATGTAATCAGGATTATCTCAATGAAAAGTTAGGAAACAGATTTAGAGACTAGAGACATCAAATTTATTTCCATCTAATAATTATATGTAATTATCATGTCTCACAGAAATACTTACATACTGTAGCTGAGTGCTCATCCTCATCATACTCTGACACAGAATACTGGAATCACTGTACATGGAAAACTCTCTCACAATAGCAAAACATCAGCATGCCATTGAGGTGGTCAATACAGCAGCTGCTCCCCTATAAAAACAGCTCCCAGCCACTTTATTTGCCATTTATCAAGCCATACGTCTACACTGTATTTCTTTTATTCTGAGAACCCTGAAAGTCTACTTTTCTCCTTTTCAAAGGAAGATCAAACAAAGCTCATAAACACTCACAAATGTCCAAATCACTGGTAATATAATTTCATCATGGCTAAAATTATTCTATATTGCAGGATATTGGTCTTCTCTCTTCCACCCATGGATTCACCATGTGATCTCTCTGCCATTTCTTTAAATATCTATGGATTTAGTCCCTGCAATCATCGGCTGATAGTTCAGTGATTCTTTAGCATTTCTCTGAACAACAATATGCCATTGCAATCGAAGATATTTAAATTCAAGAGCAGAAAAATGTGTGGCATAAAATTCAACTTCTCCTTTGACACGCAGGCTAATCACATCTCAATCTCCATGCAATCGGGCTGCAGCTATTGCAGACCAGAAGTACATGCATATGGTTTTCTTTTACAAAGGATAAAATAAAATGAGTAGATCATAATATAGCAAGAAAAGCAACAAATCATAAAAATAAAAATCCTTTCTGCCTTATATATTGCTGTCAAATAGCAAATACCATTTTGTTAGGTGGTTCTAAGTTGAAGATACTAGGCCAAGGTGACAAAGCTGGTCACACTGACCAATACAAAGCCACAATGGAATAGGTCCGACAGAGGACAGACCCTTAAGTGCCTAATCTGATCCTACTCAATCTCAAATACATAGAACTGCAGAGAAAGGAATATGACAATTAAAAGGTCTTTGGCATGACTGTATGAGTGAAGGTGAAGACTTACACTTTTAGAACTTTATTGTGTTTTCTTTTCAAGAAAAAAATAGGAGAAAATGAAGCATATGGCACTAAAGAGAAAGTTACTAGAAGTTATGGAAAGGTTGGCTTAATCTTTTTCAATTGAAAATAGTCTTCAGAAAAGACTTCAGAGACATTTCAAAATGGAAAAGAAAGAAGTTCGTTAAGTGAAGAAGAAAAACTGTATTTGTCCGTAGGAAATACGAAAACCTTTGCAGCTTGGAAAGGGAGTATGTGGGCCTAAGCACTGGAGCCCAGATGTGAATTCACATGCAGAAGCCATACTCGTACCTACGTGTCTGCTTGTCCTGCTACAGTCTGTTCTCACTTTTGTGAACTAGCCCACATTGTTATTTAATTTTAAAGATATCAAAAGTGGACATGTCACTAAAACAAGCTGAATGATAGCATCTCTTGACATAAGCATGGTAAAAAATGGACCCCTCACTCAGACAGAATAGGATCCCTGTACAATCCCTACCCTGATCTTAGTGATTTGTGAGTTCACGCTGTCCACCCATCTCTCAAACTTCTTCTGTTCTGTGGAAGCTGAAAGACTACATTGCAATTTTACTACAGAACAAATGCTGGTTCTTGTGACCAAAGTTGCTAAGAGCTAAGCTTTCCTTTCTGATACCCTCTGTACAGTGTAGTGAGGGAGCTTCCCTAAAAATATCTTCTTTGCAGCAACAATTCCATAATGAAAAGCCCTGAGATGGAGCATAGCGTATGGGAATCAGAACCAGGAATCCCCAAAATTCTCTAAGGCCCATTACCTTCAAAGTTGGTAAACATGAAATCCTCAGGTGTTTGGTTATAACTAACCTACAGCAGTCCCCTCACTATCCATAAAGAACTTATGTGACAGATTTTTTTTTACACCAGAAATTGAATTCACACTTGTCAGACAGGTGCTATGTGGCTGGGCTACATGAGGTATTTCAAACTATTCACTCTTTACAAAAATTTTGTACTCAGACTTGAAAATAGTATGACATGAGTTCCATGCTCTTTTCTGTTAGTTTTTGGGTTTGCTTATTTTGGTCCTGGATATTTGACTCACATTCTTTGCAATGAGCAGGTATTTTCAATTTTTTTTTTACTTTTATCTTTACTGTTTTCTTTTATTTCTTATTTTGAGATAAAGTCTTACTAAGTCACTGAGTTTCTGAGCTTGAACTCAACCTTCTGCTCCTCTTTCATCAAACTTCCAGAGTTCTGGAATTACAGGCATATGCTACCATGCTACAATGCTAGCTATTTTAAAAAATCACAGATAGATATTTTATGTTTAATTTGTAGGAAATTATTTGCTTATTTCAAGTTTAAATTTAAACTGATGATGACACATTTCATGAGGCCACAGAAATCAGACATTCTCTAGTATCGGCCTGGATTTTAATATATATGAAAAATAATAAGTGTAAAAGAAGGAGTAAATATTTGCAAATTATCTACCATGTAAAAAAAGAGTATAAATTGTTCATCTTTTAATGTAAATTTATCCGTTAGTAGATGATGAGATTTATTAAGTCACAAATTTCATGAATGTTTGAAAAAGAAACTTCAACCTAATACAAAAAAGAATTATCTACAAACTAATATGATTGATGAAATATCACCACATAAAAGGATAACACTTATCTGTTTTTGTACAGAAGGAGAACACCTTCAACCCCCTCAATTTATTTACAAGAATTTCCCTCCCTTCCAAGACAAGCTTCTCCAAGTTATGTACAAAAACGTTAGAGAAGTAGAAAAGGGGATAATTTTTCCCACCATCAGTATTTTGTGTAGTATTTTTTAAAGCCCACTGATTAACAATGTATAAATAGCATAATATAGTAAGGTCTTTCTGAGTAGTAATAATAAGCCACATGTTTGCACAGAACTTTCCAGCTCACTGCAGCCCACAAGATTTCAGATCCTCAGTGTTATTCAAATTTCTATGGAATGTTTAAATGATGGACATGCCTGAGCTATTTCAACCAGTTTTCTTAGGCTCCATCTGCCAGGCCATCTGGATTTTGCATTATCGACGTGGTAAATGATTATGGACTATGACTCTAAAAAAGAGAAGAAAGGAAGAAAGGACAAGAAAATAGTAAATTGTCACAAATAAATACAAATGGAAATAAAATTGTTTATGTGCAATCTTCTATACAAAGAAAAAGTTTGCAAGTAGAAAAAGGAAATATATTCTCTGGGCTTTTATTTTTT
>NW_004524672.1:3332493-3333649 GCF_000260255.1 Octodon degus
AGGCCATCACATGTGGAAGAAATTAACAGAGTCATTCTGAGATACTGGTTTGAGCCCATTAGAGTAACTTGCTTTATAAAGAGAAAGACTAGTTCATGTGCATTCTCAGCATTTGACACCTCCCTCCAAAACGGATCAAGAGATAACACTATGCTCTTGGACCTCCAGAAATGCAAGCTGAAGATATTCTTTGACCTTATACATCTCCAACATTCATGTATTCTTTAAGGACAACAGAAAGAAGACTAATCTAACCCATAGAATTCCCTCCCACTCTTTTATACTCAATTTCCTCTCCCCAGCCATCTGGCTTACAATTTATATTTTCTTACTGTTTTACCTTTTCTAGACTTCTTATAAATGAAAATTTTCAATATGTAATTCCCTATGTCTAGATTCTTACTAGCAGGATAATGCTGTTTAGATTCATCCAGGATCTTGCATATATCATGATTGGTTCATCTATGTTGCTGTGTACTATTACTGAAGTTGGATACACTACGAATTGCTTACCTACCCAGTGCCTGAAGGTCATTTGGATTATTTCTAGTCTTTCATGTCTAATTCATTTATTTTGATGTAAGGTTTTGATTAGTGTTACCGACAAGTATGATTGCTGCACTAGATGACATTGCAAAAATCTGTCCAGGTGTTTTCTAATGCTTTTTTCCTACTTTGCATTTTTATTTAAATTCATGAAGAATCCAGTCATTCTCACAAGCAAATCAGAAATTGACGGTGTGTTAATATATGTATATATTAACAAAGGATACAGAATTTCAAAACAAAATGATAGCAAATTAACAATGGTTATTATAATGCGTATTGTTTGTTACCTTCAAAGTAGTTGCTTCTGCTTCATTTTTGTTATTTGTTTTTCCCTTTAAAATAAAAAAGTCCTAAGACTATTCTGTGGAAATTGGTAAAATTATTCAAAGTTTAATGAAGATGTTACACTATACTTGATAAAACAATTTTGGAAATGAAAACCATTGTGATAATTCCTGTTCACTGATTTCAAGATAAAAGAAATCAATTTTGTATGATTTGGACATCAGAAAAAACATAGTCAATGAAACAGAGTTGAGAAAGAGACCTACAAATGTACAGTTGACTTTTTAGAAAGACACCAAGGGGGCTGAGGAGATGGCTCAGT
>NW_004524672.1:3335068-3343599 GCF_000260255.1 Octodon degus
ATTCCTTTTCTCTTTTAATTTGGTGATTGTTAAACTAGATTTAGTTTGTGCTTCAAGATGAAAGATTTTAGATTGATTCAAATACATTATTTAATTTTTATAAGGAAAATGCACTGTTTTGTTATTTAAAATAACCAAATAACATGTACAATTAATATTACAAATATAAACTAAAATTATTTTCTTAAGTCTTATTTTCTTCTTTCAATAGGACACTTAAATATTTTTTTCTCATAAGTATCCTTACTTATATATTTTTTCTGCAATGTGTCAAATTTTCTGTTGTAATTTTGGTAAAAGTTTTCATCTGTTTGTTCCTTCCACTATTTCTCTTGACAGATTATTCTAAAGCAAGAGCCCTTCTATTCAGCATTGCAAGAAAGTAAGTCTTCCTCCACGATTTTCTGCTGCAGCTGAGCCTAACTGATGCCAAAACATCTGACTGCACAGCAAAATCTAAAAGCAGGCTACGGTTTTCTCTTAAGGACATTTCAATATAAACAGACAGTGAAACTAGCACTTTTCCCATACTACTTTTTATTTGTTTGAGGCTGACCTTCCCTGAAATCCACTTTTACTTTCTAGACCAATTTTATTGCAAGGTACGTATATTTTCATTCACTGCTCATAGTAAATACTTATATGTTCAAACTCATAGCTCATTTAAAAGTGTATTTTGCAAACTTTGCAACTAAGCTCTATAGTGTGTATAGGTTTCCTTTTCCTTGATAAATAGTGAATGACATGGATTGGGTAAGTCTAGAAATTTATTTCATTGATTATATAAAATTGCAATTTTTGCTTTGCACTTTCACTTCCAGTCAAGATGGAAATAACAAGAACTAGGTTTATTCCTCTCCATTTGGGAACCACAAGTTATTGGATTATATTCACACCAAATATCCAGAAAAGCAAGTCCTCCAGAAGGATGGTACAGTAAGTGCTTATAACATGGGGAAAATAATAGTGCTTGCTCCCGGGTACAACTGTTCTTCTTGTGCTGGTAGAAATGAGTGGTAGTAACAACTGCACAGCCTGTACATTAAATATATACTAAAATTACTGTGCCATAAACTGCAAGACAAATGTTATGTATCCAAATATCAATAATGCTATTGTAAAAATACACTAAGAAAAATGTCATAGAAATGAAAAAAATGAAGCAAATTCAAAATTTTGTCCAGGAAACTCCCAGATGCTGATGATGAGACTAGAAGATGGCATGGTTCATATTTGGAGCCTCCCCAGAGAATCATGTACTCCGAGGCAGGACTCCTGGAAAGTGATTGGGTGTGGTGCTGGGAGTCAGGCCTGGAGGGCAGAGGTGGTCCCTGGAGGTGAGGTCCCGAGCTGGTGCATCTCCCTCCAGGTGCTGCCTGTCTCCTGCCTGCTGCTTTCCCAGCGTTTCCACTATATCCCTCTCCAAGAAAGGACTGAAATCACGACCAATGGAACAAGACTCTCCTCCTTTAAGCTGCCGGCATTGGCATTGTGTCTCGGCAATGAGAACTGCCTAAGAGAAAAGCAGTCTAAACACTGGGGCAACTTTATAAAATATTAAACCTCTGATGCATCCATTCCACTTCTAACACTTTACCTGAGAGAGATGAAAGCATATGTCCCCACAGAAGCATATATATCAGCTTTATCAGTATTAGCCTAAATTCAGAAAGCAATTCAAATGCCTAGGAAGTGAAAAGTGAAGCCGATTTCCCCTGCATTGGGAAACTACAGAGTGATTAAAAAAAAAAAAAAAAAAAAAAAGAAAGAAAGAACTTCAATTCTTAATATCAAGAAAATAAAAAAAAAAAAGCGCTATTGTTATATAACTACATTGAAGAACCCTAAAAATGTTTGAAAAAATACTAAAAGAAAGCACACATAAGGGTCAGCAAGATAGCTCAGAGTGCTAAGTGCCTGCTTAGGCAAGCACAATAGCCGGGGTTTGAGCCCCAGCACCACATGCCATGCAGACCCACTCCTGGGTACGTAGTAGCACATGCCTGTAATCCCAGTGTTGGAGAGACTAAAAATGGGAGGATCACTACTAGTCTGAGCTACATAGCAAGACCCTGTACCCAAGGTATAAAATACACACACACACACACACACACACACACACACACACACAAACATGGTCTCTAAATGCACTTATTTTTTTTTTTTAAATACAAGCTAGCCAATAGTTATTGAAAACAAAGGAATGCGTTTTTGAGAGTAGCTGAGGAGAAAATGAGAAACAATTAGAAAGTATAATTTAATTTGTGGAGTGATTCCCATGTTGCATTTCTCAGTGGCCCTATTGTCTTTTCTTTGCTAGTTTTAATTTTAATTCTGGTTAAGGAATATGAGGGTAGTTTGGGAGCTTCCAAAAAATGCTCCATGTCAGTTAAGTATGAATAAAAGACAAAGGGCCAGTGGGGCAAATGATACCTTTTTGGTCTCCAGGTGTGGTCATGTGACAGTAAAATTGGAATGATCATGGGAGGGAAAGTGGCAGCCATCTGTCAAGTAGAGATGACAGAGCAGATACACAAAATAACATCATTGTAGGTGAAATTCCTGAATTGCTGGATTAACCAAACCTAGACATTGTCTTCCTCTATATCCTTTATATAAAAGAAATGAGCTTCTTTAAAGTTTGAAGGAGTTAACCTGCAGTTTTGAACACATGAAATTTATTACATCAAATGTCAGTATAGAATGTCTAACACCCTTTGAAACTATCTTTTCCTTCCTATTAGCATTGAACTATATTAGGCTTCATTGTAATGCTTTCTTAAATGTTTCTTTTTATAGGAAAGTAGATAGTCTTTGACTTTATGTGTGCACAGAAGATGTGGAATTAACACACATGCAGTGTTTCTTCCTCATCTATTAAAAGAGAAAGGAGATCCACACACAACCCCTCAATCTTAAGTCCCCAACCTCACATGAATTCATTTTCCTTCCTTCCTCCCTTCTGCTTCTTTTCATCCAATGTATGCAGTTTCCCCTTTTATAGCCATGGTAATTACTTCTTGAGAGTACAGGAATAATGGTTCCAACAGCCTCATGATCTACCCAGAGAATTAGAAATCTATTTTAATGAAGTAAGCACTTTTCCTGAACATAATGGAAGTGCTCAACCTGCTCATCATGGTTTTACCGCTGTAATGAAGGTCTGTCCTCTTCGATATGAGCCAGCCTTAACGTCCTTTGTTTTTTGGCTCAAAGTTGAATAGAGAATGACAGAGAGACAGAAAGAGTGAGACAGAGAGAAACAGAGTATTATGGTTTGTGTCTAGTTGTCCCACCAAAATCTCATGCAATCATAGGGCAGGAACTTCTAGAGTTTGAGATTAATTCATAATCCCCTGGGATTATGGGTTTTAGTACTGTTGAGATTATGGGTGTGAGTGCTACACCCAGCCTGAAATGGATAGCCTAAATGTAACATAAGAGAGACAGAGACAGATCTCTCTGTTGCCATTGTTGCTGCTATTCCTCTATTTTGCTCTCTTGCTCTTTGCCACCACCATGAAAGAATGGTCTCTTTTATTTCATTTTTTTATAATTTTATTGATAAACAACTAGCAATGAGACAGTTTCAAATCAAATTGTTATGACAGTTTCAATAATTAACACATTGCATACATTCTTCCTAATGGTTAATTGCTGTACAAGATGCGGACATGATACAAACACCATTAGAACAAATCCCTCTATTCATTAAGAGAATGCAACTATATATCTATCCTAACCACTTTGAATACACAAAATACAAAATGGACATTCATCTGCATCCGCTTTTTTTGTTAAGTTCCATTATTTGAATATTATAGGTGTGTAAACTCAGCAAAATATTCTAAGAGTCCAGTAGCCCACAATAGTATTGGGTCTTCCACTTGACTGGCAATGTCAGAAATTGTTGACCTCTTTTAGTACAGACTGAAAACTCCAGTAACTGTGAACTAAATAAATCTTTTCTTTCTTCATTTTTGAGCCTCGAGTATTTGTCCCAGCAATGAGAGAAGAGTGAGACAGAGAGAAAGACAGAAAAAGACAGAGAGAGATTGAGAGACAAAGAGAAAGACAGAGAGAGCAAAAGAGAGAGACAGACAGACAGAGGGAGGGAGGGAAGGAAAGGAGAGATAGAGACAGAGATAGAGACAGAGACAGATAGGCAGAGACAGAGAGACACAGAGATATCCTGGGATTGGGAAGGAGGAAGAATGTTTTCTCTGGTCATTTTCATTCCCTATTTTTATCTGCCAGGTCCACTCATATAAAAAGAAAATAATACCTGACTCTAATATCAGATCTCAGAAGTATGTAGTATTTACCAAAAGATCTTATTATGGAACTAGAAATCAAGGAGCTCTGAACTGGTAGCAAGCCAGTGGTCTGTGCAGTTATGATTAGAGGTGGACAGCAGGAGGTAAAATTTCATCATTACAGCTATTACAAGTTCAATGTGTCAATTTTTAAAGCTCACATCAATTTAATGGAAATTCTGTTAGTATGACAGCTAGCTGTTTCTGATTCATTGAAGAGAACAAGAGAAGACAATACCAGCTGAAAGAGTCTAATAATTGTCAGCAGGAATAATTAAAGCTCATTTGTCACATTCTCTGTAAATGGCCATTTTCATCATTTTTTTCTGATAGATTGGTTTGGTTTCACCTATTAGATTAGCAATACATAGTAACTTCCCTTAAAGCTGATATAAACTGCTGATACAAAACCCCAGGACCTGAGAAACATACATTGGTTTCTAATAATATATGACCTAGTTTTTTTTCTCAAGAATATGTTTTACCTGCTTAGGCAGATGCAGGGGCTGGGAGTTCGATCCCGGAGCCTGCTGTGCTGCCCCCCCGACCCAAGGCACACTGAGACAGTGATTAAGGCTGGGCGTGGTGAAACATGCCTGTAATCCCAGCACTTGGGAGACTATAAACAGGAGAATCACTACAAAGTCTGATCTAGTAGTGAGACCCTGAACACCCTGTAGACTCTTCCCTAAAAGTAAATATATATTTTTTTAATTTTTTTTTGAGAAACCCAAAGATAGCCATCCAGACTATGGCATTGGAAGGAAATAATGTGTAGGTTGTACACAAAGTAAGTAGATAATCAAAAGGTGTTCTTCCTTAAGGAAATATCTAAAATTGTGTCTGAGGTTAATCTTCTCACCAGCCTACCCAGGGCACAATCTTTATTTGTTTTTCTTATTGGTAACTGCAACTAAACCACATTGTAGCCTTGTTATGCATTGATGTTCAGGTCAAAGGAACTATAATAAAAGTATTTGATAACATAATAAATGGCATTTAATAAAATAATGGAAATGAGACCAGTGGAATGAAATTATGTGTTACTTTCAAGATCCTGAATCATTTTATTCACAGTATCTATTTAATGATAATATTTTTAAATTACCAGTAAGTTTCATGAGTACATTTACTTCAGCAGTGTTTAAATGATTTTCATCCAGTAATTATTCATCTATTAGGGATAACTCAAAAAATGGCTATAATGGGAAAAAAATCTGGATAGGAAAATTAATGGGTTTCCAAGGTTTCCAGGTTAAAGTGTGACTTAGCTTGGATCCTAATTTACTAACTCCACAGAAAATAAAATGAAGATCAGTTCTAGTTTAGATTATCTATGTACCCTTCTTCCAGTGTAATACACAATCTTTCCTCAAAGTCCCTAGATTTTGTGAATTGAAATAGAATAATAGGACCACATCTATATGTGTATCTGGGATAGAATTTCATGAACTAAAAGCAAACTGAACTATCTTCAAGTTCAGAAACACAGATGAACTGTAAGGCAACTTATTTACAGTGTCATAAACTAACAACATGTGATAATTCAATATTCTGGATTTTTGTCTCTGAGCTTATTTTTCTGTAGAACCAAATTCATTTCCTTTCAAGTAGAGTTTAATTCCACACCAATAGCCACCTTCATCCCTAATATGAATAATAACTAAAAGCAATATTAAAATGCTTCTCTTAGCTTATCTAAAACAATTATATTTTCCTCATCATTATTTGTAAATGCATAATAAAGTTATATTTGTCATAGATATTATTTTTGTTTTAAATTACTTTACATAATATTTTCTCATTATATATGTCTAAAGAAAGGTTCAAAATATATTCTATACAAGGGAACCACCTTGTAAGAAGTTCCCTTCTAAAGTGACCATCTCAGTCTGGCGAGATAGTTCAGCAGTCAAAAGTCCCTGCTTAGGCAAGCTTAGGCAGGCTCAGGGGACTGCAATTCAATCCCTGGTACAACGTGCCTCACCAGCCTCACCCTCAGGGCGGGTGGAGCCAGCTAAATAAGTAAATAAATAAATAAAATGACCATATCTAAGCTCAGTAATGAATTTGTAATAGTAGATTGTTTCTGTTTGTGATTGAACAGTAATATAACTTTTAGGATTCTTTTAAAGACAAAGTAGAAGAACTTTAATTCAAGTACATTTCAGGGGAAATAACAAGAGTACTTTATGTGGTGGTTGTTAAGTACAAGAAGGATTTTAATTTTTATTTTCCACATAAAACCTCTTCAGTTCCTCTAATAACCTAAATATATAACCACCCTGTCACTGGAAATGAAAGGCATAACACAATTAAAAGGAAAGCGAGAACTTGAGCATTAGTTAATGAAGAGAGGGAAAGAAGAAAAGCTAGAAAACATGACAGGGGCAAAGTCATACGTTTATATGCACAAGAAGGGAAAGGCAATGGTCCTGAGAATCCTCAGCATGTTTTTGAAAACAGCAATTAATTGGTAGGTCTCTCACCCTGACTATATATGCTGATACCTGTGAATGAAGCAACTGCACTGAAGAAAGCAATGTGTAATGGTAGGGTCATGCTTGGAAGGCCTGTCATTCTGGTCTTCTAATTACGTACTGCTTGCCATGACATACCAATTACAGTCATACTGTCTCTCAAGTAAATGTTTGTTTTTAAAAAGGGTAATAAATGAAAACATGAGACAAAAATGTCACAGGAATGTTCTGCTACAAGACTGTATATTGTTAGATTTCTAAATTTCTGTGTAAAAATATGTAAATGCTTATTCTTTTTTTAATTTCTTTTTATTTTTAAGTCTTTTTTCTTCATATTCTGGAAGGACTCTAAGTTTAACATACCAATACTTGATGGAAAATACCTATTCCATGTTATGTCTAAGATGTTTGATATTCAGACAGATAGTGAGGTTAAGCTCAACTGCCTATGTTATATGGTAATAATATCATTAAGCTTCTCTTCTGGAGGATTAACAACTTAAGTTTGAAGACCAAAAATTAAAGAAAAAGAAGGGCTACAAGGACACCCAACATTTTGGCCCTAGCCTTTCAAGGTCAGTAAGGACTCAGGAAATAGGAGAACCTGTACTGTAACATCCTGTAACTCAATTGTGTCCCAAATTTTCTGATCAAGGAGATTTAAGGGCCACAGAGGAAAGTGATCGATGATATAGTGTGCCTAAGGAGAGTCACAAGGGGAGAAAACATTCTCTCAATCTTTCACAGAGAGCAAATTGGTCAAGCAATGGCCATGACTCATCCACATGGCTGACACTGACAAAGCATCTACAAACTGAGGTATAGGGTTTCAGGTTAAATCCTGAGGGGATTTGACTGACTTTATCAGATACAAAAGTTACATTTCTTCTTATATAGGTCTTTCTCTTTCTTGGTCTTAACCATCCAGCAGAAAAGTATGAAAATGAAGTATAAAAAGTAAAGCTATATTAATATGATGAGCTGTAACATGCTCAAGTCAACAACTTTGGGCTTTGACAGTCTTATGGAAAACCCACTACTATCATGGACTATTGGCCTATATTGGGATGTTTTGATGAATTCATGTACCACATTATTTAAATGACAATGGAATGCCCTTCTCTGACAAAACTAACCAAAAGAGGGGGATACAAATAAATGACCATTTTGTATCTGTATACTCAAAAGAGTTAGCATAGATATACAGCTCCATTCTCTTAATTCAATGAATAGACAGGTTTGTTCTAATAGTGTTTGAGACAAGATATCAGGTCTGCATCTTATACAATGAATAACCACTAAGACAACAATATGCAATGTATTAATTAGTGAAAATGAACAAATAATCGGTTGTGAAACTGTCTCATTGCTATTTGTTTCTCAATAAAATATTTTTAAAAATTAAAATGAGTAATAAGAAAGAAAGAAAGAAAGAAAGAAAGAAAGAAAGAAAGAAAGAAAGAAAGGTCAAAAACAAAAGTTTTTAAAAGTGGTTCAACATTAAAGCATCTCTACATAAGAACCAGCCAGGACTCAATTTCATTACTAGAAACTAAGTGAATCAATACCTTTGTTTAGAGAAAGCTCAATGAGGCATTTAATTATCTCAAACAAGCATGTTACCTTGGTTCACATTATTTTTTATAATATTTATTTATTTATTTGTGTGTGTGTGTGTGTGTGTGTGTGTGTGTGTCCAGCTCAGCCCACCAGGGGGCGGGGCTGGCTGGCATGT
>NW_004524672.1:3344694-3346197 GCF_000260255.1 Octodon degus
TTCTCCACCCAGAGTGTCTTGGCAGACTGGGTTAGAAGCTTGTCTGCCAATTTTTTCCATAGTGAATGTAACTCAGAATCTTTAATGAGCAATATTCACATGCTGATTGATATTAGCCACATTTCTTATGTAAGAAGTGGCAAATCTTCCATAAATGTAAGGGAAGAAAGTTTTCTAATACTGAGGGCCAGCCAGCTCAGCGGATTGAAGCGCCTACTTAGGCAGATGCAGGAACCGGGTTTAATCCCCAGCATACAATGCTGGCCTACCCATGGGGTGCACTGAGACAGTGATTGAGATGGGGCGTGGTGGTGTGCACATGTAATCCCAGCACTTGGGAGGCTGAACACAGGTGGATCACTACAAGTCCAATCT
The DNA here is from genome assembly GCF_000260255.1 of Octodon degus. Taxonomy (NCBI): domain Eukaryota; kingdom Metazoa; phylum Chordata; class Mammalia; order Rodentia; family Octodontidae; genus Octodon; species Octodon degus. The sequence continues at coordinate 3,345,070 of NW_004524672.1, forward strand.
GTGTGGTGAGACACTGTAAACCCTGTAGACTCTGTACTAAACACATAAAAAAGTTTTTAAAAAAAGAAAGTTTCCTAATACTTTTTAATTGCAGACATGTTGTGTGAATCATATTTTTTGTATTAGTTTCCTTATCTTGCTACTATTTATAGTTATACAACTCTAAAGTGATAGCATTTCCAAATGGCTCTATAACTTACATTCTGAAAATACTTTAGCTTAAACTGCCTAAATAACACATCCTTTAATCATTTCTATTTTTTTTTTATGTATTTAGTACAGGATCTACAGAGTCTCACTACACAGATACACAGATTGGACTTGTAGTGATCCTTCCTGTTTTTCAGCCTCCTAAGTGCTGGGATTACAGGCATGTGCCTCCACGTCCAGTCTCAATGCTGTCTCAGCATGCCTCAGGGGTGGGGCCCAAATCACAGGCCAGGGATTGAATCCCCAGCCTCTGCATCTGCCTAAGCAGGCACTTTAATCCGCTGAGCTATCTGGGTGGCCCTTGTCCATTTCTTTTAAATTTTTCAATTGTTTCAAAAATCTTTGGAAAAGTTAATTATGTATTTTTTCAATATCCTTAAGAATTCTATGTGGCAGAAGGGACAATTAAAAATGACTAATGGAATCACTATTATGCATTTAAAATGACAAATATTAGTTTATCATAGTAGTGTTTGCACTATGGCTACCAAAATCATGAATATTATGGCATAAAAGAAGAATTGTGACTTTCAAAAAATGTCATTTAAACATTAAGCGCATTACACACAAATACCTTATAATATTGCCTTGGTTCATGAACTTAATTCATTCCACAATTCTAGAGAGATGGCCATGTTTGCTGAGAGAGAAATGTTTTTGGCAAATACTTCTGTGTGTAAACTAAACTGTCTGTAAACAAAAGCATTTGTAAGCTGAAGTACAACTGTACTTAATTTCAAGGACTTAGTTATTTTGTTTTTCAATGAAAACTTATTAGAAATAAACATAAAAGTGCTTTAAATTCTGTATTCACAGACCAAACCCATGGCTTCTTTTGGATGTCAAACACTTCAAATTTCAGTGTTCCCCCAAACAAACTTCTTTCCCATCCCTGGTACAGGGGCAACTCTCCCATGG
>NW_004524672.1:3347757-3348322 GCF_000260255.1 Octodon degus
AACATTAACTGCTACTTTCAAAAAACTGATAGAAATTAGTAGTACAATCATCTCAGCTTTCCTGAATATATACTTACATGATTTCCCCTGCCTTCCTTTTTTTCCCATCTTTTCTCTTTTCCCTCATCTCCTTTGTTTATTCCTCATGTTCAGTTTCTTTCTGTGGAGACACCTGAAAGAAACCTAGGATTGGAAGTCTCATTTAACCCAGCTTTTCCCCTTCTGGGTACTTTTCCAAAAGAACTGAAAACAACACCACAGTGATATATGTGGACCCATGTTTACAGCAGCATTATTTGTCATAGCTAAATCTCCCATCTAATTCTTTAGGTATTTTATTGGGCTATATTACTGAAAAATCAAACATACATTAAGAAACTTCTAAATGGTGGGAGATTTCTTTCCACATTAAACTAAAATTATAATTGATAGACTTCAAGGCTTGATTGTGATATAGAATCTAAATCCACATTCATGTTCTTTTTTTTTTTTTTTAGAACCGGGGATTGAACTCAGGTCCTTGCACTTGCAAGGGAAGCGCTTATTCTACTGAGCTGTCTCCCCA
>NW_004524672.1:3349277-3359948 GCF_000260255.1 Octodon degus
CCATAACTTTTTATTGTGCAGTTTCTGATCATATGACTTAGAATCCTTTGAAACTGGCTCATGGGATGCATTGGGAATGGTTTGGAGTTGTGGGCTACAGAAGCCCTGTTACACTGACAGTGATTTATGTTAGAGATCACACAAGCAGAATGTAGTAGAATGCCAACAGGAAAGCATAGATTCATTAGATTTTAGTTAGCAATGAAGACTGTTGAAAAAATGGGCCATAGAGGCCACGGGTGTTCATGTCAACAACAAAAAAATTGTCCACATTTTACTTATGTCCTACATATCTGTGTGAGGATACATTTAAAGTTGGCAGACTAAGCTCTTTGTCAAGACCATTTCAAGGGAAACAAACACTAGAGCAGTAGCACTGGTGCTGCCACCTGCTTTTAGCCAAATCTCCAGTGGGAATGAGGACCCAAAAAATCAGAAGCAAAAAACATGACATTTACAGGAAGCACCTGCAGCAGAGGAAAACATGATTGCTGAAAAGATTCCCATGAAAAAGAAACCAAGTACTTTGCATCAGTACAGCAGGAAAGATGGCTTGAAGGCATTTCAGGAACTGGCCAGACCCAGCAATTTTCTTTGAAAGCCTTTTCTTTGGGAAGAGAACTCCAGAGCACCCTGCTCATTCTGAGCCACCAGTGTTTCCCTGGACTCTCTTTAGTGATCCAAGCACCTGGAAGATGCTTTAGGCAAGGGGCCAGGCTACTGCTTCAGCAAACAGCAGACCTTGGAATCTTCCACATGGTGCTGGTTTTAAAGGCATGCAGAATGCAATAGTTGTGGGCCATAGAGGCTTCCACTCAGATTTCAAAGGAAAGCCAGGAAGGTCAAACAAGACTCCAGGAACTGGAAAATGCCAGTAAAATGGAACATCTCCTGAGGAAAACAGCATATCTTGAGTGGAGCCAGTCAAAAAGAGAAGCTGCATGGGCTCCAAGCGATGAGGCCACAAGTGGAGCAGCCCACGCCTTTCAGAATTCACATTTTGGCACAATTTTTCCCAGGTGCTGGATTTGGAGCTACAAGATTTGATGTTTTCTAGGGAGGTTTTCTGTTTTTGATTTATTTCCTTTCTGTCCCCCTGTTCCTCCCAAAGGAATGAGAAGGTTTACTGTGTGCTGTCATATGTTAAAAATATTTTACTTTCTTCTTATCTTACAGAGACTCACACCTAAAAACTTTTGCTGAGACTCAGAGGAGATGGTAGACTTGAACTTGAGTCTCAGAAAAGACTTTGCACTTGGACTTTTCAGCAGGGCTAGAGCTGTTAAGATTTTGTCAGCTTTTCAAAATGGACTAAAAGTATTTTACATAAGATTCCCACGAGATTTTGGCAGACCATAAGTGGAATGTTACGGTTTAGAATGAAAACGTTTTTCCCTAGAAGTCTTATCTATTCACCAACAAAGTTTGAGAAAAGGTGTTTTTTTTTTGTTTGTTTGTTTGTTTGTTTGTTTGTTTTTTGTAGCCAGCTCATCCCACCCCGGGGACAGGGCTGGCATAGCATTTAGTGCTGGGGATCAAACTGCAGTCCCTGAGCACTTTGACTAAGCTTGCCTAAGCAGAAGCTTTAGTCCATGAGCTATCTCTCTCGCCCACAGACAAAGTTCTGGAAAGGTGAATGGATCATATGGATGCTCTCTTCAGTGGCTTAATGCACTGATGAGTTATAGTGTTTTCCGTATTGTGCTTGGAGTGGAGTCCTGGTCAGAAGTAGATTACTGGTGACAGAGCTAGGAAGGGTGCGTTCTTATCCACAGCTCCTCCCTTGGCTTCCCGCTTCTGGTTGCTATGAGGTGAATAAATTTCCTCTGTTGCATCCTTCTACCATGTCTTTCCTGTTTAGGGGCCAGTCAACCACAGATTGAATCCCCAGAAATTGAACCAAATTAAATCTGTCCTTTAAGCTGTGGTTGTCAAATATTTTGTTGCTGTAACAGGAAAGAAAAAAAAGTTATTGTTCTCATGGAGTGATCTGAATACAGTGATTTTATGTAAAAGTTCATACATAATTTCATGTTTATATTATCTAGAAATATTCCTACTTTTAAGATGTATGTTCTATAGTACACTGAAATTCTATTAAACAGACTAATTATAGTTTTCATTTTATAAATGTAGTAACAATTCATGAATTTATCCCAAAATTAGGTGTCTTTCTGCTCAAATTACAGGGATGTAATTAAGACTAAAGCCAGCAGTCAACAAAAAGTAATTCCTGGTACTTGAGATGAAAGACTTGGAGTCATGCAGGAAAGCATCATTCCAAGCCAGGAGAGCAGATGATGTGTAACAGACTCATGGATATATATATATATATTTTTTTTTCCTATAACAATTCAAAAATCATTACATTTTGTTTGCTGCAAACAGCAAAATAAGGGGAGGAATTTTTCTAAATCCCTAAAGTTTTTCTAAAACTTTAGAATCATCTAAAATAAAATTCATCCTTCTACAAACTTCAAGTAGATCATAAAAACAAAAACTGGAGCCTAATCACTGATAGGCAAGCACCACTGTGAGAGCAAGCACATCTGTACAAGGGATGGTAATAGTACTACCTAGTGTTACTACAAGGGTTTTATTATTATTATCATCAATAAAATAATTTTTTAAAGATAAAGGAAATTGTCTATAGAAGTAGAATATTTTTACCTCACTTTTTCAAAATAGGTGAGAATAACCAAACTGGATGAAGAGAAATTTTCTGGGACTCTCCAGCTTTTGGGGGGTTCTCTCAGTCTTTCATTGGTTTTGAATTATTTCACAATGTGGCAAATTATAGAACACTGGTAATAATACAAAATATTCTTGGGAGGTGGAAAACCAAATTTTGACCTGTGGATATTGACTAAGTTTATCAACACACATTTCTGATTGCCTGCATATGTGTGTATTCATTGAGTTCTTTTTTGGGCAAATTGGAACGTCTTCCTTTGTTCTGACATTAATTAATGAGTTATAAAATCTATGAGGAGGGTTTGTTTTGCATTTACATGAATTCTATGATTTAACTACTCTAACATATATCCTTTAGTACATTGTTATTGCAAATAAATATGATGTTAATTAAAGGAGAAAACAATAACTTATGGGGAGAGTTAATGTAATTTTGGGATGCGCCGGGACCAGGTGGCATGGCTTATTGGAGACAGTCCTGGAAATCCTCAGAGATAATATGTTAATATGACTGAGATGACAAATAATCAAGTTAGCTTAGCACTGTTGAAAGAAATTTTAAAAATACAATATTTTTTAAATATCAACTATGGAAATATATAGACTTAGTTATTCTGAATATTTACATAGAGTCACTCTTCTCCTGACAGAATCACATATACAAAATGTTAACTGAAAAAAGCTAAATGATATTTCTCTTCTCCTACTCTGTCAAAGCAATTTAAGCTGATTTCCTTGGGTATTCTGTCCAAAGTTATAATTCTTGAACTGAAAAGAGCAAATCAACAGTTTCTCTCCCGCTATTTTTCCACAGTTGACCTAAAAATTTACAGAAATACCATACTGAGTTCTTATTGCTTTATGTAATGACATCTCATTTTAGCACTTTTAAATGGCATTTGTTTCTTTTCATGCACAATTTAAGCCAAATTATTAAGAATGATGAACTACATTTCCTTTGAAGAGATACTTTTATTGTTCATTTTTAATATGGCCCTATATTTAAAAATATTAATAGGATAAAATCCAACAATTCAAAGCTCAATAATTTGTAGGTCATCTTAATTTAGGCAAGGCAGGACCATGTAGCTATTCATTTCCAAAAATGATTTCCTGTCTATACATAGTGTGAAACAGTACAAAGTATTCTGTTTTATTTACTAAAGAGACTAAACCATTTCAAGGACTTTAACCATAAATTCATGCATAATTTTGTGCCAATAATAGCTTATTTGCTAATTTAAAATATTTTCTCTCGCATATTAAATGTCGTCTGGGTACCATTTATAAGAATACTTGATATTTCAAAGTAATCTTTTGATAAATAAGTAAAAATTGTGTTCAAAGAGATGCATGTATAGGATAAACACATGCTTTTATCCTGAAATATTTAAACACTACTTCATTTGTACAAATGTATTAAACATATTGAATTACATGTTTCAGAGCAAGGACTTAATGTTTTGTCTTTTTTGTCACTGTTTTATTCCAAAACACCGTGCAAGCACATCTGAGCCATGAGAAGAATAAGATCTTATCAATCAATGTGGCAGAATCAGGATGCAAAGTAAAGTGGGGACTTTTGCCAGTTGCACTTCTCCAACTGTCACAAAACAGGAAGCTATAATATAGATTTGCACCTTTACGCCAAATGTCTGGCATGAAATTCTGTAAGTAAAATCCAAAACTTAAATCTTCTGGAAAACTATTGCTTAACCTGCATAGAATTTGCCATTTCCCAGATGACGAGAAACTACATATGTATGTCTTAAAAGTGTGTTACATTACCACATCCTGGCATTCGTGTTCACAGATCTTATTTCATCTCAGACTACTTGGACTGGATAAAAGGTGATGGATCAATCAAACTCAGTGTCTCCAGCTGAGTAACAGAGGAATGGCGAAGGAGGAAAAGTGAAAGAGTAGAGTGAAGTGTGCTTATAGGAAAAGGCTAATGAGATAATATGGGCTTTTTATTGAGTTTTAAAAATTATTCCCAATGCAAAAACTTAGTTTTGATCACCCTCTAGCCATAAATCATACAAGCTTTTTGCCAGTTAGACTTTCATTTCCATGTGCAAAACTCTTACAGGGCCCAATGTCTATCCAGCATGATGGAAAAGAGGAGTTTCTGTACAGACAACCTCAAGAAGCAGAGACCCTACCCCCTCCCAAAAATCCTTTCAACTGAAAGTTTGAAGTAAAAGAAAAGACTTTGTACTTCCACAAGTTTACTCTGTTAGGACCCATTCGAATATTTGTTTTCATTTATATTGTGTTTTATTTTACAAAGTATAAGTTATGGAGTTTACTTAAATGAGATTAGCTTTAGTGAATTCTTTAATGAATAAGCAAAACAATTTCCCTTTCTTTATAATTTTATAAGTAAAGATAATTTTTTCATTGCATCAATAATGTTTGGACAATTACGGAAGAAACAGTTGTCTTGCAAAATGTAAATTAAAATCATTTCAATACCAGGAGCAATGCCTCTTTCTCTTTCTGTGTATGCAGTGTGCTTTCTATATGGTAACCTTCCACTATATTTAAAACTAAAACAAATTTCCTAGGTATTAAGTATCTCAGGGAAAGAGCATCTTCCTGAATTTCTTCTCAGTTGTGATGACAATAAGTTAAATTTAGTTAAATTTAATGAGTGGCATTTAGTTAAATTTCTGACATATAAATTTTGCTATAATACAACTTTGCAAGCCCCTAAAACTTTACTGTAACAGTTTATTGAAATCACTTTAATTATTATACTTGACTCTTAGATGAAATTTGTGTTTAAATATCCATGTTCCTTATTTCATTTTAAAATAGACAAATGCTCAGTGACTTAAATGAGATTTCTCAGAAAGTTTTGAAGTTAATTATGCTAAACCACCACTGAGACAGCTTCATCTAATTCTATAAATACAACTTCACTTCCTCTAATCCAACTGTTAAATGCTATAATAATAGGAAATACAACTAGATATTTAAAATGTTGATATTTTTAATATGTTAATTATGGCATGTTGTTTTTGACCTTTCATGGTCATATCTGGAAAACAAAAGTCTCCTTGCACCCCAGAAAAATGCTTTATTCATGACTTTGAAAATGTCAAAATCCAAAGGGCCAGATCTGCTTCTGTTCAGCTTGTTCAAGTGGACAGGAAAAGTAAAATTTTATTTGAATGACAAGGACACTTGATTCTGAAAAGCTGTATTACTTCTGTCTTTTCGAAAAAGGACATAGAGCCGGCCAGACAGCTCAGCAGATGAGCATTAGCAAAGTTAATTAGCAAAGCACAAGGACCGGGCTTCAATCCTGGTACCACATGTCATGCCGTTCCTGGCCCCTGGGGTGCCCTGTGATGGCTACTGAGACTAGGCGGGGTGATACCTGCCTATAATCCCAGCACTCTGGAGGATGAAAACAGAAGGGTCACTATGAGTCTGATCTGTGTAGTGAGAACCTGTAGACCCTCTACTAAATACACTAAAAATAAATAAATAAATAAAAATTAAAAAATAAGAAGAGCATAGATGGTCCTTCCTGAATGGTTTTGGAAATTCCTTTGATAATCAGCTTATTAATAGTATATCCAAATAGTCTAAACTGAAGTAATTATCAAGTCTTTTGTGCAAAAATGAGAAAAGAAGAGTTGGATCACAGCAGCCAATGAACATAAAGAACCACTTGCTAGGACTTCATCTGCAAATTTTGGAATGGGGTAGGGAACCACACTCAGTTCACGGTAATTGAAAGAAAAAAGACCATTCCCACAGAACCAATCAATCTAAACCGCTTATTGCTCCAAGGCCAGGAGTTTACCTCAGGGAGTGCTCCTTGGTGTCCAAGTACAGGAGATGGTAAGGGTTTCATATAAAAGAATTAACTTGAAAGTACTTGCACTACTGGCATTTCACCAAAGGCAGGACGATCTTAGCTTCTTTCCTTTCTAATAAGAGCATTATCTGCCTTATTGCTAGAAAACCAATACCTGGTCATATGAGGCAAGCAAAAAAAAAAAAAAAAAAAAAAAAGACAAAGGACGCTGAAGACAAAAGTTATAATAAAAATTTAGTTTAGCAGTCTGGGAGATTATAAGCCCATTAAAATGGGACATTTTAAGGAATATGGACTTAATGCAAATGTACATCTTCAGGGAAAACGTAAATTTCCATGGGAGCCTCCTTCAAACTTGGAATATTAGGTTTTCCCAGGTCACCTTCTTTAATGGCAGCACCTGGCCTTTTAGTCACCAGGAACATGAGTCTGCAGGAGGCTTCAGTGAGTCTCACCCTCATCGGCATGCCAGAACCAACTGGATTGGTTTTGTAAGATGTGTCAGTCTGAGCCTCTTGCCTTAACTTACTAGCTCTGTGATCTTGGCACCTACAAGCATTTACTTCTCAAATGTTCCTAAAAAAAGTTTAATGTCATAACTAGGCCCACAAATAACTAATGGAGGGAAAAAATACAGGACTTGCAAAGTTAAAATGTAAATGTAGACCTTTCATAACTCAAGAAGCAGATACTTAAATACATCATATCTCAATACTCCCCTGCCATACCTCACAGATACTACTGTGGATGTCACTTCTGAGTATCTCTCTCTGGGACATATACTGATTGAAGGAAGGTTGTATATAGTATAGCTTTTCCATTTTGCCATCTTTCCTCTTGCAGAACCAGGATGTTGTACCAAAAACCACCACCCAATTCATTCTCTTACAAGTTCATTCTCTTACCTATTCATTCACTAACCTGCTCCTCAAGAAGCAGGTTATAGCAGTGTTTAAAAAAACATAGAACATGATCAAATTTGCCATGGTAGAGAGTTTCTTTCAAGCTACAGAATCCATGAGATTGGAATAACTTCAATTTTAACCCTACCTTGCTGACCTTATCATGGGAAATAGGAAGCTGATTTAAAGTCTCTGGGTTACTTTTATGGCATTTGCAATCATAGGATGTGTGAAGCCAAAGGCCCCTGGCACAGTTTTAGAGAAAATAAACACCTTCTGTGGCAAAGTGGATGATGCTGAATGACAGTGAAGATAGATGTCACCAAAGGACACTGATTCTCTCAATCTTTATCTTATATCTCAGAATAGAAGAGACTATTGTTTTCAAAACTGGTGTCTGTCCATTCCATTTGTACCTCACCAAAGAGTGAGACAAAAATATTCAGCAATACAGAATTCATCATGATGGGGGGTTGTGTAAAGGGATGGGTATTTTCAAGAAACACAACAAAGTGAGTCCTACAGAGATTCTTAAGCTCACATATACCACGTAAAGCCAATCCAGAATCTTTCATGAACTGTCTTTGGAAGAGTTTTTCAGTGTGAATTCAGAAAGAATGATAAAAAATTCCAAATTCAAAGAAAAATTATCTCACTGATAACTACATTTACACTCAAGTGAAATGAGATGTAAGAATATTTGAATTCTGCTCTAGACAAGAGGCAGTTGTCTGCACAAGATTCTCCACAGAGATGAATACACAAAAAATATCAGATGAATAAAGAAAAGCAATTTTTTGTTATCCATGTTCAGTAAACATAATAAGAACATTCAATTTCAGAATTTCACATAGGCTAAAATACTTTTGTACCCTACATACGACCTGAATTTCTGCCCTCATTGTGCTTTAAGATGTAACTATACTAGGAAAAAAAAAAAAAAAAAAAAAACAATAGGGAAAAGAAAAGGTTGCAAATGTTCCAGGGGATAATATCTGAGTTACAGAGAAAAAATTATACCATGTGATGATTGTATTTAACTTTTTGATTTTGAGATAGCTGTGGACTCTCCTAGTTGCAAGACAATACAGACAAACCCTGAGCATCCTGACCCAATTTCCCTCACACATGACGTCTGGCAAACCAACACCAAAGCCAGGACATGAGGCCCGATGCAATCCACCCATGTATTAGTGTCTGCACATGCACCTGAGTACATCCACAAACACATGTTTCATCCTCCACAGTTTATCACTTTCATGTGCTCATGTATCCACCAGCTCCTTTAAAACACAGGGAAGTCCCATTACCTCAGGTGTCTTCATGTTTCCCGGTGACAGCTGGTGTTGGGTCTCAATCTGCTAGGCTTTGAGGGCCACTTGGGGGAGGGGGTGAAGGAGCACATTTCTGGGTGATCTGGATGAATCGTGAAGGCACAGTCCTGTCCTGTCTCCCTTCCATTCTGGCAGATTCCTATGAGCTGCTTCCCAGTCACCATGAACTAAGTAACTTAGCTCTCTCCCTTTCCCTTCCACTATGAATTTTCTGCCTTGAAGCCATAATGTTTCTGCCAAAGTAAAGCTTTCATTCTTTTAAGTTATGTACATGCCTTGCACACAATGCCCCTCAAGTATAGAAAGTTGACTAATGCATCCCCCCCTTATAAACATATTAATTTTGTTTTCTCTCCAAACCTTCAGTCCTCATCTGGCTAACTCTTACAAGTATATTTCAAGAATGCTATCTGATTAGTTGTTTATGTACAATGGAGTACTACTCTGCCCTTTGGACAAAGCCAAGATGTTGGCAGGTACATGGCTGTACCTCAAGGCCTTCATCAAAAGTGAAATGAACCAGACTCATGGGTTGAAGTACTGCACAGTCTTTCTTATATGAGAAACCAAAGTACTGGAGTAAAATAGATGTATAACAGGAAATAAGGACATCCTTTTAAAAATGGCAAGGGGAACAAAAGATAGATGGAAGGTGGGCAAATGGGCTTCTAAAAAGAGATAATTAAGAAAATAGATCTTTAGTAATGGAAAAGGGAAGAAGAATTAGAGAGAGCAGATAGACAAGAGGAGAAAAGGGCAAAGAAGAGAATTACGGTGTGTTGTGTACATGTACTAACACACCATGATGAGTGTTATTGTAGGATTCAAAAAATGCATAGTGGGCTGAGGAGATAGCCCAGTAGAATAAGTGCTTGCCTGACAAGTACAAGGTCCTGAGTTCAATCCCCAGTAATGAAAAAAATGCATAATAACAAAAATAATTTGGGGAGAGGGGAACCAGAAACCAAACTCAGGACATTGAGCTTGCCAGCCAAGTCCTATACCACTGAGCTACATCCCTAGCCCAACAAAAATAATTTTAAAGGAAAACAAAAAGAATGTCATCCATTGAATTCGCACATGATCTAAATCATGGGAGTTAGCTTTTTTCAATTACCATAATTCCCTTGAAATCTGTCCAAGTTATTACATATGTCAATAGATCATTGTATATCTGAGTAGTATTCCATATTGTATACTTGCTATAGTTTATTTAGCCATTTATTAGGGTTTCTTCTCTTTTTTATTTTCAAAGAGAATAAAACAATCAAACACATTAGAAATGATACAGAATTTCACTAAACAAAATAATAGAAATTCCACAGTGGTCATTGTATTGCACAGTTGACTTCAAGTTAGTTATTAATGTTGTGGCTTTGTAATTAATGTAGGAATTCAAGTAGCCAATTAAAATTTGAAGGTCTTTTTTTAGCTGAATTCAGCAACTATCAGCATAGACCCCTTTCAGAATCTAAGTGAGTGGCACTGACCAGAGAACATGAAGAGTATACAAAGAGAAATTTAAAAAAAGAAAACATAAAGAATATGTTATACATCCTACTTGTCAAACAGTTAGAATAAAATGTTTAGCATGTATTCTGCCTGTCAGTTAGATTAACAATGTGTAGTAGGCATCCTGCCTGTCAAGCAGTTAGATTTTTTTTTCTATACATCTGGCTACTTTTCTTCCTGTTATTGTTTAAGGTCAGCGTTTACCCAGGGTATCTTTCCTCCCTATGGTTACTTGTTTCACATGGAGGCCTGTTTTTACAACTCTGAGGTCAGCTAAATTTTATCATGGCAACACTTACGCTAAGAGTCTGGGTTGAGAACATCACAGTTTACATTATCAGATAGAAGCAATCAAAATTGGTAAAAAGGAAATAAAAATAAAAATTAAAAAGGT
>NW_004524672.1:3360248-3365585 GCF_000260255.1 Octodon degus
ATATTATATATATATTCCCTTCTTTCTCCTTTTCATCCTTTTCCTCATCCCAGTGTTCCTTCACTTTGAACAGATTCCCTTTCACAATATCTCTTGCACCTTTCAGATTGTTTTTACTCTTTCAGGTTCTTCTGCTAGCAAGACAATGGGACTGTGGGGAAAAGGGAACCCTTCTCCACTCTTGACAGGAATGTAAACTGATACAACCACTAAGGAAATCAACGTGGAGATTCTTCAAAAATCTAGGATGGGAGGTCCCATTCAATCCAGCTATTGCCCTCCTAGGTATTTTTCCAAAAGACCAAAAACACATCATACCACAGTGATATATGTGTTCTCATGCTTATAGCAGCGCAGTTTCTCATAGCTATATCTTGGAAACAGTCCAGATGCCCATTAATCTAGAAGAATGATAAAATGTAGCATTTTTACACAATGGAGAATTACTAAGCTATAAAAAATATAAACAAGGCTTTTGTAGGTAAATTAGAAAGAGCATTTGTTTGTTGAAGGGTATTTAGGCTGAAGTCACATGTTATCTTGACGTATAAAGCTGCTATGAATACTGATCTATAGATTTTGGGTGAGTAGACAAATTTTGTTCATTTATTTGAAACAAATGCTTAATTTTTTAAAAACTCCTTCCCTGTTTTATAGAACACCTGCATCACTGGAGCATGCTACCAGTCATGTACAAGCAATGCCGCTTCTCTTGCCCCTGTTTGGTGTAGTCATTATTTTCATTTAGCCATTCTGATAAGTATAGTGGTACTCTATTGAGTTTTAATTTGCACTGACCCAAGGCTAAGGACATTGAGCATCTCTTTATGTGCTTATTTCACGTGTGTATATCACCTTTGGTATGATATCTCTTTGTGGCCTCTGCTCATTTTCTACTTTGATGTGTTGGTGTTATAGTTGAGTTGTAAGTGGCCTTTATGTATCATAGATACTAGATCTTTTTCAAATATGTGGTTTGCAGATATTTCCTTCGTGTGTTCAGCTGATGCTTCTGCCTTTACATCCTCCTAATTAGACCTTCTGCAAAACAAACGTTTTAATTTTAATGAAGTTGCAACTATCTTTTTCCATTTATGAAGCATGACTTTGGTATCAAGCCTAGGACCCAAATTATTCCCACATACCAAAATTTTCTCCTGCTTTCTTCTTATGGAATGTTATACTTTGATGTTTTGTATTTAAGTCTTTTTTTTTTTTCCGGAACCAGGGATTGAACTCAGGCCTTAACACTTGCTAGCGAAGTGCTTATTCTACTGAGCTATCTACCCAGCCCCAAGTTTTTTATTTAGTGTTTAAATATTACCGTTTAAATTTTTATATTTCTGCATTTATTTCAGTGAATTTTTGCAGAAAATATGGTTTTAGATAAAGATCAAACTTTTTGCTGAGTGTCCAACTACTCCAATTGTTAAAAAGGCCACCTTTCTTCTTTAAATCAGTTTTGCATCTCTGTCAGAGTCCCTTACCTATATCGATCTATTTCTTTGTTCTCTATTCTACTCTTCAGAAAGACAACTATCCTCACTCATACATGTACCCTGAAGAAAAATGATTGCTGAATTCATCTCACCATTGAAACTAGGAAAAAAAAAGGAGAAATATACTAAGAAACCTTACATGTCATCCTGTGATAGATATATCCTAGTGGTCTTTATCTTTTATTAAATATTCCATGAATGTCCTAGTATAATGAAGCAAATATAGGTCTTTTCTCCTTTGACATAAGCCAGATTCATGACACAGCAATGAACTGTATTTCATTCTCATGTAACCACTTCCTAACCCAGGCCCTGCTTTTGGGTATCCACTGAGTTTTGTTAGAAAGGTAGTTTACTTCCTCTGTGACCATCCCAGAAGCTTATTGTTCCAGGTTGAAATCAAACAGAGACTGAGACCAGAACAGATTGGAATTTAGTGAGCCTTTATTAACTGGTCCAGTGGCTGGCCAGACACACTCCACACAGGGAGATGTCCCACCAGCCAAGCACCTTAGCCAGTCTGGCAGCTAGGCAGCAGCATTTCATGCAGGGAGGCACTAACCAGCCCTAAAACAGAGTTAATCACAGACTTTTATAGCATTAACACAACTGTAAGCTGTTTATAAGGAGGTTCATAGTTTTTAGCTATAAGTGGAACTTTCCCCAGATGGGGCCTGTTACAAGACATAGTTAAGGTATAAGCATATCAGTTGTGTACAACACTAGCAGGCTGAAGGATCTGCACTTGAGCCAGGAAGTGATGCTCAAAGAGCTAATGATGCCTGCCAGCTTTGCCCAATAGAAAATAACAAGAACCACATTTATAACAGGAAATCATTTTGGTGAGGACCCAAGTTTCCTCCCAGTAATTTCTTACAAAATTCAGTTATCTCCAGCCAATTTGGTCCTGAAGCTGCCAGTAACCCACAACACTTATGACTTGTGATGCATCATAATAGGAAATAATCTCTACTCTTATCTACTTTTCACGTATTACTCTGCCCAGGTACATTATGTAAATTCAAGTAGCAAACACTGTATGCACTCCAGACTTCACAGAAGCCTAATGGAAATGACATAAATCCATGATTCTAAATATCCTGTCTGTAGCATTTCTAAATAGATGGATAGAGATAGATAGACAATAGATAGATCACCAAAAGTGAATCTAACTTCAGTGAACTCTCTCTCTCTCTCTCTCTCTCTCTCTCTCTCTCTCTCTCTCTCTCTCTTTCTCTCTGACATATTTGGTGTCATTATTTTAGTTAAGCAACTGATTGGTCTATCTTACTTCCCACACTCATCAAATGAACCAATCTCTACCCCCAATGCATGCAATAATTATCCTGATTTAGAAGAAAGTACTGAGATTACCAGACCTTCTAGAACCATAAAGGATGATCCAGAAAAAGTTTCAGAACTGAAAAATGACTCAACTTTTAAAAATAAAGTGTGGCCACCTTTCCAAGAGAGATGAAAAGTCAGAAGAAGCTCCTAGTCCCAACTGCATCCAGAGGCGTCTCAGCGCAGTATATGCCTGTGTCTGGCTGCTGCTGCTGCACTTAGCTGCCTGCTGCTTTCTATTGAGAGTGTTTTATCTTCTGCAGTTTTCTGCAAATGTAGTCACCTAACAGGAAATCAGTGGTGCTCCCCATAGTCCTAAAGTGCTGAAAAGTTTATCTTTAAAGTTATCTTTCAATCAGAAGGCAGAAACACCTGCCAGAATCCAGCATAGCCATGATATTTGTAGTAAAATCAATTCCTTCGTATGACAACATTACCCACACAGAAGCAATGCTCAGCACCCAAATCATATTGTAAGTACCCACTGTGTTCTTTCATCTACTTCTCTAACTAGAACCCTACAGATTAAGCAGTATGATCCTGATTTTCATCTCTATATTAAGGAAGATTTGAAGCTATTAAAACATTGTTACCATAAGTTTATTCACTGCTCATTTCTTCTCTCAGATAACCTTCTAACTACCATACTTCAAGGATATTTGATGGAAAGAATACTCAAAATTAAAGGTCCATTTAAGAGATTAAAGCAAGAGTCTCAGCAACAAAGTATGGAAATTTGAATGTGG
Organism: Octodon degus; assembly: GCF_000260255.1. Lineage (NCBI taxonomy): Eukaryota > Metazoa > Chordata > Mammalia > Rodentia > Octodontidae > Octodon > Octodon degus. The sequence goes on from NW_004524672.1 coordinate 3,363,838, forward strand.
CACAGCTAGATTACATAGAAAGAAGAGACAAGACAATGTTTATCTAGAAGACAAACATGGTTGGAAATTTGTTGGACAATCCAGGCATCAGTAAAAATTATCCTTTCCTTTATAATATAGATAAAGCTAAAAGTGGCCTTTTGTCAATCTGTGGAAGGTCAGTACTTCTGAATCATGTTGGCAAATCTTTGAACTTGGAGCTATCAGCTCTACCCCTGAAATTCTGCTTACGCTAAATTCAGAACTCCATTCCCTAAATGTCAGCTCCCTCAGTTTTTCTCATTGCTTAACATTTCGTTCACCTGCATGTGCTGTAGAATCCAATTTTTGCTTTCTTCAGAACACCAATATATGTGGCATTTCCAGTTAGTATTGGAAGCTAAGAGGGAGGGGAAAATAGTATATAATGAACTATGCATTATTTTTTAAATGCAACCAACTATGCACATTGAAATGAAATATCCCTTCTTTTTAGAGTCCTGTGGGCACCAGGAATTTCTCATGGTTGATTGTTTCTCTCCAGGCCTCCTCCTGACAATGTCATTCATTGTGTACTTCATTTTTCCACAATCACCATATGGCCTTATCTTTTCCAAAAATTCTATTTGCTTTCTCTTTAATCACCCTTGCAGAGCCAAGTCACCACTAGGGAGCTTCATCTTCGAAGCAATTTACGTCCATGAACATATTTTTGCATAAAATCATGTTTTTTCCTTCTGGGCAGTTTTGTGACCAACTATCAAATTCTTATGTTTCTTTAAAGAGAAAAAAAGATAAACAAACAATGAATCCAAGTTTCAAAACAGGTTAGTAGGGCAGTTACAATTATTGATACATTTATATTTTTGTCCTGGTAGTAGTTAATCACAGTACAAGATATAGGCATTATATCTTGTCTAAACCATATTTTTCCTAGTACGATGTAATATGAGGGAAATAGATCAAGAAGACATTAACCTTTGCCTTTAACCCTTGTGTAAATATATAAATGTGAAGACCAAAAGGTAAATTACGGCCCTGCTTTCCACGTATGGGGGTGGGAGAATCTATTTTTTCTGTCTCTGAAATCTCATATTCTTCCAAATATACAGTTTGTAGTTATGATACTTCAATACTCAAGTTTTGTTCTCTTAATCTCCTTTTCTTTTGCCATCCTTCCTGTGTATTTAAAATATCATGTTGTCCATTTCTCTCTAGTCTTCAGACTATGTCATCCTGCTAGATCTGTCAAGAAAACGAGTAAGCAAAGTTCACAGTCAGTATATCACTGGCTGTAGACAATTTCCCCTAAGTCTCAGTATTTTCGGAATGTGCCTTCTTCTGAGACTCATACAAACCAAGACTCTTTGCATGAAGAGAAAAAAACATTCCTTTATATCACATTTTTCCTGAAGCAGATCCATATGTCTCTGTATCCTCCAGGTTTCCATTTCTATTTCCATTTCTGATATTCCCATCTTTCTTCAACCAGATCTTAGTGGAGCTTTATAAAGTTCAGCCTGCTTCTTCAATTAGATTCCACATCTTGCCTGCAATTATAAGGTTACATTCTTATTAGATAAGAGTATCGTCATCTTTTCTATTTTTCCTGAAAATCTGTCTGTCTGTCTTTTGCCTTCTGTCTCTGTCTGTCTGTCTCTGACTCTCTCTGTCTCTGTCTGTCTCTCTCTGTCTCTCTCTGTCTCTGTCTCTCTCTGTCTCTGTCTCTCTCTGTCTCTCTCCCTCTGTCTCTGTCTCTCTGTCTCTCT
>NW_004524672.1:3365685-3376760 GCF_000260255.1 Octodon degus
TCTCTCTCTCTCTCTCTCTCTCTCTCTCTCTCTCTCTCTCTCTCTCTCTCTCTCTCTCTCTCTCCTCCCTCTCTCTTCCATAATTCGGTTAACATCAGCTGACATCCACTTTCCAAAGGTTAAGAACTCAAAAATGAAATGCTCATTTCTAGTCCCTGGAATAGACAGGTCCTAAAATCTCAATGAATCACCACATCAGAAGTTGATTTATTACAACTATTACCACAACATAGCTGGAACTGAGTGAGTGGTCACCTCATAGTGATGTTATCAGAACCACATGGCCTTCCTGTCACTCCAGAAGGGAGAGAGAGCTGGAGAATTGCTTGAGACAGTTTAAAGATTGGGTTTGTAAGTGATTTACATAGTTTCTCATGGAACTAAAACTTGGTCACATGATTCGGTCTAACTTGAAAGGCTTTTGGCATGAGTTTCAGCTACAAATTCTAGTTCCTCTCAGCCTTCATTCTTTGTTCTTCGTCTCAGACCAACCTTTATTAAATGGTTACAACTTGGCTGGTCTCACTTGTGATATACTTTGAGTGTAAAAACTCCACATTTATACTGAGTTTCAAATACTTACTAAAAGATATAAATTTTGGACACATTTAATTGAACAAAACATGTTAGTAACATTAATTCTATTTTCAACCTTTCGTTTTATTTAATGAGACTAATAGAAAATAAAAATAACATGTAAGGCTCCTATTGTATCTCTGTTGGATGATTATGCACTAACATGACAAAGTGCCATTGTTCTAGGCCTATCTCGGATTATACCTGTTTTTGGTCTTACCATGATTTTCCTGAAGTTATTTAACCTCAAAACCCAACAAAAATGACAAATTCTTACAATAAAATTTTCTTTCTTATTTATTCATTCATTGATGACTTTCTCCTTTTTACTATATAAAAATTTACTGTCTGGAATTTTTCCCTTAGGTTTTAATTGTTTTGTTTGTACACTTTTTGCAAGGGAAATGATTATATTGCTCCTAGGGAATTGCTACACATATACAACACCTCTTAATTATTTTTCAGCCCCTCCTGTTCCTGCCCCTTCCCTCTTTTGCCTTCTCTTGGTTCCATTTCTAAAATCCAACAACAGGATAAAGCATTATTCAATGAGTATGTAGGACTCAACTCAAGAGAAAGTCATGGGCTCATTCCGGGATACCAGAAACCAATGATATGAATTCCAAGTAAATGCTAAATACTAGATACAACTGAAACCAGAACACTAAGGAATATAACCTGCTTTACCACTGATAATCTGAACAATTGAAAGACTCACACATGGTCAGAATTTGGTATATGCTGAGAGGTTCCAATCCTTGCAGCGAAAGATATACACTTGGCCTTGTCACTTGAGTGCATGCTTATTCTGACTCCAGAAATGAATACTTTTCTTGGACAATTAACAAAGTCTGCTTGAAAGTAGAAGTCATTCACCAGCTGGAATGATTGGCTAATCTTTACTTTCTCCATATGGTATTTGATCTCAACTTCTAGTTCCCTTAGCAAATACACTGGGCATGATAAAATTATGGCAAATACTGGAAATCAGAGTAAGATTTCAAAGAAGTATTACATTCAGCAATTGCAGTACCATTCAACTTGTGCCATAATGTATAGACAGGATTCTACAAGGTCCTGAAGGAGATACTGATAAAGAAAATAATGGAAAGGGATAAAAAGTATATTTAATCCTGTTGTCATGAATGTCTATATTGAATAAAGAATTCTGTCAAACTAGGTTACACTTAAGTGATTAAAGATGAATGCCTCAGAAATCTCCATAGCTAGTTCCAAATTCTATTCATAACATTTAATCATCTCTGAGCTAGAGACTGACAGAAGAAGTTACAGAATTAGTCAAGAGTCTGAGCAGGTAGAAGCTAAGTCATAGTAAATCAGCTATCTATCTACTGCTATGTAATAAACCACCACAGCTCTCTCTGACTTAAATCAACAACAGCCATTTACTTGACTACAATACTGAAATTTTGATAGTGTCTAGTGGTGGTGGTTCCTGTTCATTTGATCTCGTGTACCACACAGTAGTTCAACTAGGCCTAGAGTCTCTATATGGCTTCATGCTCTCAGCAGGTGGCTTAGCAGAGGTGGATGCAGGGGCCAAAGCAGAACCTTGAGTGTGTGTGTGTGTGTGTGTGTGTGTGTGTGTGTGTGTGTGTGTGTGTTTCTAAACAGTAAGGCAATTGAAACTTCTTTTGTGGTTGCCTTTACATGGATCAGGGCCTCCTAATCTTTAAGGGTGAAATAAGCACAATAACATTTCCTAAATTTTGTTGATCAAAGCAAGTCACAGAACAATCCACATTTAAGAATGAGGAAAGCAGGAGCCATTTACTGAAGAAAAAAAAAATTCAACCTTATTTGTAGATCTGGGCCAGGGAGATGGTTCAGTGGAATAAGCGCTTCCCTAGCAGGCACAAGGACCTGAGTTCAATCCCCGGTTCCACCAAAAAAAAAAAAAAAAAAAAAAGAGACAAAACCTTATTTGTAGATCATTTCCATACACTATGATAAGCTTACACTTTTTTCCTAAGTAAATTAGGAAACCAATTTATTTAGTAAGAATTTGTATGGTTTTATTTAGCTTGGGAAAAAAATGGATAAGGAAAGAGAAATGTCATAGCTACAACATCAGTTTTCACTACATTCTTGGATATTCATTACTATACTCTGGGAATCTCAGTGAAAACGTGGCCAAAAACTACTGAGGGCTTGGCTAGGCTCACAATTTCTATGTATTAATAAGGCTTCAGTAAGACTCAATATAATGTGGTTTGTGGGATCCAGAAAGGTCAGAACTCTCTTAAAACTAAGGCAAAGAGTTCTCTGGATTGCCCATACTTACTGGATTTCAAACAAGTTGGTTAAAGCCACGTAGGAAAGTGAAGAGAAAAGCTGAAATAAAAGTGGAAAACTGAGTTTAACCTTGAAAAATTAGGACGAAGACTTTCCTAGTAGTAAATTTTGCCCATTAAGAGAATTATTGTATCTCTAAGGCTGACAGCTACTGCTCTAGAAAAGGGAGTGAAAGCCTGAGTCCTCAATTGTCTCAGCTTTGGAGTTACTTTGTCTTCACAGCATTGTGGTCAGAAGTTAACCCTTACACAGCACAGTCCCCAACAAGAAACTGATGAGAACCTAAACACTTAATAAGAAGTAATGAGCCTTCAATTATTTGGCCTTAATTTCTCCACCTAAGAGCATTCCCAGCTACATCCCATGTTCTACATAATATACATCAATAATTTGAGGGCTGTGCATTTGATTCTTTGATCTACCAGCTTATTCATATTCCAAAATATGACATTACCTCACTAACCTCATAATTTAGTCAAACAGTAAATAGATTATGCATGAAATACTTTGGTTCATCACCATCACAATAACTAGCAAACTCTACCAAGGTCCAAGTCCTATTGACAACAAGTCATTAAAAACAAAATGATTTTATAGATTTCCTAACCTTTTATCAGCTTATTTATCCTAACATTTAAAAAGCACGTACATCATAAGTGAACATGTTAATTGCAACGCTTATAAAGTTCCCATAAGCACAGATATCAGCTTCATATAGCATAAGATTCCTCAATTACCTATTTTTGCATAAGATTTGTTATTCAGTCATATATATATATATGGCATTTTTAAATTACTGGTGCTGCAGCATACAGAAAAAAAAGCTCCATGAATCAATTTATTATCTCTGCTGGAGGCATAAATGCCCATTTAGCTTCAATTTACTTTTAACTATAAAATATGAGATTTATTTATTTATGTCTTTTAAATAAAAACACATGCCTCAGGGGAAATTTACAGTGAATGATAAAGACACTTTGTCTCAGTAGTAGGTGTATTTTCTAAAATATAAATTGAAGACATCAGGCATCAAATCATTATAAAAACCATTAATAGCAGTGGAAGGTGGTAGCTTTATTTCCCTGTCATTGGGAAAATAAGGCAAAAAAAATGTGCTTTAAGAGAATGATTCAAGAATATTCTAAAATCCAAAACTAGCTAATCAACTATTTTTCCCTACATGGTAGAAATCATACAGTATCCTTCCTGACATAGTATCAAGGGAATAGAATAAATGTGTTTCAAGCATCACCTGAAAAAGAAAATGGGACAATTTGAAAACATTCTCATTAAGTTTAGCATGATTTCATTGTCCTTCAGAAAAACACATTTTCTTTCAGGGAACTCTATTTCACTAGTCTCTTGAAATGCCGGGAGAGAACATGATCAGCTTGACTAATTTCCTGCCAACTGCATACTATTTTCTTACTACTGCTTTTCAGATTGTTCCATGAAAGTAGACTTGGTCTTACCTAAAACATAAAGTGAAGTCGTTATATTAATGAATTGAACCATAATAAACCACAAACAAATTTTAAGCTTTTATTACATGTCCTTGTATATGACATAAATTTTTTACAATGATAACAAATGGCACTTGACTTATTTACTTGAACATGAGAAAAGGGAGAAAGAAAAACCTTGTGGAGAAGGAACCAGTGAAGAAGACCACTGTGAAGAAAGTAAGTGCTGTAGTTGATCTGTGGGAGGAACATCCAACACCTGCAATTTAAAGAAGGTGAGATTTACCTTGGCTCCAGTCACAGCCCACAGTTGCCTGGTACTGAGGCAGAAACTATATAGAAGAGGAGCCTGGTGGGAGAAAACTGCTCACACCATGGAGGTCAGGAATCAGAGGAAGAGGGGAGGAGTCACAGAGGCAGATGCATCCTTCCAGATAAACTCCTTAGTGAAGCGCCTCTTCTGATCAGGCTCATGCCTTATAGCACAGTGAGCAAAGACTTCAGTGGGCTAATCTACTGGTCAGTCTAGCATCCCTATGATGCAATCACCTTCCAAGAGCCTCAATTCTGAAAACATGAGGCTTTGGGGGGGCATTCTTTTTTTAAAAAAATATTTATTTATTTATTTATTTATTTTGTGTGTGTGGCCAGCTCAGCCCACCAGGGGGTGGGGCTGGCTGGCATGTGGTGCTGGGGGATTGAACCGCGGTCCCTGTGCTTTGTTTAGCTTAGTTTGTTCTAAGTAGGTGCCTTAGACCACTGAGCCATCTCACCAGCCCTGGGGGGGCATTCTTGTTCGAAAGTATAACAGTAAGTGACAAAACAGGAGGTGGTCCTACAATTCACAAGGCATGGAAAACAGGATGACAGTGTTTGAGAAACAGGTTAATACAGATTCTCCAGCTTCCAGCATACCCTGAGAACCCATATATTCTTTTTAAGAAGATTGCAAGCAGAGAAAATCTCTCTAGTTCAAAAAGAGCATGTCATCAGTGCCCAGGACATACTTTCTGTCTATCCTGAGTGAAATAAGATTATAAAATGATAGGAAAAAAACTACAAGGGAAATAAAGTAAAGACAAAAATCACCCAAACTTACATAATTTTAGCTTAAGGAGACTGCATCTTACAAAGTCTGTTTCTGGTATGCAAAGCCTCACACTCATTAGCATCACAGACAACCATGGGGCATTCGCAGCAGAGCCCACCACTGACCTGACTGATAGTGCAGTGTTGGCCACCAGAAGCAATAACGAGGTGTCCTACAATATTTAAATGGCAATGCACTACCCATCTCTTATAAAACTAAACCAAAAAGGGGATACCAATGAAGGACCATTTTGTATCTATGTATACAAAATAGGATAGATACACAGCTATTTTCTCTTAATTCAATGAGAAGAAAGATTTGTACTAATAGTGTTTGGACAGGATATCATGCCTGCATCTTGTACTCTGAATAACCACTACGAAGACAACAATATGCAATGTATCAATTATTGAAACTATCCTACTAACCTGTTTTGAAACTGTCTCATTGCTGTTTCTCAATAAAATTAATAAAAAAAAATAATAGTAATGAGGTGTCATTGTCCAACCTCCATTCATTAGATGGGATGCGGAGAAAATAATCCCAGAGAAAGAAGCAAGCAGAATTGGTCCAATGGTTTATCCAACAGCCTTTCCTATATAATGACAAGAAATAAAGGTATGATTATTTAAAAGACCAATTAAATGCATATCAGAGGGAAAGTAAAATTTTTCTGGTCATCTAGGATCCATTTTTCCCTTACTTAATAGCAACACGATTTCTGCTAAGGCAGTGTATCTCCCTCTCTGCTGGTAGTCTTGCTTGCATGGTAAATTAGGTGCCCTCCCACTGTGCAAACCAAGGCAAGCCTCAGGGACTCTTCGAAAGATCAGGCTTCATCTTGCTTAATGAAGGCCATGATGGAGAAAAATAAACAATAACAATTGGCATGCTTTCCCAGGCACTTCGAAAGTGAAACCTAAAATTTCTGCTGGTCGATTGAAGGGAGCCACGAATGCTTCAAATTTTGTTCTCTTTTCTTTTTAATTTTTTGCCCAAGTTTGCATGCTTATATCTGGTAACTGAACAACTATTTTGAAGAAACAATACGCAATATGACAACCATTGTTGAAATCCTATCATTTTGCTTAGTGAAGTTCTGTACAATTTCTGATTATTTTAAATATTTTATACTCTTGAAAAATAAATGCATAAATAAATAGGAGAGTCAACTTTCTCAGTGACAGTATGAGAACTGTGATATCCAATGCGTTCTGAATAAAGATCTACTAGACTTACACTTATCAGTTTCTTTTATTTCAAAACAAGATTTTTACTTTTCATTCACTCCTTTCAGTTTCTTTACCCACCAATAAACTCTCTTTATAGTAAGAGGTATATTGTAATAATAGTAGATAAATAATTTTATTTTTTAAATAATTTTATTGAGAAAGAAATAGCAATGAGGCAGTTTCAAAACCAATTAGTAGGACAGTTTCAATAATTAATACACTGCATATTGTTGTCTGCTTAGTGGTTTATTCATAGTACAAGATGCAGACATGATATCCTGTCCACAAACACTGTTATTACAAATCTTTCTATTCATTGAATTAAGAGAAAGTAGCCGTGTATCTATCCTAACTATTTTGAATATACAGATACAAAATGGTCCTTCATTTGTATTCTCTTTTTCTGTTTAGTTTTGTAAGAGATGGGTATCCCATTGTCATTTAAATATTGTAGGTGCATGAATTCAGCAAACTATTCCAATACAGTCAGCTTATCATGTCATACCAATTACCACCATACTGTTTCTCAAGTAAATGTTTGTTTTAAAAAAGGATAACACATGAAAACACGAGATAAGAAAAATAAAGTCATAGGATTATCCTGCTACAATGCTGTATATGATTAGATTTCTAAATTTCTGTGTAAAACTACGTAATTGTTTATTCCTATTTCTTTAAATATTTTTTATTTTTCTAATTTTTTTCTTTATATTCTGTGGGGACTTAAAGTTTAACATTTCAGTACTTGATGGAAAATACCTGTTCCATGCTATGTCTAAGATGACTGATATTCAGACAGATAGGAAGAGTAAGCTCAACTGCCTAGTTTGTAGGGTAATGATAATAAGCTTCTCTTCTGGAAGGTTAACAACTTAAGTTTGTGGACCAAAAATTAGAGAAAAAGAAGGGCTGCAAGGACAGCCAACATTTTGGCCCTAGCCTTTCAAGGTCAGTGAGGACTCAGGACATACCTATACTGTAGCATCATAAATAACATTTTTTTTTTTTTTTTGGCAGAACCAGGAATTGAACTCAGGCCCTTGCGCTTGCCAGGGAAGCGCTTATTCCACTAAGCCATCTCCCTGGCCCATAAATAACATTTTTAAAAAACAAAGATGGTGTGCTCACTTCAGCAGCACATACACTAAAAAGTAAAGATGGTTGTAGTTGTCGTATCTCTAGAAAACCAGTGTGGTGCACAATGCAATTCTTTGTGCAACACAGTATTGTTACAAATCAGATTTTTTTAAAAAAATTAGGTCTTTTATTTATTTATGTGTTTGGTACAGCGTCTCACTATGCAGTGCAGACCCATAGTGCTCCTCCTGTCTCAGTCTCCCCAGTGCTGCAAATTACAGGAAAACACCACCACTCCCTATTTCAGTAACCAGGGTTTCAGGACCAGTAGAGCATGCAGAACTGGGGATCAAACCCAGGTCATGACACCTGCCAGGCAGGCAGTGAGACTGCCAAATTATCTCTCCAGCACACAAATCAGATGCTGGATAGACCTCTGCTTATCAGCCAGTGTTGTCTAGGTAGTGTGCTGTGTGACACGATGATGGCCATGTGTGACACTTTCATCTGTTTTGCTGTAGAATGAATGCCATGACCTGGGTTGCCTGTCTGTCAAAGACTCTCTCAGTGAACAGATACCCTAACTCCAAATATATAGTGGCTCTAGCCATGGAAGCAGGAAAGACATGTCTATCCCAGGAATCCATACCATTTATAGTCATGGTACTATGCATTCCAGAGCAGAGAAAACCCAGTATAGCTGACTTCCTGTCAAATGCTTGATTTGTCTCTTGAAGGCGTGGTGCCACATCAGGGAGGCTTTCCCTGTTGTCATCTCTTCACTGGTTGATCTTCAGTAGAGACAGAAGCTAAATCAGTTTTGATGAGGAGGAACCAAGCTTCTCTTTCAGGATTCTGAGTCTAAATACTGACGCAAGCTAGAAACTAAGCACAGGATTATGATTACATTTTTGTCATCTGCTTGCTGATTATCTATTCTTTTCTTCTTTTGACTGCCTAGTCTCAACAAGGCCCTGGAGAGCAAACCTTGCGGCCCTTAAGCATAGCACTATTCTGGTAGACATCTCAACATTTCGCTGCAGGACAGACCAGCCTGGATGCCACTCGGATGCTGGTCTTTATTATGATGGTTGTACAGTGCTTGCTTTGAAGAGTTATGTGCCACTACCTACCTCCATTATTTGGGGACATTACTTCATCCTCATCGGGCATCTCTGCTCTGTTAAGGCACCTTCTGCTCTCCCCTTTACTTACAGATGACGACCTCCACATGGATTCTCACTGAGAAAATGACAATCACAGCCCTAACCCTGGTGCATTCTTACATCAGTACATGGAGTGTTCCCTGAGGCCTCCCACAGAACATAGTTAACTTTACTGTGCTGCATATTCATTCTAATCTTCCACCTCTTGACCTTCTGTATCCCCTTTCATTGTGGGTATGCTAGCTGTACAATTTCTTCATCATTTGTTGCAAATTATTTTCTCCAAGCTTCTGAGAGGCCACAGAGCATCAATATGCATTGATTCCCCACATCTTTACCAAGGTATGACCCTATTAAAGACAGTGTCCCCATGCTAATAAACACTTCTTTGTAGTGTTCTGTCTCCTCACCAACTGAGATGATCTAAGGTCCTCAACATCTAGGACCACACACTAGGTTCCTGGCTCTCATTTATGTATGATGACCTAGATCCTGAAGCTTATTCTGAAATTACTATGATTCCTACCTTGACAGAATTCCTGGGAATACACTGTACATGTTTATCTTGTAATAACTCTGGCTAGTAGTCTAGAAACAGGAGAAGTGGAGAGAGATCCTGAATGCAAGTGGATAGAAACCAGAAGCCTTAATTATCAGTTCTGGGCCATTTCTGCAGACCCAATGGGCATGGAGTGTCATAGGATTTCAAGATACTGGCATAATCATTTAATCTTCATTCTTATTTTCAGGATCAAGACCTTTCCAACCATGATCCTGATCTTGGCAATGGCAGACTGGCTAAGGAAGAGAATACAACTTTCTCTGGAGCACTGGTATTTTCATAATTGTATTCTTGATAGATTTTCCACCCTCCTCCTGCAAAACCTAAGACTTTTTATATGTTACCAAACAAGCTCTCTGATTTCCACATTTTACCTTAGTTTTTGATCAATTACCATTAGTGTTTATTTTTCTTTGTCCAAGGTGTTAACAGTATTCTGTTCCTATTCTCTTGAGAATTGCTACTTCTGGCAAACCTCTCTAACTTATGAGATACTACAGCAGCCAATACACCATCTCCCCAACATCCCATTCCAGGTCATCTGCAGGGACATTTTTAATAATTGTGCTGTTGTAGTATGTCAGAAGCAACCACTCTTCCACTTAGGAATTAACCAATCCACATTGTCATCTGGCCAGTATAATTCAGTTCTGAATTTCTCATTTTGAGTCTGCTTCCCAGGACTACTCTTAGGATCAAATGTCTAATTGTGTATTTTCTAAAACATGGACTACATTATGTATGTTTGCATGAAGTCTTCAGGTAACTACTTGTAGTAATAACATGTGTAAAAGAATAAGAAATAACTGTTGTTGAGTAAATAAAATTTGAAGCAAACAATATGTACTGTGAAAAGGGAATGAATTTGTTGAAAATGAAGGAATTACTGAGATGGGAAGGACAGGAGGGGAAGTGGGGGAAAGAGATATATCAATGTATGTACCAGGATGGTTTGGACAACTGCACTGTAGATTTCTACTGGTCTACAGAAAAGTAGTTAATGCTCAAAATTCTTTTGTTTTCTTTTTCATTTTTAATTTCTTTTTTATTATTTATTTGTCTATTCATTTATTTATTTGGTACAGGTCTCACTACACAGTTGATAATCGTACTGATACTCCTGTCTCAGCCTTCCTAGTGCAGGGATTGCAGGCATACACCACCACAACCAGTTTCAGGACCAGCTGGCATGGCATGTGGTACCAGGGGACAAACTCAGTCCTTGTGCTTGCAGGAGCTGAGACTGCTGAGATACCTCCCCAGCTCTCTTCTTAATTTCTCATAACTTTTTTTCATTTCTTTTACCAGTTATCCATGCATACACCTGGTCATCTGAACAACTAAATTGAAGATAACACTACACAGTACAACAAATACTGTCAAATTCATATTATTTTGTTTAATGAAATTTTATATCATTTGTAATTTTTCTGTTTTAATACTATTTTATACTCTCACACCTACAATGTTTAACTGGTAATGGAATACCTATCACTGACAAAACTAAACAAAAAAAGGGATATAAATGAAGGACCATTTTCTATTTGTATATACAAAATAGGATAGATACACAGCTACTTTCTCTTAATTCAA
>NW_004524672.1:3381075-3382128 GCF_000260255.1 Octodon degus
TGTGCATCTGAGATGAACACAAACTTCTCAGAGGAAGAAACACAAAAGACAAACAAATACATGAAAAAATACTCCACATTACTGGTCATTCGTGAAATGCAAATTAAAATAACATTGAGATACCATCTCTCCCAAGAAAGAATTAGTATCATAAAGAAATCAACCAACAACAAATATTCGTGAGGCTGTGGAGAAAAAGGAACCCTTCTCCAGTGCTTGTGGAAATGTAGACTGGTGCAACCATTAGGGAAATCTATGTGGAGACTTCTCAGAAAACCAGGAATGGAAATACCATTCAATCCAGCTATCCCCTTTTTGTGAATTTTCACAAAAGTACTGAAAACTTCATAACATAGTGATGTATGTGCACCCATGTAGATAGCAGCATAATTTGTGATAGTCAAATCTTGGAAACAACTAAAATGGCCATCACCTGAGGAATGGATGAAAACGGTGTGGTGTTTTCATACAATGGAGTATTACTCAGTTATAAAGAAAAATAAACTTGAGGCCTACATATTTAAGTGGATGCAACTTGAAGATATACTCATAAGTGAAATAAACCAGACCCACAGCTATAAGTACTATATAGTCTCCCTGGTATAAGAACGCAGAAGAAGAAATAGAACTTGAAAGCTATAACAGTTAAATGGAAAGAGAAAACTTAAGGATTAAACAACAAAGAGAGAGAAGGAGAAAAGTCAGAAAATGTGGTAGGGGCAAAACCATACATTTTTGTAAACCAGATGGTTAAGGCATCAGTCCTAAGAATTCCCACCAGGTTCTTGAAAATATCAGTCAACGGGTAGAATTCTCACCCTGACTAACAACTCTATATGCTGATATCTGTGAACTGAGCAACTACATTGAGGACAGCAATGTGTAATACTAAAACCATGTTTGAAATACCTGTCATTTTGGTCTTCTAAATGCATACTGCTTCTATCAAATTAATTATTGCTATACTCTCTTTAAAATAAATGTTTGTAGAAAAAGTCAATAAAAGAAAATGAGAGACAAGAAAAATAATGTCATAGGATTATCCTGCTAAAA
>NW_004524672.1:3382423-3386175 GCF_000260255.1 Octodon degus
GTAACTATTTCTGAACATTCTATAGGAATTTAAATTTTAGAATATTGATGGTTGTTGGAAAATAGCAGCTCCATTTTATGTCTAAAGTGTCTGATATTTAGACAGATAGTGCCGTTAAGCTTAACTGTCTCTGTCACAGGGTAAAGATATCATTAAGCTTCTCATCTGGGTGTTCAACAACTAAAGTTTCCAGTCCAAAAATTAGAGAAATAAATTGGCTAAAAGGATAGCCAGTATTTTGGCCTTAGCCTTTCAAGGTCAGTGAGGACTCAGGACATAGGATATCCTCTGCTGCTACATCCCAAATTTGCTGATCAAGAAGATTATGGGCGGCTTGAGGGTTAACTCAGTTGTTTAAGTGCCTGCTCTGGAAAACTCAGTGAGGTGCAGGGGACCCCAGTTCAATCCCCACCCCCATCTGCCTTACCAGACTCATGCTTAAGGCAGCCTGAGCCAGCGCACCCACCCCCCAAAAAAAGAAAGAAAAAAAACCCTCCTCAAATAAAATAAAATATGGGGCCTCAGAGGAAAATGATCAATGATATATAGTATGTCTTAAGGAGAGTCTTCTAGAGAGAAAAAATTCTCTCAGACTTTCACAGAGAGTAGTTCAAGCAATGGCCATGACTCATCCAGATGGTTAACACTGACAAAAGATCTACAAGGTACTGTACGTGATTCCAGGGTAAATTCTGAGGGGATTTGACTGACCTTGCCAGATACAAAAGTTATATTTTTAGTTGTATAGGTCTTCCTTTAACTTGGTCTTAACCATCAGTAGAGAAGTATAACCGTGATGTATAAAAGGTAAAGCTATATTAGTATGCTGAGCTGTAAAAGGCTCAAGTCAACAACTTCTGACAACTTCCAGTTGTGCTGATAAGTAACTACTATTATGGACTGTTGGACTATGTTGAGTTATTCTGCTGAATTCAAGTACCTACAATCTTTGGACTGGCTTCAAGTATGAAAATGTCCTTTAAAGACTTCTCCAAATACAACATCTCTAACTTCAATAGAACACCCATCTCTGACCAAACAAAACAGAAAAGGGGGATATGTTGGGAACCACAAAGCTAGGAAATTGATCAAATGAGTGTAGGTGGGACTATGGCTCTGCCTAGAGCAAAGAAGCTACCTCACTCCTGAGATAAACATCCTGTCTGGTCAAGGTCAACTGTTAGTCAGCAGGCAACTTCGTGTCATGTGTCACTAACTTTGCTAAAGTATAAATAAAGGACCGTTTTGTTGTGAAAAAAGAAAGTAAAAGAAAAAAATATATACATATATATATACGAGATAGTTAAGATAGATATACAGCTACTTTCTCTTACTTTGTTGAGAAGAAAGTTTGTGTTGATATTTACACAAAATATTATGTCTGCATCTTGTCCTCTGAATAACTACTAGGAAGACAACAACATGCAACGTATTAATTATTGGAAGTGCCCTACTAACATGTTTTGAAACTATTTCATTGCTATTTTATCTTTTTTCTCATCAAAACGGAAAAACAAAAAAGATAACTTGTTGAGCACGGAATGAAGTTGAGCGGTGTAATTGCAACATGTCTCAATTGCTCCTGTAGGGGGCACTCTAACATTGTAAGTGTGCTGACCCTTCCACGTGGAAGAATGAGGTAAGGACCTGGGTCTGTGCACCCTCCATGAAGCGGTCATGAGTGCGGGATTCCTTCAAAGACAGGGTATAGCCTTTGTGAAGGCAGCCTACTGTATCAGTCTGCACCCAGGACTAGCGGTTTATGTTTTGGGAACACTCTCTGCATCTATTACATTTGTACACAGGCACGGACAGGGAAGGAGCCACAGATCTGAAGTTTCCAAAGCGTTTGATTTGCATCTTGGCTCCATTTATGGCAAGCAATTAGTTGCAGAAACTACTGAGCTTCAGTCGATTTTGATTTACTCTCCTATGGAAAATGATATACTGCGCTTATCTTCTTCTTTCTCCACCTTGCCACTATTATACTCGTATAAATATTATTTCAGATATAACTGTCAGAGTCCCACTGGTATTAAAATCCATCTGTATTCTGAACAGAATTAAAACAAATACATGGTTAGTTTAGAAGAGATGTTCCTCCTTTGCGCTCTTGGTTGGATGTTCAATTTCTTTTTCTCTTCTTTATCCCCTATCATCTCATCCCCCCTTCTCTCCGCTGTGATTTGTTACCCTTGGGTTTTTTTTTTTTTTTTTCCTGTTTTAATCAATTCAGGCTTCCCTAACAAAGTGCTCTGAATGGGTGACATCATGAGGAAAAAATTATTTCTCAGCACTGGGGAGACCAGAAGTCTATGATCAAGGTGCCAACTCGGTGAGGTTCCGGTGCATGTCTCTTTTGAGGTGCAGATCCAAGAGTTCTCTTTGTTTGGCACAGAAAGTGGGTAAGAACACAGTCTACTCAGGAGGGCCAAATTCATGATCTAATTAGCTCCCAAAGACTCACCTCTGAGTATCATCACGTTGTGGGCCAGCACTTTAGCCAAAGAATTTTAAAGGGAGAGAACGTTGAGTCCACAACAAACAGCCTGCACTTACATTCTGGTATTGCAAATAAGCTTTTCCAAAGCTTTGTTTTAACTGTTGTAGAGCTAAACATTAATTTTTAAATTAAAATTTCAATTGGTGACAAATTAATAAACTGTTTTTGAATGGAACAAGAGTTGTTCACATTTTCTAAGAACAATATTCATTTACACAGCATGAGATTTCATCTTTAGAAATGTGTCAATACTGAATTCTATGTAACGTCTTCTTTATACACACTGCTATTTAGATTCTCCTATATTCTAAGTATATTCACATTTAATTTTAATTATCTTTGTTTTCATCATGCTATTAAAGTTTACTTTTCAACATTTTCTTGTGGAATAAGCGCTTCCCTGGTAAGCACAAGGTCCTGAGTTCAATCCTCAGTTCCGAAAAAAAAATTCTGTTTGATTTATTTTAAAAATATGTTTCAAGTTCAGTTATATTCTCTATTTTAAAATCTTGCAATCTGAATTTTTATTTATGATTCCTTTAATATTCTCTTAAGATTTAAATATAATTACTCTAATTTTCTTTTTCTTTAATAGTGAAAATCAATAATTTTCCAAGAATGTGGCTTAATATTCAGCTTTGTAATGTAGTATTGTCATTTATATTATTTTTAGCCAAAAGACCATTCTCTTGAAGGTTTAATTTCCAAATTAGTTTTTAAATGTTTTGAACTTTTACATTAATATAAACTTTATATTTTCTACAAAGATTTAAAAATTTCTAAACTGTAGAATAGGTTGAAATTTCTGATAAAAATATGACATCATCTATTCTAAAGTAGTATATGGAGAATAGGTTAGATTAGATAGTCTCTTGTTCCAGGTAAACAATTCATGACATACAATATATGTGTATTTTTATTAGATTTTATATCCACTTTTTTCTAGATAGTACATCAAACATAAAGATGTTTTCAAATATTTTTTTGTGTCTCCAGTCTATTTTTATTGTATATCTTATAAAAAGGCATAAGTTTTTTTGTGGCCAGCTTAGCCCACCCTGGGGGCAGGGATGGTGTGGCATGTGGTGCCGGGGATTGAACCATGGTCCCTGTGCACTTGCCTAAGCTCGCATAAGCAAGTGCTCTAGATCACTGAGCTATCTCTCTGGCCCCATTTTTTTAAAGGCATAACTATTGATTTTCTCTTAAAATTGGTTTTACTAGCTGGATGGATATTATCACTCAAATG
>NW_004524672.1:3386986-3406443 GCF_000260255.1 Octodon degus
TAGGATAGATATATAGCTACTTTATCTTAGTTGAATGAGAAAAAAGCCTTGTACTAATACTGTTTAGACAAGATATCATGTCTGCATCTTGTCCTCTGAACAATTACTATGAAGACAACAATATGCAGTGTATTAATTATTGTAACTGTCCTACTAACCTGTTTTGAAACTGTTTTGTTGCTATTTTCTTTTTTCTCATTAAAATGAATAAAAGATAATAAAAAATAAAAATAAGAGTTGTAAATGTTAAACACTAAAAATCTAAAGGTAGCATTTTACTGAAGTTACCAGTTTTTTAATATGTTAATGGAAAGCTTTGAGCAGATATAACAATAGGTCATGTGCTAGAAAAATTGCTTTTACGGTTATTTTTTTCCAAAGGACAGAAATTTTTTTTTTTTTGTGTGTGTGTGTGTGTGTGTGTGTGCGTGCACATTTCTAAATAAGGAAAGATAATATCTACTGGAGGTTTTATTTAACGAAGTGTCATCTGTTTATTATGCTACTTAATTACATCTTCTTTCTAGAATTATCCCCAAGCTCTCTTCCTCGATGCTGCCTATGGAGGTGGCAGCCATCTCTAACTTGGCACCATGGTGGCCCTCAGACTCCTCGTGAAGCCCAAGATTATAAAAAAGAAGACTAACAAGTTCATCAGGCACCAGTCAGACCAGTATGTCAAAATTAAGCACAACTGGTAGAAACCCAGAGGCATTGATAGCAGGTGCGGAGGAGGTTCAAGGCCAGATCTTGATGCCCAACATAGGTTATGGAAGTAACAAAAAGACCAAGCACATGCTTCCCAGTTGCTTCTGGAAGTTTCTGGTGCACAACACTAAGGAGCCAGCCATGCTACTGATGTGCAACACATCTTACTGTGCAGAGATTGCTCACAATGTCTCCTCTAAAATCTGCAAGGCCATCATGGAAAGAGCAGCCCAGCTAGCCACCTGGGCCACCAATCCTAAAGCCAGGCTATACAGAGAAGAAAAGGAATAGATGGCCTGTGTGCATGTTTATTTGTGCTTCAGTAAAAGGATAAAAAATAAAAGAAAAAAAAGGATTATCCCCAATATTTAGCCTAAGTTCCAATTTTTTTTTTTTAAACCAGGGATCGAACTTTAGGCCTTTGCACTTGCCAGAAAAGCACTTATTCTACTGAGCCATCTCCCTGACCCCCAATTTTCATTAAAAACAATGTAAATGAAAGGCAAAGAAGATACCATTTCCAGCAGAGATAGAGTAATGGATGTTTGCTCATCTTTCTGCTTTAAACAAGTAGAAAGCCAGACAAGACAAAAATTGCACACACTGAGCAACTAGCAGCTCCCATTTGTAATTTCTTTCTTTCTCTCTTTCTTCTTTCTTTCTGCCTTTCTTTCCTTCTTTCCTTCCTTTCTTTCTTCCTTTATTGTTTCCTTCCTTCTTTCCTGATTTCCTTCCTTCCTTTCTTCCTTCCATCCTTCCTTCCTTCCTTTCTTTTTTTCCATTTTTGTATTTGGTACAGGGTCTTGTACTGATCCTCCTGTTTTCATCCTTCCCAGCGCTGGGATTACAGGCATGCATCATGACACCCAGACTCCTTCTCTGGGTCAGCATACCCCAGGAGCAAGGCAGGTGGAAATAGAACCCTGGTAGGAGTGGAGATTCAATCCTGTTCCCTGAGCTTACCGAAGCAGGCGCTTAGTCCACTGAGCTATCTCGCCAGCCCCTCTTGTTCATAATTTCTTCAAGAACAGGATAAAGAAAGTGAGACTGAGTCCTGTGACCACAGGAGATTACTACCTGTAGTGCTTGTGTGCTGGAGTCCACAAAAGGAAATCAGAGCGAGCCTGATAGTCTCTGATCTGAGCAACTTGACTTGAGAATTAGGGGGTCAGGTCACCAGAAAAGGGAAAGGTACACAGAGAGCACACAACAACAGTTCCAGAACTCTGCAAAGGATTTCTTTTAGCCTCTCATACAATGTTGATCAAAACGTGTGCTGAAGGAGGACGAGGTATGAACAGATCCAACGATGCTGATGGGTTTGATTATCTGTGAATGTACACTATAAAATGATAACTACAGGAAGTACTTCAGGCAGAAGGACAATAACACCAGTGCCCAGATCTTGGCTTCCAAGTATCATCTTCCAATCAGAGGAATCAGCATACTTCAGGGAAAAGATTGAACTTGGAAATAGAAAGTACATCAGCCATGAACATCTTGTAGCATAAAAAAAATGAAGAAGCCACCAGCCATATAGCTCAGCGGACTAAAGTGCCTGTTTAGGCAGAGCACAGCGGCCGCGGTTCAATCCCGTGTGCTATGCTGGCCTTGCCCCCAGGGTGCAATGAGACAGTGATTGAAACTGGGCATGTTGGTGCATGTCTGTAATCCCAGCACTTGGGTGGCTGAAAACAGGAGAATCACTATGAGTCCAATCTATGTAGTGAGTCCCTGTAAACCCTGCACCAGATACATTAAAAAAAAAAAAAAATGAAGCAGACCTCCAAAAACAAAAGGATGGAGTAATTTCATGGGAACACAGGAACCATCCTTTAAAAATTCCATAAGGCCCAAATTGGAATGATTTGTGAACCAAGGAAAAGTAGCACACAATTATAATCCAAAGTATAAAATAATTCAGATAAATTAATAGTGCTAATAAAATAAACTAAAATAAATTGATAGTGCTATAAATAAATAAATGAGTAAATTTAAAAGGCAAATGCCAACTATTTCTTATAGAGGAATTTCAAGTGCTATGAATGTTATATAGTCTCACAGCTGTCTTATATTATATGAGAAAGTCTGAACCACTCATACTTTCCTCAAATTAGAAAAGATTATGCCAGTTCCAAGAGGAGATCATATGACTTGTGGATTTGCCAGATTCCTTAATCATCCATGCTTAAGAAAGCCAGGAGAAAAAATAAAAATTGTCATTTTAGTCCCTGTCCCAGGGAGAAAGATGGCTCACCTGAATCTGGGTCTCAGGGAATAAAGTAGAAGAGTAGAAATAATGGTAGTTGTGTAACTATGTGAGAGTCTACTGCTTCTTTCTTCAGTTAACTCTCATGCTTTGAAGTGTCTTCCCTGCAAGAACAACCTTTTAAGGCAGGTCAGCAAGCCCTGTTGCAGCTGACCCCAAGGATGTCCAAGGGAATAGCACCAAACTCATACTAATCATTCATAGGCTTTGGGTGTTTTGTTTTGTTTTGTTGTACCAGGGATGGAACTCAGGAACTTGTGCTTATGTCACTGAGCCATCTCCTCAGCTTCCAAATTATTATTCAGTGGACATGCAAAATCCTCCCATGAAAAGAGAAAATCACATCATTACCAAGCCTGGAGGATTGCTTTGCAGAGGCAATCCTTTTAGTGTTTCCTGACTCATAAATACTGCTCAATTCTGGAAGTTTCCAGGAGACCCATCTGAAACTCAGACCTGAAAAAGTGTACTGCACATAGAAAAATAATAACACAATCCTTGTAATAAGCATTCATAGATTCTTAGACAATATGTGTGGAAGTGGATACTAGAGGTGTTAAGCCTAGAAGAAAGGACTAGATTGGGCTGTGCTGGATTTATTACAATGTATATGAATGCTAACCAGATATTATGGATGCTGAGTGTTCATTCAGATTTGTAAGTAACTTTGAGAGTTTACCTAACTGGTAAACTGAAGCCTGAATTAAGTGTCCTCCACCAAATGAGTAAGAGATAGAGAAGCATCTTAATGTGCAGTCAGTGAAAGAATCTGGGAGATTAGAAAAGTGAGGAAGATCAGGTAGATTTCTTGTGTATCCTTGCTTACCCAACTCGAGTGTCCCTGAAGAGGGACCAGAAGGAACTCCTGTGAAGGGTTTTAGAAATTCAGTCATAGGACACTAACATCTTTTTTTTTTTTTTTCCTATATTTAGGACAGGGTCTACAAAGTCTCACTGTGTAGATCAGACTCATAGTGATTCACTTGTTTTTAGCTTCCCAAAGTGTTGGGATTACAAGTGCGTACACCACGCCCATTATTGATCACCATCTCAGTGTGCCCTGCAGGTGAGACCAGCAGGGCACACCACTGGGGATCGAACCCCTGCCGCTGTGCTTTGCCAAGCAGGTGCTTCACTCCACTGAACTATTAGGCCAGCCTAACACTAGCATCTTTAAAACTCTATAGTGACTATTCTGAGCAGGCCAGAAATTAGAATGAGAAGTGTTACTCTCAAAAGGACCTCACCGAAGGACCTTTTCATACTTGACTCCAATTATTGTAGGTACTTGAATTCAGCAAAATATCCCCAGATAGCCCAATAGTCCATAATAGTTGTGGGTTATCAGCAGAACTGGCAATTGTCAGTGGTTGACTCGAGCCTTTTATGGCTCAGCATATTAATACAGCATTACTTTTTGTACCTTGTGGTTATACTTCTCTGCTGGATGGTTAAGCTACTTTCTCTTAGTTCAATGAGAAGAAAGATTTGTACTAATATTATTTAGACAAGAGATCATGTCTGCATCTTGTACTGTGAAAAACTACTATGAAGACAATAATATGCAATGTATTAATCATTGTAACTGTCCTACTAACCTGTTTTGAAACTATCTCATTGCTATTTCTTTCTCATTAAAATGAATTCTAAAAATTTTAAAAATAAAAAGTAAAAAGATTAAAAAAGGACCTCATGGAATTCAAAAGAGTTGATGCACTCCCAGTGGGAGAGAAAACAAGTAAAACATTTCTTTCCCTTTTGATATGTCCTTATAAACCTAAATTGTGCTAATAGTTAATACTATTAACTCTATAATTTGGTGCTTAATTTTCAAGGTATCAGATGTGCATTGTGACAGAACTAGCAGAAACATGAATATCTGCAGAGACCAGGTAGTGTGAATATTGTAAGGCTGCAGAACCAGAGATGCACTCAAAATAGTTGAACACAAAGAAAATTTTGACCATAACTAATTAATCATAAAAGCACTAAGATTTAAATAGATGTTCAGCACAGTCAAATGTATTCTTACTACAGCCCATTCCAGTGAAATGAAAATGTGAAAATTCATACGCTCCCATCTTGTTGAATTCTCCAAGGCCCCAGTGGTCTGAAACCTATTAATCTATCCCCACTAAAGTTGAGAATTAATTTAGGGCCTTCTTTGATGAAGGAAGGACCAGGCAGAGACTAGTAGCTTCTTGGGTGAGCTGCTGCTTCAATTTACTTATGATCTGCCTAGATTTTTAAAAATTATAACTGGGGCATGTAGCTAGAGAAGTTCTGCCTCAGATTCAGGCTCAGTAAAGATGCTTTGATGTCTGGTTCATGCATCATAGTAGATCCAATACACACTAGCTTTGAAATGACTACATCACATGGAATGCTCCACAAAGATTCTGAGAGGTCCTAGAAAAAAATAGGAATTAAATAAAAAGTATGCCATTTCACCAGATACTTCATATCATTTGAGCAATAAACCTGGTTTGCTATTGTATCTTGGTAGAAATCAAGGGACTGACCCAGATGCATTGTTACACACTGGAGTCACCCGACTCCATCACCATAAAGATATCTTACACAAGATGCCAAGCATAGTAAGGCACTCCAGTTGGGTACACCCAGGAGAGCTAAGGGGAGTATAGGTGGGCCAGACTCCATCTCTTGTTCTGTTACTATGTTTTTCATTTATAATAGGTGCTGAGCCTGTGAAAAATAATGTAGTAGGTTGTGATAAAATCAGCATGGTATTGGCAAGAAAAAAAAAAAACTAGACCTGAGGAGCAGTGAAACAGAATAGAAGATGTAGACACAACACCAAACATACTTATCTTTGACAAAGTGGCCAAACGTTTTCACTGGAAGATAGTCTCTTTCACAAATGGTGCTGGAAAATCTGGCTTTCCACTTGCTTAAGATGAAAACTAGACCTATATCTATCAGCATGCACTAAACTAAAATCCAGATGGATCAAACATCTAAATACAACACAGAAACACTAAATTTACTAGAAGACAAATTAGGTAGGAAATTTGAAAACATAACTGTAGGCAGAGACTTCGTGAAGAAAACCCACATCACACAGGAAATATCAAAGAGAATCAAGAATCTCACTTTATTAAAAGGCTTTTGCAAAAAAAAAAAAAAAGTAAATCACTAACAGTGCAGAGATAGCCTACAAAATGGGGGGAAAATTATAGTTTTTGTCTAGATATAAAACAAAAGACTTATATCTAGAACATATAAAAAATTGTAAAATACAAGGACCTCCAAATTCAAAGACCCAATCCCAACTTGGGCATCTGGGATGAATACACATTTCTCAGATGAAGAAATGCAAATGGTAAATAAATACATTAAAAAAAGTTCAGGGTCATTGGTCATTTGACAGATGCAATTTATTTTATTTATTTATTTATTTTTATATTTTAGGGAAGGGTCTACAGGGTATTCAGGGTCTCACTACTAGATCAGACTTCTAGTAATTTTCCTGCTTACAGCCTCCCAAGAGCTGGGATTACAGGCACATGCCACCATGCCCACTCTCAATTGCTGTCCCAGTGTGCCCTGGGGGTGGGGCTAGCATGGCAGGCCCAGGGATCAAACCCCAGACCCTGTGCCTGCTTGAAGGTGCTTTAATCCACTGAGCTATTTGGCTGGCCAAGACAGATGCAATTTAAAACAACACTGAGATTCCATCTCATTCCAGAAAGAATGGCTGTCATCAGGAAATCAACCAAATACATATTCTAGAGGGCTGTGGGGAAAAAGGAACCCTCCTCCACTACTTGTAGGAGTGTAGACTGGTGCAACCATTTTGGAAATCAGTGTGAAGATCCCTCAAAAAGCTAGGATTACAGGTCCCATTCTCCCAGATATTCCCATCTCTGATTTCTGAGTTGTACCCAAAACCTTATTTTTGTCCTCATAAAAAGTAGTTGGCTTCTATTTAATGATGCTAATCTCTTGAAGCAACCACACCTCCTCTGACCACAACTTTTTACCTGGTTCCATTTTGGCCAAAATTTAAGCTTTACAAATTTTCTGTTCCCCTTTTTGCTTCCATTTCTAGCTATGGTACCCATACCACAGCCTGAATGTTTGGTTGCCTTGAAATTTCTTCTGCCATAAAACTATTCATTTGTCCTTATCTAAGTCTCCCATCACCTCAGGTCATGGGCCAAATGTGGACGTAAATTTTATTCAGTGGTATCTCAGATGCCCTCTAGTTGAATTGCCAATGGAGTTCTTGCTCCAAACTGAAACTCTCTGAGCCTGGTCTTTGCATTCATTTCCTCACTCCTGTCAGCATTCTGGTCATCCATGCTCCACCCAGATTCACCCATCAGGCTCCTCTTACAACACTCTACAGCTTCTCCAGCCAGCATCTCCAAACCTTCTTCAACTCCTCCCACAAACCTGTTCCAATGACTTCTAAATAACATGATCAGCTACAGTCACAGAAAATGCCCCAATGTCAGCACCAATTTTCTGTACTAATCAGCTTTCCTGTCACTGAGATGCAATAACTGACATCTACAACCTAAAGTAAAGGAGGTTTAATTTGGCTTGTGACTTAGGAGAGTCTATGATGCTCCTACATTGTATCAAGCCTTTTGGACTGAATCCCCTAAAACTGAGTCAAATTAAACTTCTCTTTTAAGTTGTACATGCATCAGATATTGCATGTATCAGATGTGTGTGTCAGTTACTGTGTCTCAGTGAAAATCAAAAGGCCTCTGCCAACAGGGAAACAGCACCTTATAAACCTGCAATGTTTCTGTATATACTAAGTACACTCTCTGACATGGTGACCAATAGATATAGTATGTTTGCATAGCCATACACATGGGTCCTCTTTCTGTTACTTCCAATAATCTGATACCCCTATTTTTTCTTCTCATCACCATGCTCCTAAGGTTGCTTATTTGGAAATCTTAGTTTCTAGAAGAATAGTCCGTATTAAGTATTGCATAACACCGGAAACATGGCACTGAATCATGGGCAAAAGAGGAAGCTATGAAACTGGCTAGAGTGATTGATCCTTATGTCAAGTATAAGAAAAGGAATAGGGACAAAAACGTGGGGAACCCAGAGGATTCTCTCGGGTACCTTTCAGTACCCTCATCAACACAGCTAAAGTTAACAAAGGGGGCCAGGGAGATGGCTCAGTAGAACAAGCGCTTCCCTCGCAAGTGCAAGGGCCTGAGTTTAATCTCCAGTTCCACAATAAAATAAAATAAAGTTAGCAAAGAATTATAGGGAATCTTATACAACAACATACCTGACACAAAACCTTTGGAAAGAAGAGGTCAGTCCCTCTACCATACAAATATTCATGACCTAGTAGCTAGCTGCAAGCAAGATAAGAAAAAAGAAGTATGATGGAAGAAGGAATTTAAAAATACAATGGTCATGTGATAAATTGCAGAAGGGCTATGGTATCATATATACTCTTTTCTGCTCCCTATTAATCTAATTCACTATTAAACTTGTAGATATTTGATGGACATTGAATAAGTAAAGAGAAATAAACATCACCGAAATTCATAATTTTATATCTCCTTTTTAGAAAAGTCTGAGCATATCCTAATTTTATGCAGGATCATTATATTGAGTCAGTGGCTGATTGATGCTTTATTTATCTTCATTTTGAAATTAAATATGTGTGAAAAGTAGAGTGAAAGTTGCATCGGCAAAGTCATCAGTACCGAATTTTCTATCTCCAACTTACCATTATCAACTAAAAGTCCTACTGGAGTATAAAAGAGAAGAAAATAACTACACTTTCCAGAATGCCTTTCTTATATTGTTCTGGGTTAGAGTGAGATTCTTAAACCCTCTGAGAAAACTCTCTTATTCTTTCACGGCACTTGCAGCAAGCCATGTGTGCAAGCAGCACATTTAAAGTGGTTTCAGCATAAACTATTTTTTCTAAGTTGAAAATTACAGTAAAATACATATAGCATAAAATTTATTACACAAGCATTCTTAAATGATAAGTTCTGTGCCACCGAGTTCATTTGCATTGTTATACAATTGTTACCGCCAGCTATCTCCTAAATGTTTTCAGTCTCTCAAACTCAAATCCCATACTCATTAAACAATAGCATCCCAAAGCCCTGAAAGCCCCCAGCCTACTTTCTCTCTACATTAATTTAATGACACTAGGTACTTCCTATAAAAATAACCACTTAATGTTTTTCTTTTCATGCCTGGTTTTCTGGTTTATTTCACTTGATATAATAGCTTCCAATTTTGCTCATGTCATGATGCGTCAAAATTCCATTTCCTTTTAAAGCTGAGAAACACCTCACTCTGTGTGTGCTGTATTTTATTTATCCCTTCATCTTTTAATGGATATTTAGATTGGTTTACCTTTCGCAGTTGTAAATAATGTTGTTATGCGCATGTACGTACAAAGACTAGTTGGGTCCTCACCTTCAGTGTTTTCAGGATACCCGTGAAACTTGGAAGAGTCCCTGCTTCAGGACATTTGGTGTGGACATTTTTCATGCTCGCTTTCCCAGTATACCATGGTTATTTGTATAGGCTGGGTTTTTGTTTTCCTCAATAGTACATCTACCATTCATATTGTATATTTTATCCTTCTCATTTTCTTTACTGTAGTGATCCTGACCTTCATATCCATTTTATCAACTAGGCTGCCTCTTACCTCAGATGCTTAGCACCTACTCCTGTGGGTGCTTGGGTTACTTTTTTTTTAAATGTATTTGGTTATTACAGGGTCTCACTACACAGCTCAGACTCATAGTGATCCTTCTGTTTTCAGCCACTTAGAATGGGGATTACAGGTGTATATTTGCTTCTGTGACTAGTTCAGCCCACCCTGGGGGCAAGGCTGGCATGTGGTGCTGGTAATTCAACCATCGTCCCTAAGCAGGTGTTTAGACCCACAGAGCTATCTCGCCAGCCCCGCTTGGGTTCCTTTTTTTTTTTTTCTGAACTGGGGATTGAACTCAGACCCTTGCGCTTGCCAGGCAAGTGCTTACTCTACTGAGCCATCTCCCCAGCCCTGTGGGTTACTTTTGACCTACCCTTTGTTACTCACTAGTTAAGATCTCTTTCCAATCCCAGTCACTATCGCTTTCTTGGGAATGCATTTCCTTCTCCAATATCTTTGAGCACTATATCTTGTCTTCTAGAATATTAAACTTGTTTCCTAATGATAAACATACATAGTTCCTTATGTCCTTATTTAATTAACACTCTTATTATGTTCCAGATTTTAACTTTCAGACGATCGGAGATCTCTTGCTCGCTTGTATTCCTGGCATCACATTGCTACCTCTAATAGCAGTAGTCATTATTTATTCCAGCTCAAGTATCGAATCAGTAGATTCTTGCGGTGGATCTCTGGTCTGGAATGGATATGGGGGTGGGAGTAAAATCAAGTGGCTGGGGTTGTGGTTGAGCTTCACAGCCGAGCATGGGCTTCGGCGCTGAGAGCATGTGTCCTCATTCTGTCAGTAGGAAGGGAACTGATTGTGGTTGGAAGGATGTCACTGGCTCTGGTATTCAGGATGAGATTCAGAGCTTACACTTCAGACCTCCTTGAGGGATAAGAATCATGGCATTTCATTCTAAAATTTTAGAGCATCAGAGACACAAAATCTCTGGAGCTCCCAAGCCAGTAGTAAGTCTTACAATTGGAACAGCACTATCCTCATACGCAGTGTGGCCAAGGGGGATAGGACAGGTGATCGCTGTTTTCTCACAGGGTTATGTTCAAATCATATCCCTCAGAGATTCAGACAGAAAAAGAAATGCACAAAAATAGGACAAAAAGAAAAACACAAATATGCCAGTAGAATATAAATTAAGTTTTTTCATTGCTATTTGTCTCTCAATAAAATTATGGAAAAACAAAATAAATTAAATTTTTTATTTTTTTCTTTTTTAAGGAGAGTAATTGATTCTACTTGCCTTATACTACACTGAAGATAATTCTCAGTGATTACTCTCCCAGTCAGAGAGTTTCCAGTTAGAAATTTTAAGTAAAAATCAATAAAAATGGAACAATAAGCTCTTAAATAAATCATGTAAATAATCATATATTGAAAACTAGATGCCTATATATGGATATGCAATCCTAAATCTTGTGTTTCCACAAAGTCTTAAATCCAAAAAATATATATTCTCTTAAACTGATAAGAGATTCATTAACTTCAATCATAATTTAACCACATTAGTCAGGAAAAGAAAAAAAAAAGTCCTATCCATTTAATCTCAGTGACTCACAAAAGAACATAATTGGAACTCCTCAACTACTAGTTTCTCCTCTTCTGATTCACCCGAATTTCTAAAGTGACTAATGTGTTGATGATAGTGAACGAGATTCCAAATAATGAATTTAGTCACCATCTCGTGAAAACCTTGTGAAGAAAAACACACTCTAATGATACCACAAGTACATGATAATTAAACGCCAACTGATGGCAATCCAAAGCTACTGAAAGGCTTTGGATTCATTGTTGTTTTCATTACTCAGTCTAAGTATTCTCAGTTCAAGGTGGAAACAAGACAGTGTATAGCTAACGGGACTGAGGGTAGAGCTTAGAGGAAAGGGTGACTTGATGTAGTTCCAAAGACTTACAAAGGCAGGAAATGAGATGGATGCATCAGGGAAAGACAAGAGGTCATGGCTACTGAGAAAAAGCTGGCCAGAGGCCCACAGGAACTCAACAAATTGGGCATTGTCAAGCTTTGAAGAAAAACCAGAAGGGCAGGGGCAGGAGGTTGGAAGGTCAAGCAAGCACAAATAATAGGTCAGTGCAGACGTAGAGAGCCCTGGAAAAGACAGGCAAAAGTTTCAATGCTGCACGTCAGCAGCAACCAGAAAAGGACCCAGAATCAGTGCCAGTGGTCTCTCTGCCTTTCACTCTAGAGCAGGTCACCCTAGGGTGAGCTCCACCTGCTAGCTGTAAGTGATGACAGCCTGCACTGGCTAACAGCATGGGGAAAGTGCACTCAGGGAGCAGATGTTAGGTTGTGGCAAGGAAACACTTACCTGTGAAAGTGAGCTCCCCTAATATTAGCCTCAAGGTCCACATTCACTGCCTAGACCAACAAGAAGACCCTGTTACCACGAGAACCTCTGTGTGCCCTTCTGAGAAATCCAAACCTCACTGGCATGAGTCCATGACTAGCCCACTGCTTATTTATACCCTTTCTGATTTCATGTTCCCATGCGTTTCTACCCTATAAATATGAAATTCCCAATGAAGTCATATTTCAGTATTACCTGACACAAAAGCTGTGTTTATGGGACACCAGAAATGAGGGGAAATTACGATCCTATCAGCTGCCTGGACATGTGAGTTCTAGAATAGAAAATAAGTGAATACTTGGAATTACACACAGCCTACCTGACTGGTAGAGTCTTTTTCACTACTGTACACTGTTGTAGCCAATGTAAGCTGAACTAAGGCACAGGAATTTGCTTTCTGAAAGAAAAATATTCTTGAAAATCTCTAAATATTTAGTTTTCTGTTTTAGATGGGCAAAACCTCAACTCTATAGTGGCAAAAATAAAAGGTTTTATATGCTTGCACGGGGCTTCTGACCTCTTGCACCTACTGACTTAAAACTGAATGGTATTGGTTATATGAATGTGCAATGCCAAACTCATCACTTGCTCTTGTGCTAACTGTTCCTTCACCTTACCAAACCAAACTAGCTCAAGGGGCTTAAAAGAAGAACTCAGAGAAGAATGTGGAAGTCTAGAGGCAACCATAGATGTTATCAAAAATGAAATTATGCCATGATATTGAGTCAAGAGTCCTCACCCAATGTACCTTTTATGCAAGGTAGATAAAAAATTATAGTTTGTTGAAATTACTCTCACGAGTATCCTACCAAACTACAAAGTTCATTTTAGCCTTGTCACTTCATGCAAAACAAGAGCATTCTACAAACCTCAATAAACTGATGACATTTGAAGTCACCACACCGATTTGTAATGTACTATCGAAACTATGACTTGATTCCATTGTTTTGTACCTGTGACTTTATATCAATTTCTTCACAGCCACTGAAGGATCTCAAAGCAAGCATTTAGTGAGCATTGCAAAGCACACGGCCTGGGGCTGGCCAACCCCAAAATGAATCTCCCACAATTATTCCTGAGCACATACATGTACTCAATATTGAAATTAATTCAAGCAAATTTCCATATGATAGCTGCTAAACCTTCACAAAGACTCTGTTGTGGCCAATGTTTGTAGGTCTAATCAAGTGGGCTTTGACTCTTTCTCACCCCTCAGAGATTTATGGTGTAGATTTATCTAGAGAGATGAGCTCATATGACCTAAGTCCAGTACTTAGAATGTATGACTTGAAGAGAAATAACATTTAGAAAACAGGGATTTTTTTTCCCCAAAGATAATTCTATTTTTAGGTTGAGTATTCTCTTACATTACATGCAAAGTGACAGACTTCTCTAAGATAGAGTACAAGCTAGACATTATCCAAACAGCATCAGCAGGGAACTCAGGCAGTAGAAGGAAGTTTCTGTAGACTCTAATGCCCTCACACACTATTTGGAAATCAGTAGAGCACTGGTTGCCCAGTGCAGCTGTGGTTGCCATGGGGATGGACTCCTGTAAGTATTCCATCTGCTACAAGTGGGACAGCTTGGAAACCCCTCACAGGTTTCAAAAAGAAATGAAGCAAACAAATGATTCATTGGATAGGGAAGACTAGTTTGACCAAATAGCTAATATGGCAGACTTCAGACATATGCATGTAAAATAATTTTTCATTTCAAAATTAGTTGCAAAAAATAATGCAAATTTCAATCAATTACTTTAGACATATATAGGTTAGTCAAGCACAAGTTGATGCAGCTTTTTCATGTTGCATTTAGCAATTAGCTCTTCCTTAAATTCTTAAACCGTATTTTCCAGAACAATTAATATTAGCTGCTAAATAAAATTAAGGGCTATTTAACAAGCCCATTTTGGAGAATATAAAAAAAAACAGACATGGATGATAACTCCAGATATACAGCGTAGGGAGAAATGCTGAAAATCATAATTCCAAGTGGTCTGCAAAGTTGTCACTCCCTACTAAACAAAAGATTTACAGTAAAACTGGACAGGTGCTAATATTACTTTTGTGCACATCCATCAATCCAAATTTACAGAAGTAAATAAACTCCAATGTGTCATGTTTTGAAGAAAAGTAAAATAATTTCCTGTTCTTTTTACCAAGAAGAAACCAAATATCCTACAAGGAAATTGGATTGTTAGGCAATGATTTGGAGAATATTAAATATTTGAAGATATGATTGGGAGTGGCCACTAGAGTGTTTTTCTCACTTGTGAAGGTAAAGTTTGACTATGTGGTGCTAAAGTCTAATACCTTAAAATTAATGTTTTTCATGTTACATAGATTTAAAATGACAAGATCCAGCGAATACACTTAGAACAGGTTCTGGGTAATGTGGATCCTTGGAGAGTTTCCTATGGAAAGAGGGTATCTGGGTGAAAGGGGAACTTTTAGAAAATGCCTCATCAACAGCCTCAGATGAATCACAGTCAAAGCCAAGCTGCAAATGGCACTTCTGTATGTCTATCCTACTGCTATTTTTGAAAAAAGTGACTTGGTGGCTGACCTTCTTTCCCTGGAACCCCACAGAGGAATGAGCAGGCACAGAGGCCAGGGAGGACATCTACAATATGACTGTCTTGTAGAATCAAAGAAAAGGAGGGATAGAAGAGGGTATGACACTGCTAAGACATTTGCAAGGCAACTCTCTCTCCTCGCACTGTCTGCTGTGGCTTTTCTTTCTCAACGTTTGCCCAAGCCCTCCATGAGGGCCCTGTCTCCCCATTCGTGTTCACACCTTCCCCCACCTCTTTTCCTCTGCAAAATGCAGCCACCATTCTCCTCCCTTCTTCCTGGCAGTCCCATGCCATCAGTTTCCTGCTAAATGGTTCATGACTGCTAATGATATTTCTATAGTAGCTCTCCCACATGCTGTTCTTGAAGTTTTTAGCAGAAGCTTACTTATGTGTTAATAAGGCAAACAATATATTCAAGGAATCAAGTAGAAGAGACTGAGAGATACTTTGAAGTTAGACAAGGGGCTAAAGGAGGTCTGGAGTCCTTTGATGCTGGTGCACGCAAAGCCTTCTGCCCTATTTAGCTGCAGGGTGGCACCTTTGCTTATGCTGTATACTATGTATTATTAAAATATCAAATGCAGTAACTTACATACTGAGACAATTTCAGAATCATTTAAGGCATATTTTCCATACAGATTTACAATTTATACTTCAAGTTTTAATTTTTCGTTCTCTGAAAATTTGCAAGCCACTTTTGATTTAATGGTGCCTAACCCATTTAATTGGGAAGGAAATCAGAAAGACAAGGCTGAGGAGGATATAAACAGGGACTGCGAAGAGATGACCTCATCATTGGAGAGACAGTTTTATAAATATTGAAAAGGGAGTTTAAAGGAGGAAAATGTGGACCAACTGGAAAGTAAACAAGAGAGAATCCAACTTGGGGAAATTTTATTTTAAACAGATATGTGACCTTCGTTAAGCATATAAACAAAAATAAGAAAGCACCTTCATAGAGGTTTAAAACACCAAAAGAAAGAAGAGATTAAGCTGTTTCAAGACCTTGTTATAAGGGTTAAAGTTTGGAAACCAGATAGATTTTAAAAAGGGGGAAAAAATCCTGTAGCACAGTGAACATGGAAGTAGTGACATGGCTGAGGCAACAGAGAATGCTGAAGATCTCTAGAGGTCAGGTGGAGAGGTCTGTGCAGGCCAGAGGGGAGATTTGCTTTTTCCTGAGAAGAAAATAGAATTTTGAACTGAGGAAACTCCTAAATTGATTTATGTTTTTAAGGGAACTTTAAAACTGTCTAATCTTATTACATCCCAAACACATTTATTTGGATTATAGAAAAATACCATTAAATACTTATTTTATTGAAATAGATATGAAGTATATAGAATAGTAACAAGTGTCATAAATTTTTCACCTGTGAAGGTTCTCAGCAAATTAGAATCATTATTTTGACAATTTGTCACCCAGACCTTAATTATCAGCCCAAGGCAGACCATTGTAGGGATTTTGGTGCTAAATGGTCTAACCACAAGGGTGGCCGTGAACTTCTAGTCTAACACACTACATGAGAGGAATAACATGAGTTGTGCACTTGTTTGGTGAAACAAAAAGGCAAAAGAAGAGCTCAGACAAGCTTGCAGAAGTCTTCATGCCTGGATTGTCACTTCTTCCCAAACACTGTGTTTTGAATACCCTGTACACATATGTTCTAAAAAATGAAGTGCATGGGGCTGGAGAGATGGCTCAGTGGTCTAAAGCACCTACTTAGAACAAGCTTGGCAAAGCATCGGGGACCACGGTTCAATCCCCCAGCACCACATGCCAGCCAGCCCTGCCCCCTGGTGGGCTGAGCTGGCCACACACACACGCACCTCTCTCTCTCTCTCTCTCTCTCTCTCTCTCTCTCTCTCTCTCTCTCTAAAAAAAAATAAATAAATAAATAAATAAATGAAGTGCATATAAGTTAACTTGAAAACCAGACAAAACAATATTTATGAAGGAGAACCATGAAGCAAGACCTCGAAAAGTTCCAGGTATTACATGAATGATTTATTTTGTTTCTTCAAAATGGAATCGATGAGTAGAAGTCTAGAAACCAGAGTTTGGCTTCAAAGATTCTCTGGAACTTTTATTTTTGAACTATCAATTAGAGATGGCATTCAAAACTCAGTGTGAAAAATACAAAAAAAAAAAAAAATGCATGGAAGCATTTACCAAAGATAAAAAAAATACTGAAAGAAGAAAGCAAAAATAAAGTAAGTTATTTGCATTATTTTATTAACATATAAGCAAATTTATAAGAAAATTTGTTTGGGTTGCATAATTTCATCTCTTTACTCTTAAAAGAAAAATATTTACTATATTGAGAGGCAACACTTAAAAACCCTGTTAAAAATAATAATAGAGCTCTTTTTTAATATCATATATTAACAACCCACCAACTTTATCATTAAAAGGAAGCACAATTTTGTAAATCCTTATGAGATAAAGTGTAGGTCTTGCATGAAATATTTGTCATCATAATAAGCCATCATTTCCTCCTCTACAGGAATTAGGTGAATATCGGTATTTGAGCACAGAACAGTACAGCCAGCATTCAATAACAGATAGCTAAAACGTAAACTTTCTTTAAAACTTTTTTTTCATACCAGGGATCGAACTTGGGACCTTGCTGTTGCCAGACAGGCGCCTATGGCATTGAGCTATCTCCCTGGCCCAAAATTTTGTTGGTATTTGTGATTAGACACACTAATAAATTCACTGAATGAGAGAATATCTGCAGATGTTCCTCCAAGTATTTAAGAGCAGACGCTCTTCTCAAACATAGATTTAAATAAAAATATTGCAGAATACATTCAGCTCATAATGATGCATGAAATTTACTTTTCCTGTTAACATATGCTCATTGTTAACTGTGAAAAAGAAAGCCGAAATCTTTGTAAATCTTCAGTATTTTTCTGAAGCTGCATAGGAAATCTGTTACGTGCAAACTGAAGGTTTGCTCAACTATAGTTCATTGTTTCAAGAATAAAGAGTTGAAGTGTTCTAGATTTTCCAGTAAGCACTGGTTAGCATAACTATCATTATACGACATGAATATTCATTAAAAGTCAGATCAGAAATATTTCATTATTTTAAGGTGTACTGCCTACCTACGTGAAGAGAGAAATGAAATTACTTACAGAGGTAATGACAAGAACACAATGTCTTCTGAATCATCCAGATACCAGTGTTAATCTTATGGTTTCATGATTGGATTTAATTTATATGAGAATCGCTACTGCTATTATACAACTTGTGCCATACTAAATAATTTTATATGAACCTTTACAAGGCTCAAAGCATTTTTATGCATATTGCATTAATCAAAAGTAAAGGCTTCCCAGAGAAGCAATATCAATAGGATGTCTAGAGGACGTTTATTCTAGTAATTGGCTCAGCGATGTAGAGTCCAGCAGATTCCACAAACACATTGTGTGCAAGCTGGAGAAACAGGAAACAGGGGGGTCCAGTAGTCTATAGGCTTTGAGAACTTCGAAAGCCTGCTGGGTGTTGTCTGGTCCACATGCAAAGACCTCAGTGGGGTCCACTGTCCAATGGCAGGAGAAGATGAGTTTCCCAACTCTAAGCAAAAGAGCAAATTTGCCCTCCCTCCACTCTTTTGTTCTATTCTAACTCTCAGTGGACTACAGGAGAGCAGTCCACACCGGGCAAGCCACCCTCCTTACTTAGTGTATTGATTCTAGAGCTAATCTTTTCCAGAAATTCCCTCACAGATGCACTCAGAAGTAATATTTTATCAGCTGTCTGGGCTTCCCTTAATTGAGTTAAGTTGATACACAAAATTAACCAACAAATACATTTATCACTTGATCCTGCAAGCAGTACTAGAGATCGATTTTTTACCTCTGCTTTACATTGGATACTGAAATTGAGTGAATACTGAAGGTGAGTGAATTATTTCTAGAGTAAAACTTTTTTTTTTTTGTATTTTAGGAAAGGGTCTATAGGATGTTCAGGGTCTTACTACTAAATTGAACTTGTAGTGATCCACCTGTTTACAGCCTCCCAAGAGCTGGGATTATAGGCACACACCACCATGCCCAGTCTCAATTGCTGTCTCAGCATGCCCTGGGGGGTGGGGCCGGCACACCAGGCCTGAGGATCAAACCTCCAGCCCCCACGCCTTTTTGCGGGCTCTTTAATCCGCTGAGCTATTTGGCCAGCCCTAAGAGTAAAAAATCAAATAGTTCAAACTGTGATTTATAAAGTTGTTCTTTTGTGATTATTCAATAATAGATTTTTGTGTTGATAATGGATGTAGGGTGAAGACATAATCCATAGTGCCTATATTGAATTAATTTACAGTGATAGGGAGGATATGTTTGAAAACCTTCTAATTCAATTAATTTAAAATTTTCAATGTGAAGTGATTATAGAAATGGTTCAGGAAAGATTTATAAAAGTCAATTGCTTTCTTAAATGTTGAATATAAACAATTGGAATGTGAAGCTTAAGCTGTAATAATATTTACAATAAAACCAAAAAAGAGAAATATTGTCATGTAAACCTAAAAACATATGATTTATCTGTATAAAAGAGCAACAATAAAAAATCAAAGACTGAAATAAATATGAAGTCATTCTGTTTTCACCAATTAGACAACTCAATATTTATATAACACCAAATCTTTCAAAAACTGATCTATAAATATAAAACAATGTCAGTCAAAACATTAGTGAAGAAAAATATGAAATAAAAGTGTTTAGAAATTTTAAGGAGGGGCTGAGGGGTGGCTCAGTGGAATAAGTTCTTCCCTGGCAAGCGTGAGGGCCTGAGTTCAATCCCTGGTTCCACAAAAAAAAAAAAAAAA
>NW_004524672.1:3406543-3407570 GCF_000260255.1 Octodon degus
AAAGAAAGAAAGAAAGAAAGAAAGAAAGAAAGAAAGAAAGAAAGAAATTTTGAGGAGTGTAAAGAGATTTGAAAGCCCTAAAAAGCTATTTTGCATTTGTAGACAAAAGATTCTCAAACTGATATGTGAAAGGCAGCGACCAGACTATCCATAGCAATTATAATGAAGAATAACATTGATAACTGACATTAACGGACTTCAGTATTTATAATAAAGGTACAAAAATTATGGCAATAAGGTATTGGTAGATAAATAGATGAATAGAATATAAAGCCCCAAATAGTCCCACATAAATATAGTCAACTTCCCTCTTACAAAGGAGCAAAATAATTCAATAGAGAAAGACAACATTTTCAGGAAGCTGTGCTGGAAAAACTCAATATCTCTCTGTCACTAATATTAAAAAATGGACCATTGGTCTAAATATAAAATGCAACACTATAAAATTGCTAAAAGAAGCAAAAGTTAAAGACTCTTAATTCAGGCTTCTTGG
This sequence comes from Octodon degus, assembly GCF_000260255.1. Classification (NCBI taxonomy): domain Eukaryota; kingdom Metazoa; phylum Chordata; class Mammalia; order Rodentia; family Octodontidae; genus Octodon; species Octodon degus. The sequence goes on from NW_004524672.1 coordinate 3,407,037, forward strand.
TGAGGTTTTACATATAAAATTAAGAATGCATTTCAATAAACTTTGATAAATTATGCTTTATTAAAATTTAAAACTACTGATTTGTGGAAAGACACTATATAAAGACACAAGCAACAGACTGGGGGGATTTTTTTTTAATTTATGTATTTGGCACAGGGTCTTGCTACACAGCTCTGACTCATAGTGATTCTCCTGTCTCTGTCTCCCCAGTGCTGGGATTACAGGCATGCGCCACCACACCTGGTTTCAGTGTCTACCAAGTCTGGATCCTGGAGCTTGCCAGGCAGGAGCTTAGACCACTGAGCTATTTCCACAGCCCTGGGAAAATATTTTTAAGTGTGTACATGATTAATAACTTGTATCCAAAGTATATAAAAAAATAGAAAAACACCATAATGAAAATCAAATAATTCAATTATGTGATGAAGTGCTCAGCAGAAGCCTAAGGAAAACATACAGATAAAAAATAACCACATTTTAAAATGTTCAATATCAAATGACAGCCTATTAGCATGGCAAAGGAAAAAAGAAACA
>NW_004524672.1:3407855-3408747 GCF_000260255.1 Octodon degus
GGAGGGAGGGAGGAAGGAAGGAAGGAAGGAAGGAAGGAAGGAAGGAAGGAAGGAAGGAAGGAATAAAAAATGCTGGCATGATTGTGAAACACCAAGAACTCTTACCTGTGCCGGTAGGATTGAAGTACAGTGCGGCCATGTTAAGGACAGTTTGTGTCCCAAACTAAAGATAGTCATGCCACGAATTTAGTAGTTATGTCCCTGCATGCCTCCTAAAGTTCATACAAAACCTGTACATAAAATTTATTGCAACTTTACCAAAATACTTGACAGAACCAAGATGCCCTTTAGTAGCTAAGTGGATGAGCTGTAGTATATCTGTAACATGGAATATTATTCACTGACTAGTAAAGAAGTATGAGGCCTTAAATAGACATGGAAGAAATTTCTCATATTCCCATTTAAAAGAAACCACTGTAAAATGTGCATGTGATGTATGATTCCAATAGCAAGACATTCTGAAAAACACTAGCCTAGAGACAATAAGATAGTTGGGTCTCCAGGAGTACAGGAGACAGGGGTAGAGGCCGCAAGCAAAGCACAGGATGTTTAGGATAGCAAAATGACTCTTAGCATCCTGAAACTGTGGATGTAAAGCATTACAAATTCAGTAGAACCTGTAAAACTGTAAAGCATAACGATTTTTTTTAGTTAATCATTGTTATGGCTTGTGTCTAGTTGTCCCCCCAAAGCCTCATGCAGTCATGGGGCGGGCTTCTAGAGGTTGTGATTAGCTCATGATCCAATGCTGGGATTATGGGTGTGAGTGCTGTTGGGATTATGGGTGTGAGTGCTGTTGGGATTATGGGTGTGAGTGGTACACCAGCCTGGGAGGACAGCTTGAGTGCAATTTAAGGGAGACACACTTGCTCTCTGTTGCCATTGTTTCTGT
>NW_004524672.1:3409287-3410680 GCF_000260255.1 Octodon degus
ATATATATATAATATGACAATTAGTTATCATATATAGCTCCAAGGAAAAAATTAAGTAAATAAATAACAAGATTCTCACTGCTGAACTTTACAATAAATAAAAATGAAGAATGGTAACATGAGAATTAGCCAAAATTGGATAAGTCAATATGAACTCATATATACTTTTTAACATACAAATATATTTCCACACAAATTAATTTAAGCATATACTTTTTGTTCTATAAGGTAAGAAAGCCTAAAAGACATGACACGTTACTCTGATGCTCAACTTTGACAGTCAGATCTTGACATTAATATCTTTCAGTGAAAGGGTCCAGGGTAGCTTGGGGAAAAGTCCGCTGCATGGAGCAAGGCAAAATTGCTGCACAGAATGATGAGGAACCACTGAAGCCCATGAAGATTCATGAAGACCGTGACTGTGCCCTGGAACCAAGGCTGTGCTAGCCATGGGGCAGAGCAAGAGGCAAGGAGAAAGCCCTGCTCAGCGTGTCCTGGGAGGCAGGCCCGTTAGGATCCCTTCTTCAGGGGCATCTCACAGGCTGAAAGCCTAGCTCTCCAGGGGAATATTGCACTTGCTACTTCTTGTGGAGGAAAAAAAGTATTGTTTTGGTGTTGAGGGTATGAAGGATGCATGTAAGAGAGTGGGGATATTCCAACAGGCATAAAAGAGGCAGAGGAACTGACATGAGCTACATGTGCCTTGGTGTTCCATTCAGTACAGAAAAAAATTCAAAGACAATCTTGCTGTATTGGACTGAGCCATAATTAACAAGTGTGTGTCACAGGAGGAACTGAAGACCCCTGCAGTTTCTCTTTATGACAAACATGGGAGCAACTACTTCATTCATCACCTACACTGCTTTGACTACTGTGGGCGCAAGAAGCAACTAGCATAAGTTCTATGTACTTCTTTCTTTCTTTCATTTTTTTTGGACACAATATTTTCTTTTTCTAATTAGTTTTATTAGCAGGTCTTATTTCCTATGTGTGATTTATTCTTTCATTTATGAGTCTGTGAGATCACAGAATAATTTAAGTACAGGAAAAATCAAATAGAATGCTCACAATTATGATGCACCCTTTGTAAAGTGGGCTTTACTCTCTCATTTACTTTCTATAATAAGCTCTGTCAGTGAGAATGTATTTCCTTTTTTTTTTTTCATCAAAATTATGACAATGGTTTATTTCACTCAAGTGTTCTACGTTACAACTCATGGCATATTGAAGTACAAAGATTCATATTAGACACAATCACATCTATTGGTTTTCAAGTGCACAAGTTAATTATTTTTTCCATAATTTTATTGATAAACAAATAGCAATGAGACAGTTTCAAATCAAATTGGTAGGACAGTTTCAATAATTAACACATTGCATACATTCTTCCTAG
>NW_004524672.1:3412870-3417555 GCF_000260255.1 Octodon degus
GTCCTTTACCTTTGGAGGTCTTCAAGAATTTGTACATTTGGCATGGATTGGCACTCCATTTTGCGAACTTACTAGAATCACAAGATGACTCGGCAGAGCCGAATCCTGCCAATCATGGCCTTTAGAGGTAGGGCCCTGTGCTCAGTAGGGAACTGGATCAGAGGTCAGTGCACAGCATAAGCAGAACCAGAGGACAGCAGCTTCACACACTGAGCCTAAAGGACACTGTGGCCTCACTTCTTAGTGTTCACATTATGATGCGTAGCATCTTGGAGCCCTCTACAAATGTCTCTGTAGCAGCAGGAGACAACAGGGTTCACCTGAAAATGTAAATAGGAAGACAAAAAGGAAAATAACTGTGGCACTGTCCTTTACACTGAATCGGCCACCATGCTCTGCCTGCTTGCCTATGGGCCATGTAAGACCATGTAAGTGCCTTTTTCTTCTTCTTCTTTTTCTTCTAGGGAACTATTCAGATTTTTTTCCCATTTGTTCTTGTTTTGCTTAAGCCAATTTGATTTTAGTTTCTGTCACTTGCAAATAAAATTGTCCTGATCAGAGCACATTTTTCCTTAAAAGTATGCCATTTAGGTGAAAATGATATGGGGAGATAACAAAGCTCTATAGAAGATAATTAGAAACAAAACTCGGTGATGACATAGTCACTAAGCCAATACCTTTTCCAGCTGTGTAACTATTTAAATATTGTAGATACATATCATCTCTTCATATAAACTTAAAGAAAGACAAAAGGATGAGATATATAAATGTGAAAAATGCTTTATGAAGTACTAAATGCCATTACAATATTGATTATTCATGATTTCCATCAGATAACCCATGGGCTTGCTTGTTTTTATTCATCAAGAGCTGAATAAGGAATCCCACTTCAGATGGGCATCAAGCTTCTCTTATTAAGTTTCACCTATTCCACAGGATGAGATCCCTGGCTGTTGTAGTCAAGGGTTTCAGGGGGAGCAATTTAATATAGGATGCACAATTATAGGATTATTTCATAGTAGTCATCCAAAGAGTTAAGTTCAAAACACAGTACAGAAACTTAGTCCATGTTGGGCTGGGGAGATAGCTCAGCAGTCTAAGCACCTGTCTGGCAAGCACAAGAACTCAAGCTCTATCCCTGGTACCATATGTTGTGCCGACCACAGAATTCCAGGCACACTGCCCTGGCCACTGAAGCGGGGTGTGGTGGCTCACACTTGTGATCCCAGCACTGAGGAGGCTGAGACAAGAGAATCACTAAGTTCAAGCTGCATAGCGAGACCCTGTACCAAATAAATAAATACATAAAATTTAAAAAGAGAATCTGTCCACACACTAAAGATCAAAGGAATCCTGCTCAGGGCCTGGATGCCATGGCACTGTCCTGCATGTGTCCAGCTGAAAATCTAGAGCCCATGACAATGCCCCACACAAGTTCAACCGGAGATGTAGAGCTCATGACAATGTCTCATGTAGTTCTGTCTCATGGATCTGTGCTGGGAAGACCCAAAGATCAGTGGTGGAAGCTAGAAAGTTTGTGCCAGCAGAGTGAAGGATGTGTGCTAGCAGACTGAGGGATTGCCCTGGAGCCAAGAAACAAATCAAAGTGAGGACCAGTGCTACCCGAAAGGTACCACAGCTGTCCTCGAGCAGTGATGTCCAGAGCTCCCTGAAAATGAGAGCTGCTGAATTCATATCAAGAAAGCCAGCACAAAAGCTTCTCCAGGACCCTGAACAGCACACCATCCCCCCCCAGAGCCAGGAAGCTGTGCTCAAACTAAGGACCAGAGCTCTCCCGAAATGAACCGTAGGCATTCTCAGTGACAATAAGGCCCCAAGATCTTCCAATGATGAGAACAACCAACTTCATCACTACAGTAAGCATGACAAACTTCCAGGAGAAACAACAGTTCCTTGAGAACCAATAGCTCCCTAACAACTTCAGGGCTTCCCCAACTTCTTCTTTCTTTTATTGTTAGCAACAACCCTCAGGTGGGCCTCCCACACCAGCCCCAGGCTGGTTCAGTTCATATGTGTGTTACAAATTGACCACCAGTTACCAGTCCACCACCCTGATAATTCAAGATTCATTGGTATGGGTCACATGAAGACCAACAGAAAGGATCAGAAATCAAAGCTGAAGGAATATTGCTGTCTTGTAGCCCAAACATTCTAATGAGTTCTTCTATGTTCTGCTCTTTGAAACATATTCTAATATTTTATCACTGTCCACCATATATCAGGAAATTAATATTTCCTGTGAAGTCAGATATTAATCCTATAACTTTTAATAAACTATTCATGATGTGACACCTACTTCCTCTTTCTGGATTAAGGATCATATTAGCATATTTTATATTTTAATGCTTTAGCATGGTAATATTGCTGTATTTTTTCAGATAATTTCTATCTCTATATATAACTTACAAATTCAAGCATGTAGGTATAATCTTTATTTTCTTAAATTATAACATAAGGATGTGTCAATGTTTTCTGTGAGTTATCATTACTATCTCACTATTCCACCCAAATGATCCTTTCAAACTAAGACTTTTGTACTTTCCTATGCATTTTCTTTGTATCTTATACTTATGTGCATTCATGCTTGGTTACATTATTCTGATTTTTTGCAAATCTTAGCAGTGCACTTCTGCCTATTTTTACATTTTCAAAATTCCAGACATAAATTTTATAAATCAATCTTCCTACTAACTCACACATGTTTAAGTGTTTAGACAAGATGAAAACAACTTAAAATCTTCTTTAATGAAGTTACCATCATGCTTCTTAACATATTCTTTTTTTCTATATTGCAAAGATCTTATCATCTTTCAAAAGCCTCTTTCCATGAAGATAAATACCACCTTTAATTATTTCAGGGTACTTTTGTTTATAACTCATGTACAGCCGAGATATATTTCTAGTATGTGTCTACCTCCTTGTGGGTCTTTCTGTTCAACTTGGAAGAGAGACAATAGTACCACCTGAGCCCTGTGCCATCAATGGTCAATACTCAGCTGGATTTTGGCCCTAAAGAAACAAAAAATCAAACCTGTAGTCTCCAATGTTGTGTCTATGACACTGGATGCTAAGGTATTGAATAAAACCCCACAGCATCACATCTAAAGGCAAAATCCAATTAAATAAACAGAAGAGTTTTCAAAGCTTTTATTTTTTTCAAGTTGGGACAACTTAATGATCCCAAATCTCCATCCCTCTAGCAGGAGCCTCAATTGTTATAAACACAAGGAAGCAATTCCATGGTGGGCTTTTGTACATAAATTTTTGTTTTGACTAAATGTAATGTGAGCATTGGACTCAAGTTCCTTTCCCAGCATAGCTCATGCTGTTCCTCCCTGCAGAGACAGAAAGCAAAAATGGAACCAGGGGTGATTTATGCTCCCACACCTTCCAATTGAAAATATCCCATGGTACCTTTAGGTCAAGCAAGGGTAAAAATATTTCTGACCTCTGATGTTAGACATATTTATATTTTCTATAGAACTCTAAAGCATGATAAAATGAATATTGCTTAAATAGGCTGGTAATGGAAAATACCAATCACTTGCATAGCACGTAGCATGTGTCAAAGATCCATTCCCATTCATCTTTTCCAGCAAAGGACCTATGTATGACATTGATTTCCACTCTCCATCTGTTTAGCAGGGAGCCTGATTAGCAAGCACTCTGGAGTTTGCCATTGGATAAGTGGATGGATAAGTGAGAAAAATATCTCTCATAACTCTTACTGCTCTTTTAAAGTCTGTCTATATTTTTACACCTAGTCGCAGTATAGACTTTTTATAAAATGACATTCTGCACTGAGATCAAGTCCAGTGGGTGTGGGTAGACATTCCGGAGTGACTCAGAGGATGAATATAATGATGAAAAAAATGAAATAGATCCAGCATCAGAGCACAGGACATACACAGTGCACGCTTTTTTCATTAGCAATGAAAGGAAAAGAGAGGAAGGCATTAAAAGCCTCATCTTCAAACAAGTCAAATATGAGCAGCTCACAAGGGATCTATTTAGAAAGGAAATTGTCTTCTCTGACCTTTGAAAAGTCCATGAAACATAATATACTTGAGGTATCAGAAAAGATTAAAGGTGTATTTACTAAGAATTAGCACTAGAGGCAAAGCATAATTTCACTTTCAAACTTGGTTTTGTAAAGAGACCACTTCCTTGTGATTTATGGAACACTGAATTACAAGATTCTGTGCCTGTCTTTGATAAACACAGAGGTCATACATGGAAAGGACAAGTCATATAAATATGGCAAAGTTTTAGAGTGAAGAGGAAATTTGAAAGATAATCAGGAAATCTGACCTTTAGAAACACTTACTTGTTTTTCACAGTTCAAAAGCCCCAGTGCAAACTTAGTTCTTTTCTTCTTCAACTATAATCTTTCTAGTACCTGGATGAGGGAAAATGCTTCCTATTCCTTCCAATACTGATAGGCTTTATTCCACAACTGTACAAGTTAAAACATGTACACACACACACACACACACACACACACACACACACACAGTGTACTACTAACTAACAAGGAATAACGTTTTCGTTCTCTAAAGTAACAACCAGCAACATTTCTCTCTTCCTCAAATGAAAGCTCCTCAAAAAGAGAAAACGACTGCCATGCCAGGGCCCTCTGGATCCTCACTCCAGCCATCAACCAG
>NW_004524672.1:3418125-3419089 GCF_000260255.1 Octodon degus
GACACTGATTTAAAAAATAGATGAGAATAGAAAAATGATGGAATCCTTGAATGTGCAATATAGGAAAAAAATAAAATGCATGAAGCAGACTCAAAGTGATATGCAGGAAATTAAAATCTCAATCACAAGCTGGCAAAACTGAATGAAAGCGAAAATAGACTTTCAAACCTTGAAGACATCACTGCAGCTAGTGAAAAGGTAAGAAAAGATCTCTTAAAAACAACTAAGGTGCAGAAAAAAATAATTCAATATCTGCAAGACCATGCAAAGATGAACAACTTCCATCTCACTCCTCATGATTTACATAATTCATTCCTCCAATAAATGTTTATTTGAAACCTAATCTGTATCAGGAATTATGCATGGGATGTGAAATCAACAGGAAAGATAATAGGCAGAAATCTTTCCATATGAATATTATACATACTGGTGTGGAGGAATTAGACAACAGATCATGAATAACTTAAATATTTATCCATCACATATTGCATTGCTTGCATAAACAAAAAGTTATTCTAAGTATTTTGAAGTTTTGCATGGAGAAACGACCTTTCATGAAATAGCTAGAAGGTAAAGATGGTTTAACAGAGGTGTAGGGGTTAGCCTACCATAAAACACTCCAAGTAGAGCAAAAAGTCAATGAAAGGCTATAATGCTGAATGTGTTGACTGAGCTTGAGGACCAGCAGGACACACTCGCAGCTCGAAGACATGAGCAAGAGGAAGAATAGCTGGAGAGGAGGTCAGAATGAGAAGATATAAGAATACGTACAACCTCCAAGCCCTCATGGAAACACTGGCCTTCTGTCGGGCGCGGGCGCCCTGCTCCTCAGCCTTGCCCCTCCCGCTGGAGCTTCTGCTACAAGTCTTGTTTCCTGTATAGCTTTTGGTCCCTGCTGGCAAGATTTGATTGGTTCGCATAGCCCTACGAGACAGCTGACTATTGGCCTATTGCCCACGTCAGG
>NW_004524672.1:3426302-3431227 GCF_000260255.1 Octodon degus
TTCACCCCTGAGAGCCCTGTATCTCATTAAAATAAAAAAGGGGGAGATGTCGGGCGTGGGCACCCTGCTTCTCAGCCTTGCCCCTCCCACTGGAGCTTCTGCTACAAGTCTTGTTTCCTGTATAGCTTTTGGTCCCTGCTGGCAAGATTTGATTGCTTCACATAGCCTTACGAGGCAGCTGACTATTGGCCTATTGCCCACATCAGGCGATGTACTTGGCGCCCACTGATAGGTCCGGGAAGGGGATAGAAGGAGGGGTTAGAGGAAGGAGGAGGAAGGAAGGAAGAAGGAGAAGAGGGAGGAGGACACGTGAAAATAAAGAGATCGAGAACTAAGAAGGAAGCTCCGTCTCGTCTTTTCCCAGCGCCGGTCAGCCTTCCATGGTTCAAGGAGAAAAATGACACTTTCTGTGTTGCTAATGTTTTAAGTAGCATTTTATTATATCAAAACACTTCAAAATCAGTCCCTTAAAGCAATAAACATTTATTTAGATCCTGAGTGTAAGGATCAGCACTATGATCAAGCCTGTAATCATCTAGACTTTTATTGGTCTCTTTGAGTTCATTCATTATGTGTGGCCAGCTTCTATCCAGGTATGTGATTCTGCATCTTCCTATTTATTGGACTGGAAGGCAGATACAACCAGCTCATAAGTGTCCTATTAACCACTGGACCAGCCAGGAATTCTTTACCTCATTGGAATTTTACAGGTTTCTGAGAGCAGGTATAGGGCAAGTGCAAAGGTACCTGCCTTTTCACACCTCCATGTGACTTGTATTAGTTTATATTCCACTGGCCAAAACAAGTTCATGACTAATCCAGGTTCAAGTAATACAAAAATAAACCATGCATCTAGATGAGATGGAAAGAATATTTGGCCATGTGTATAGTCTTTCACTGCTTGTGGCAGACTACAGGGGAGAGAACAGAGAATGATGAAAGCATAGAAAAATGATGAGGTATTTGTGATAACCCAGGGAGGAAGAACTGTCTTAGTTGATGATATAAAAATCAAGCTGTTAAGAAGCCTTTGTTTTCCAACTATAGTAAGTAATGAATACTGAATCAAAGAGAAACACTGGTAAGTGGAACTGTTTTATGGGATAATCAGAGGAGTCAAAGATAAAACAAATGTTGACCTGAGCAACTAGAAAGATGAAGATACCATTGGTTGATAAAGACAAATTTTAAGAGAATTCTTTTAAACATATTTGGTTGTTACAGTCTCTCACTACCCAGTTGGACTCATAGTGATCCTCCTGTTTTCAGCCTCCTCAGCACTGGGATTATAGGCATATGCCACTACAACTGGACTCTGTGCCCAGCTCAGCCTGTCCTGGGGGTGGGTCTGACATGTAGTGTCAGCGATCGAACCGTGGTCCCTGCACTTGCCTAAGCTTGCCTAAGCAAGCACCTTAGTTTGAAGAGTTATCTTGCCAGCCCTGTCAACAGAAAAAATTTTATATTAACTTTATTGAAAAAGAAGTAGCATTGAGACAATTTCAAAACAAGTTAATAGGACAGTTACAATAGTTAATACATTGCATACTGTTGTCTTTGTAATAGTTATTCAAGTACAAAATGAAGACATGATATCTTGTCTAAACACTATTTTTTTTTTGTGGTACCAGAGATTGAACTCATGAACTCACTTGCCAGGCAAGTGCTTATTCTACTGAGCTATCTCCCTGGCCCCACTAAACACTATTAGTTCAAAACTTTCTTCTCATTGAAATAAGAGAAAGTAGCTGTATATCTATGCTACTTTGTATATACCAATATATATATTTTCCACTACAAAATAGACCTCATTTATATTTCCCTTTTTTGTTTAGTTTCATCAGAGATAGGTATTTCATTGCCATTCATGTATTGTAGGTGCATGCATTCAGCAAAGTAATCCAATATAGTCCAGTAGTCTATAATGGTAGTGGTTATCTGCAAGACTGACAGTGTCAGAAGTTGTTGACTTGAACCTTTTATAGCTTAGCACATTAATATGGCTTTACTTTTTAAACCTTGTTTTAATACTTTTCTGCTGGATGGTTAAGAACAAGATAAAGCAAGACCTACACAACAAGAAATATAAATTTTGTGTCTGCCAATGTCAGCCAAATCCCCTCAGGACTTATCTTGAAACCTTGTGCAGCAGTTTGTAGATCTTTTGTCAGTGGCAGCCATGTGGATGAGTCATGGCCATTGCTTGACTGATTTGCTCTCTGTGAAGCCTGAGAGAATGTTTTCTCTCCATGTGACTCTCCTTAGGCACACTCTACATCATCAATCATTTTCCTCTGTGGCCCCCATAATCTCCCTGATCAGAAAATTTGGGACACCATTAAGTTACAGGATCGTTAACAGGAATTTTGAAGCTCACTTATGGCTCACTGATTTGAAGATGTTTACTAATTTCGGTAGCTCTTTCTACATAGGAAATCTAAATCTAAAGAAGACAGTTTACACTAGAGTTCAGATGTGAACTCAGGTATGAAAACACAAATTTGAAAGTGGTCAGAATGCCAACGAGACTGGACAAGACCACCAAATGTGTGACAAATGTCTCACCCTCTCCAAAATGCTGAGACAAAATATTTATTGGTCTCCTAAAAATCTTTGATTCTGTATCCTTTCATCCAAGTCTTTCCACCTTTCCCCACCCCTTAACAACCACTGCAATTTCTTTTATTGCTAGAAAATTATTTTCTTCCAGAAGACCCCAGAAATTGAGCTATTTGTGATATTTGAAGTCTAGCTTCTTTCAATTGGAATAATAAAAAATTGGGAATTATACAAGTTGTTGTGTATATTCATAGTTTATTTCTTTTCACAAAAAATAGTATTCCAATTACGTATTACTGCAATTGTTTGTCACTCTTTAGATGAAGTCAACTATGAAGAAAGTTCCCATTAACATACCAAGGGTTTTGCATGAATATAAATTTTTATTTATTCTGAATAAATGTATAGGAATGAAATTACTTGTTAAGTACATATTTAAACTTGTAAGAAACTGTCAAAATTCAGAACTCTGACATTCTAAACTATCATTTAGTATTCCCAGCAGGTATGTAAAAGACTTACAGTTATTCTACATCATTACAAGCACTTGAAATTTTCAATTTGTTATTGTTATGTCATTTTCATATACTCTTAAAAAGTATGTAGTAGAATATCAATGTTGTTCTAATTTTCATTTTAATGACAAGTGATTAAAATATGTACAGCCTTTTCTTATGGTGATTTACCATTCACACATACAGTACATATATTGTATTCTTCTTTCCTTTTTTTTTTTTTTTTTCAGAACCAGGGATTGAACTCAGGCCCCTGCACTTGCTAGGCAAGTGCTTATTCTACTGAGCCATCTCCCAGCCCCATGTATTTCTTCTTACTAAGATATCTATTAGCTTTCCTTTTTCTTTCCTTTTTTAGGTTTTTGTTTTCTTTACATTGATGCTATTATGTCCTTCACAAAATGAAAAAGTCCAAAAATAACAGAATGAAGGTGGGGAGAATGGAGAATTGATCTCACTTATTTACAACCTCAAACTGGGAGAAACTTTTTCTTAAATCCACAACCTTGTACTCTACAAAATGTCATGTTTCTAAGCAGATGGGAGAGCTTCCCTTATTATGGTATACACCGTTATACACCGTGGCACTTATCCTAGAGGATGCAAAGACAAAACAACCACCTTGTGCTTGAGTTTCTTGTGTCCCACAACTAGCAGGCATGAAGAGGAGCCTTGACCTAGGGACAGTAGTTGATCTGGATGGACAGGGGGAGGCAGAGCTGACATGACACAGAGGAGCAAGGACAAGTGGGACAAAGGTGACCCAACAGTGTGTCCCTGGGTGCTCTTTCCCCTTACTCTTCCTGAGTGAGGACACAGTACTGAGCTGAGAAAAAGGCTCCTGCAGGACATGTCTCAGACAGGCGCTATGACACACAGTGCTATTGGCAGAGAGCAAGGGGCGTTCAGAGCACACAGGAGGGTGACAATGAGTACCCTGGGTGGCCCAGGCCCAGTCAGTCTGCTCTGCATGACTCACTCATCTCCTCTCCTCATGCTCCTCTAAGGAAGAGAGGCTCCCTGGAATCCTGCAGAACCTTCTTCCATTCTATTTCTAAATTCAACATTGGACCCATGCACAGCAAGGCCTATGCCAGCAACAGTGAGCCGAGCTGCAACCAAGACATGCTTGTTTATTGTAAATGCCAGCACTGCAATTAAAACTGAATACTGAGATTCTAGTTTTAAAAACAACTCATATATTAACCTCCTTTGTCTTAAAAACAAAACAAATAACACAAGTATCATAAGTTCTCCACCACTGGAGCAACTATTGGAAGGATATGGGAAATCCATCAAAAAAATAAGGACTTTCAGCTACAAGAAGAAAGTTGACTGCCAAACACCAGCCTGAGAGACGTTAAGATCAGTCTCAGTTTTCAGGTTCCTCCTTGGGAGGCCTAGCCAGTGCCTGGGCATAGCATGGGCCCCAGGCCCTGTTCAGCCTAGGAAGGATTCAAGATCTGTTTCACAATCACAGATTATTCCTGCTTCTTCCCCATGCTCCACTTACAGATCATAGAGGTGCATTTTCTTTTTCTGAAAGCCTTACCCAGTCAGTTCTGCTCCTTGCTCCAAAATTGTTCAGTCATTACTCCACAAAAGTCCTCTTGCTTTCTTAGACCTATCTCAATATAACTTCTAGAGAAGTCAAACTGATGTGTCAACTAATGGATAGAACAACCAAATGTGCAATCATAACTTAAATGAATCTTCTTTGATAATTTCCTAACTCTTAATTATAAAGAGCCACACCTTTACATTAGACATAATTCCCTGCTGTAAAGTTGTATCTGTCAAAATATAAAGATTAACCATAATATACTTAACTGCATCTTGGCTTGGTTTATT
>NW_004524672.1:3431442-3435360 GCF_000260255.1 Octodon degus
GCAGTTCAATCCCTAGCACCACATGCTGTGCCAGCTCCACCCCCCAGGGGTAGCCACCCAAAAAAATTACTTTACAAACATAACTCAAGCATCTATAATGTCTGTTGTTATATTTTATGGTTGTTTTATGTCTGGTCATCCACTACCCAGCCATGGAAAACACCTAGACAATACGCATATCAGAAATGACTGTTTGTATGTCTCTATGAAAAGAAATATCCATAGGAGATGAATTTGGGTTATCTCTGCCTCAACAAATTCGCATTTTCTGGGAATTACTTTGTGTGTCACACTACAGTAGGTGCTATAAGTATCCTGAAGATGCATGCATCACATAGTATTTTTAAAAAAGCAAGTTTATAATCTGGCTGGAAAGAGAAGCTGCAAAAGTCAACCAATTAGTGAGTGACACAGGAGGCAGGTGGAAAAAAGAGGGGGAGGGACAATCTGGGACTCCTGCCCTGGGAGCCACAATACAACCAAATGTGAAAATCACTCTACTGAATTAAAATCATGCCTGTGCTGGAGTCAACATCACATGCTGATACAGTGCCATGCACAATTTCAACCCTCTTCCTACTTGGGAGTCACAGTTGCTGACCTGGCAAGCTTGGGTAATCCTCTAAACAAAGCTTTCTTCCCTTCCAAATCCAACACGCAGCCCCACCCAAACCCTCAGTAGAAAAAATCAGATGGCAGGTGTGAAAACCTTCCTCAGGCATCCTGACATTAGACTTCATATTAATCTTCTCAGAATGAAAAGAAATTTGTCTTTACAGATGGCTCAAGCCCTTTACAAGAAAGGTTATAGGTAATGCTGAGTTTTTTTTTTTCTTAATGCAAGATAATAATTTTTTAGATGTGATCACTTAGTTACCTTACAGTAGTGAATTAAAATTTGAAATGTTTGCATTGAAATATCCAAATTACTTCAGTATACACATAACCACCAGCCCCATTTCTACAACTCCTTTCCCACTGACTCTTTTACCATCTTTCTGGATACATCAGCAGAAAGTGCTTATCATGAGTCTCCGCCACCTCTAGTTTCCAAACTCCATTTGCTCCCTATAAATATTTCTCAAATTTGTATCCAAGTCTGAAAATTTAAGAAATCTAATGGTGTCCAAAAAAGTCCAATGCATATTTCTCTCTTAGAAGAATGTAAGAGCTATAAACCTAAAATGTTAATTCTGTACTCTACATTGGTGGTCTTCTTTTCCTGAAGTTTTGAAATCATAGTAAGACATAGACCATGACAGGCACTTTCCAAAAGAGTGCATTTCCTACATAGCAACGTCTTTTTCAGCCTGCTGCTATGTAAAGTCATTCAGGAAAAGAGAAGGACAGAAATGCTTTTGAGCCTAAAAATACCAAATAGTTTACAAGTAAAAAAAAAACTTTTGTGAAGTTCAGCATCTCTGACTGCAATCGAGAGCAAGATAGTGTGATAGGGGCTGGGGAGATGGCTCAGTAGAATAAGTGCTTGCCTGGCAAGGGCCTAAGTTCAATCTCTGGTTCTGAAAAAAAAAAAAAAAAAAAGATAGTGATACACTAGAAAGATCTCAACTTCCATACACAGAAAAAGAATAGCTATGAAAATTCAGGCCTTCCCTTTTATGTTTACTTTATAAATTAGGGGTGCTAGAATTAATCCAACAGAGTTTCTGTGGAAAGTTCAGCAAGATGATTTTTAAAACCCTAACACAGTTTACAAATACAACTTTTGAAAAGTGAATAGTTGTTCTATATACCAATAATGAAGAGTTGAAAATAAGCTAGGAAAACAATTCTATCCACAATAGCTATAAATAAAATGAAATATCTGAGAACAGCCTAACCAAGGAGATGAAAGACTGCTATGTTGAAAATTACAAGATGATGGAGAAAGAAAATGAAGCGAACACTAGAAGACAGAAATAATTCCCATGTTCACGGATTTGCACAATTAATATTGTTAAAATGGTCATATTACCAAAACAATGTACAGATCCAATAAAATTCTCACCAAAATTGCGAAGACCTCTTTCACTGAGCTTAAAAAAATAATCCTAAAGTTCATATGGAAACAGAAAACTCCAAGAATAGTTGCAGCAATCCTAAACAAAGAGAATAAGGCCAAAAGTGTGACAATGCCCTATCTCTAATTGCAGGGCAAAGTCACAGTAGCAAGAATAGTAAGATGGATGGGGGAGATAGCTCTGCCTGGCAAGCTCAAGGTCCTGAGTTTGATTCCTGACACCACATTCCATGCCAACTCCAGAATCCCAGTCACACCATATGGCCACAAAATCTGGCATAATGGCACACATCTGTAATCCCAGAGCTGGGAAGAAGGTTGAGACAGGAGGATCACTGTGAGTCTGAGCTGCATAGCGAGACCTTGTATCCAAAAAAGAAAGAACAGCATGATAAGTGCACAGATGAGTACAGAGATTACTTGAGCCCAACAAAAACCAGAGCAGTGACAGCCATCTGATTCTTGATGAAGAAACCACAAAAACATGTTAGAGCAAAAACAGCCTCTTTATCACACAGAGCTCGGGAAGTTGGATATGTAGATGTAGATGACCAAAACCAGATCCTTGTCTACCACTGCCTAAAAAATTGATTCAAAATAGATCCAAGATCTATGTGTAAGACCTGACACTGTGAGACTTCTAGAGTTCTAGAACGTGGGGGAGACACTTGGAGCTACAAAAGAGACTTCTTGAGGAAGACTCCAGTAGCACAGGAAATTATGCCGAGAATCAGTGAATAGGACCACATCAAGTGAAATGCC
This sequence comes from Octodon degus, assembly GCF_000260255.1. NCBI lineage: Eukaryota > Metazoa > Chordata > Mammalia > Rodentia > Octodontidae > Octodon > Octodon degus. The sequence goes on from NW_004524672.1 coordinate 3,434,225, forward strand.
TCTTCTAGCAAACGAAACAACCATAAGAATGGAAACAGTCTGCAGAATGGAAGGAAACCCTCATCTGATGGAATAGGTATAGAACTCAAAAACTTCAAGGCCTAGAATCGGATAGTCTAACCACTTAACAGGCAATTGAATTGAATGGGTATTCCTCAAAAAGAAGAAATGCAAATGGTCAATAAGTATATAAAATATGTTCAACATCTTTGCACATCAAAACTATATTAAAATTGCATCTTAGCCTAGTAATAATGGCCATCATCTACAACACAAAGAAACAATAAATTCTGGCAAGGGAAGAGGTAGGAATTCTACATTATTTGGGGAAAATAAACTAGAACAGGCACTATGAGACTCAGTAGTCGCACTCCTCAAAAACTGAAACTAGAGCTACCACTCCTTGGAATTCCCTCTGTTGGAAGGAATCCAAGTCAGCATACTGTAAAGATATATTCAAACCCATGTTTATTGCAGCATGGTGTACAATAGCCACAATATAGAAAGAGCTTAGGTGCCCAAAGGAAAGTGTGATAGGTACACACTGGAGTACTACTCAGTTGTACAAAAAATAAGAAAATCATGTCACTTAGAGGTAAGTGAATGGAACTGGAGACCAACATCTTAAGCCAAAAAGCTGTGTTAGAAATAGAAGTACCTCATGTTCTCTCTAGTATGTGACATCTGAACAAGATGGCATGAAAGGAGAAGGGAGAGTACTCTTAGAAAAGAGCAAGGGAATTAGAGGGAGGGGAGACAGTATAAGAGGGGTTCATGGGGCCGGGGAGATGGCTCAGTAGAATAAGTGCTTCCTGGCAAGCACAAGGGCCTGAGTTCAATCCCCGGTTCCACCAAAAAAAAGAAAAAAAAAAGGGGGGGGTCTGAATTCAATCCCTGGTTCGACCAAAAGAAAGAGGGGGGAGAGAGGGAGGAAAGGAGGGAGACAGATGGGGGGATTCATATGGGTGGGGAAAAGGCATTTATATCATTGATGGATTATGACAGGCCACGCATGGTGACACAAACCTGTAATCCTATCACTCATGAGGCTGAGACAGGAACACCAGCCTGAACTGTATAATGAAACACTGTCTTGAAGACACAGGGAGAGAGAGGGAGGGAGGGAGGGAGAGAGA
>NW_004524672.1:3436040-3442799 GCF_000260255.1 Octodon degus
TTCAGTGCATACTTGGCTGGATTCAAAGCAGAGAGACACATAGCAGAGGGCTGCTGTTCACGGTGGCAGAAAACAGCACAACATCAAGAGCAAAAAAGCAGTAGCAGTGCCTGCGGCGCAGAGAGCAAGCCTCTCTCCCTCCCTTATATTGCATCCAGGGCAAGTGTAGCACTCACACCCATAATCCTAGCCCTCATGAGGCTGAGACAGGAACACCAGCCTGAATTACACAGTGAAACACTGTCTGAGAGAGAGAGAGAGAGAGAGAGAGAGAGAGAGAGAGAGAGAGAGATCCTGACACGTATTTATCATTATGAAAATGTGTCCATTATACTTCATTAAGTGAAAGCACTGTTAGAAATAACAATAGACACTACATGCTAGCCACCATGAAAAGCTTTTCTCATATTCTCATACTTAACATGAAAAGAATTATGTAATATAAAGTGCTATTATCTTAAGGTTTCCAGATAAAGTCCAAGATGACCCATTAAATTTGAATACAAATAAAGACTTTTTTAAAAATATGTGTATTAAATATATATATGTATAAATATGTCCCACATTTACATATGACTTACTTTTTTTTTTCTTGAGACTGGGTCTCTTGATACAGTTCCAGCTGTCCTTAAGTCACTACATAATCCAGGCTGGCCTGGATTGCATGACAATCCTCCTGCCCCAGCCTCCTGAGTGCTAAGATTACAAATGTGTGCAACCACATCAGGCCTGAGAGAAATGTTTCTAACAGAAAATCATTTTTGATCTGAAATTTGAATTGAACTGCTCCTCATTTTTATTTGTTAAATTGGGCAACTTTTTGTATTATTCCTGTGTAAGACAAGACAATGTGATGCAGAGTACTGAGGAAACTTCAGAGGACCACAGGGCCACAAGTCATTGAAGAGATTTGACTCCATCAGAATCCCTCAGCCACAGCCCCAACACACACACAGCGCCACACTGATCTGCTCTACCAGCCTGCAGCGATGGTCATGTCATGCTGCCCTGCTGTCCCTGAACACTTGCCAAAGGTGGAGAAGAAAACTCAGTCTTTGCCTCTTTCCAGTGTCGAATTGGGGCTGATGCAATTCCCTTCTAAGAAACTCCAATGATAAGATAGGAGAGGTCAGGTTACATTGATGAGCGTCTATAACTTTACTTCTGTAAGCTGCATTGATGGCAACTAGTGACAAAAGCAGAAAGCCATTCACATAAAGCATAGCTTCCTTTGTGACCTGATTTTCCAACATCCCACCCAAGCCCCAATGAGAATAATCCAATATGCCCAACAGTGTTGGTGGCTAAGTTATTAAATAATAGTGCCAGATCCCCACCAAAATATCTATTTATTTACTCATGAACATAGACATGCAATATACTCTTTTTCTTTAATGTCACAAGATCCAAAACACGTGTAACTCTTCTCAATTCTTGATATCGGTATCATCCTAATTCTTGCCCAGTGCTAATCACTATTCCCTGGGCTCATCTGGAAATCTTCCTCAATAGCAAAATTAGGTCAACTGACAGATGCATCGCATCTTCTCAGATCTCAGTCTTTCTGTTGTAGCTGAAATAAGCAATCACTGAATGGGGGAGAATTTTTATGATAATGTACATGCAATACTGCTGAGACTGCTGTGGATTGCTCTCTGGCCCTTGGCACTGGTAGCTTTGCTCAGAAAACCTGCTTGTGGAGTAGTAGCTCCTCCAGACATGCTACTAGAAGCACCTTGTAGATGCCTCATGAACAAGACGAGAGATTAATACGGTTGTTTCCTTATCTTGGAAGGAATATGGAACCACTGTGCATGGAAACAACTAGCACAGAAACTTCACTCTCAAGAGGACTGCTGATCCTGCCAATTAACATGAACTACAAATTGTCAGAAAGGGACTGGATTTCCAGAAATGCTAAGAAACTCTCAAACCCCAAGTCGTGGCTTGCTAAGTAGCAGAAGGGACATGGCCACTTATTACAGCTTCCTGTATTTTATGTTCTTTGACTAGAAGCAAAAATCACATGTTGAAGCCACCATAGATACTTGAATTTTTCTCTTTGCCTGTCATAGGAAGTGTGGATTATAGTAACTTTGTCCAAAGAGCTGGATTGCACTGAGATAGCCCTTTTACCTCAGAAAGAACTTCATAAATGTTGGGCAGCTTTCACTGTGTCTGGGAAGCAATAATGCGCCAAGACCCAGTGGTGTGTGTTGCTCATTTCCACCCACTGACAAGAAAACCTTGGCTCAGAAACCTGAGGTCCAAGATCTTCTGACTTCTTTTTCACTTGGGACCAGCCATCTAGAGCTTTTCTGGAATGTGTCTACATAGATACAACGTACATGTATTTTCTAAGTGTGTATGTTGCAGGTTGAATTGTATACCCCAAGAAGATGCATCAATTTCCTAGCCCCAGAGCCTGTGAACTTGAATTGATTTGGACATAAAGTGCTTACAGATGTCTTTAAGATGAAGTCCTGCTGGGTTGAGGTAGATCTTAAATTTGACATCTTGTACCCTCACAAGGAGAGGGAGATACAAAGACACACAAGAAGGGGAGATGGAGAAGAAGGTAGACGGTTACATTTTGCTACAAGAGTCACAGGAAACCTCTTTGCTGGAGAAGGCAGAGGGGGTGGGCTCTTCTACAGCAGCTTTAAAAAGAGCGTTGTTCTGCCACTACATGACTTCAGATATTGGCCTCTGTAAGAGTGAGTAAACTCTATTGCTCTAAATCTCCCACTTTGTGGCAGTTGGGGACAATATCCCTGGGAAACTAATGTAATGTGCATATGCACACATCAAATGTTTGATAAAGGTCGTTTTTGATGCAGAGAAGCTGCAGGAAAAGCATCAACCTTGTCTTCCAGTTTCACTATCTGATAGAGAGGCTAGGTTAACTTTAGCAACTTCGCAAGCCAACAACTGCAAGACAAAGCAGCACTGGGTGCCAGATTCGATGGGACAAATGTGAACCAGCAACTAAAAACTTGTAGTTCTGAATGCATTGGTTATGTCAGGGTATTTTAATACTTATAAAGCTAAGTGCTTCCTCCACATCTCTGAATCCCATAGAGAGAGATCTGCTCTCACAAGATAGTTCTCTTGCTCAACAGGAATATCTGCAGATTACCAGCTTCCTTATTTGTTAGATAAGCTCAGACCACCTGGTCTTCAACACAGCAGTGCCCACTTCCCTGCCAGCCCACACAGATGTTCAAACAGGACAATGATATCTTTCCACAGGAAGGCAGGAGGAAGCAGTGGCTCCCCAGCCCTCCTGACACCACACCAACCCTGTACCCCCTGGCCTCTGCCATCCCTGTCCCTATGCAGCTAAGGACTGCTGTAAATCTTGTCTGTTCGGTGTTGGGTGTCCTGTGTTGAACATGTTCAGAAACCCAAGGAGAAAAATCCTTTCCTCTAAACGAGGTAAAGAGGAGGAGGAAAATTAGTTGATAGAGATCATTCATTAGGAAAACAAAAAACCCTTAGAATCTTTTCTTCTATTTCTTTTCCCAATGAAGGGGATCAAATCCAGTTTTTTTCACATGCTGAACAAGCACTTTATAACTGAGCTGCCCTCTCTGAGACAGTGAGATGCTTTGGAAAAAAAGATTTTGGGTGAGAAACAGTGTTTTAATTAAGAATATAGAAAGGAAAAAAGCACGAACATGTGAACACCAGAAGCCACCAATGTGTGGAGGGAGTGCGATCAAGGACCACACTATAGACAGAAGTGCAGAGGGGGAAGTAACTTCGCTGAGTTTGTTCACCCAGCTGGTGGGAGAAGGTGATGCCCAGTCTTGGGCCAAAGGAATCACCTTCAAATACAGTTTCTAAGACAAAGAGTTAGCAGCCAGTGTAGACTGCTACCCAGAATTTGTAACACACACACACACGCACACACACACACACACACACAAGCAAACTATGTTTAAATTACATATAGTCATGCAATAAATATGTAATACATATTACCAATATCTCAACTTACTGAGTTTATAAGTTAAAAAACACTATCAATTCAAATATTAATATATATTCATATTCCATATATTATACACATAAAACAATGTTTACACACATATGTATACACTTATACAAAAGTGTATAACAAATATATGTATATAAATAGATGCACATATATGCAGTACACTTAAGCATGCAGCCTATCTGCTTTAGATGTTTCTGATGATCAGCAACCATAGGCTCTCGACAAATTTTCAACTGAGCTCTAGGAAGAGTACAGCAATTTCTCCACTTGAATAAGACTCTGCCTTGAACTATTCATCCATGATTTAACTTTCCAGTATCCCAGAGATGAATTTCATTCTTCTTTAGATCATCAAAGAAAGAAAAACTTTTAATAAACACTTGAGAAATTGTATACCTGGATTTTAGGGGAAGGAAAGGCAATCTTTCAGTATTTCATCTATTTTTATTTTACTGTTATCGTCGCTAAAGCCCAGAATCTTTTTAAGTGCACCATACATTTTATAAGGAGTTTTCAGTAACAACCTGAGTGATGGTAGCCAAACTGTTATGCAGAATATCATCTAAATATTATGGGACACTGTGATCTTTTCATATTCATTATATCTAATATTTTTCCAATTACTGCTACACTTTGGAGGTCAGAATATTAAAGCTACGGGAGAAGAGGCCTGATTTTAATTTTTAATTGATCTGAAAACTCACAAAACTTTGTCTCCTTCATTTGGTTACATTTGTATAATGGCTTTCTTTCATTCCTTTTATTCCCATTTAATTGAGTTAGAATTTCCCCATTAAATAAAAGAATCATTCAGAAGGACAGTTGGACCTAATTATAACTTTTGGTTAAGAAGAACTTGTTGTGGCAAAAGACCGCCTCTTTCCCTTATCTGCAATGTAAATTCTAGAAATTAAACTTTGGAAGTTTCAAGTGAGAAATAAATTTCATTGCAACCAATTCAGGAATTAAATAGCAAGGCACTAAGGCGGCAGGGTGTGTACGCCGAGGAAGCTCATGCAGTTCCTCTGCGGCGCAGTAGAGGGTGCGAGAGATTTAGGGCGGGCTTCGGGTCAGTCTTCTGGGAAAATTGTACCTTTCTAAAGATTAAGTGAACCATGTGCAGACACCAAGCATTAGAAAACACACATATTTACAAATATTCCGGTCTCTGAGCCATCAGCAACTCTACTATTTTATTATCTGCTTAACTCCATTCTTAAAATTCTCAAAAACATACTATCGCTTGGAATATACCTATGACATCTCTGAGTCACAACAGTTTAATTTGTCCTTAATTTTAGACTATGTTTGTCTTTATATTGTACTCATATTGATTTTTTCCAAAAAGATGAGATACTATTTACCTTCTGCATATGTACTTTTTATGTATTTTGGACTACTTTTCTTTTAAATTTCATTCTTTTATAGCATCACATACTTTTTTCTTCTACATTGCCCCATTAATCTTGCTTTACCGCTCCACATAAGTTTATAAAACATTGCCAAGAAAGAGATCTCTTTAGCTCTTCTATTGTAACGCAGAGGAACCTCTGCCTTAATTATTCTCATTTGTTTTTCTACTTTCAGCATTTCTTTCTGGTATTGTGTTCCATTTAATTTTCACAGTTTATCATTTTCCACAGACTGTTTCACCAGAATAACCTATTTCCTGTTTTCAACTGAGCTCTCTTACGCAGCTCTATATGTGTTTTATGTCTATAAAGTCCTAACTCATTGTTGTCTGCTGGCATTACGTGCTTCCTTCTCTTTGTTCCGTTCCCAAGGATAGTCGTCTACCTATTGCTGTACAATGGCCTAATTATCATTTCTTCATTAGCATTCAGACAGCTGCAATTGAGGTTAGTACATTAATTCACTCTGCTTATGAATAAAGAGCACATAAATACACAACCCTGTAGAAACCTAGTACTACAGCAGAAAGATAAGCACCATAGAGTTTTGTTCATCTGGAAAATCTGAAAAAATTAATCTCCCAGAAGTTGAAAGCAGAATGATGGTGATCAGAAGCCCACCAGCGAACAAAGTGAAGGGAGACATGGGCAAATGTTGACCAGGGGGTCACAAGCTACAGTAAGAGAAGAAGAGCTAGACTTTCTGATATGTATTGTGACTACAGATAACAATTGCGCTGGACAACTTAATGGGCTAGAAGAAATTATTTTTCAAGTTTTCATCATGAAAAACCACAAATGTTTGAAAAGATAAATATGTTTAAATTAATTTGAACATTATTTAACATTCATATATTGATTAAAACATCACGTAACACCCCACTAATATGCATAAAGTTCATATTTTTATGTATCAATTAAAAGTGGTTTGCAAAAATGTGTACCATCCATTGGCTTTCAAATCCTGAAAGAGGCTGGGGAAGTAGCTCAGTGGCTTAAGTGCATGACAGCCAAGCACAAGGTACTGAGTTTGATCCTCAGTCAAAAAAAAAAAAAAAAATCTAAAATAGTGAAAAAGAGAAGACAACATGGAAGGAAAATAAATGTAAGATGAAGTCTGTAGAAATATGCTATATTGCATCAAAATGTGATTTGTGACCTTCATGTGTGTGCACTTTTATAATTTACAAGATCCAACAAAGCTTGAAAAATGTGAAGTCCTGACTTGTAAATGGCCACTATATTTAAGAAGACAAGGAGTTTTTTCTTGTGTAAACAGTAATCACACCTCTTGTGGGTTTGCCATAATTAATGACAAATCTTTTTCACACAGTTTAAGATATT
>NW_004524672.1:3443269-3444392 GCF_000260255.1 Octodon degus
GTGAGCACAAACCTACACTGATTAGTGCAGGCCACCAGCAGCAGTAGCTCAGTACTTGTGGAAAGACTAGGAATACACTCCACTGTTGAATACCCAAACTACTGCTCAGAAAGTTCTATATAGAACACCACTGAACAGTTCATAGGTAGTGTTTTTCTGATTAAATGATAGATTCAAAACACATTCCACATAAGAATGAGTACTCAACTTCAAGTAGTGTAAAGGCATCAGGAATTACAATGTCTCACGAGTGAATAATGTTTGTGAGAGACCTTGAGTAAATGCTCTTAAGTAGGTGGAATGAATAAACAGGTTCAAATAACAAATTTTGGCTTACCTCTGTTTTAGTTCAGCTCAGTGATGGATATTGACGCTGTATAGTTAAAGATAATGCCTTAAAGGAGAAGTTGTGCTGTACCTTGAACTAAATGCTTTTTGAATGGCCATTCTGTTATAGAATACAAATCAAGACTTAACAGATGGTCACTACAAAACCATTTTGAGACAGTCATTAATACTTTTGTATGATTTTGCAATGGGCCAAGCAGTATTCTTGATCATTTCTCTCCCTTGTATGTTAAGTGTGTATGAAATCAAAATATAGATGCATATATGGTTCACTCTACAAAGCACAGCTGTGAGATTATTGCTTACTATTACAGTAAAGAAAGAAACACAATCGAGAGGCCTGGATATAGTGAATGATTGCCGAGAGCTGTGATTGAAATGCCTTTTTTTTCTCTTCCACATTTCTAAATGTAGTAGCAAAAAGGAGGTCATTTGCATATGCCCTGTCCATGGAATGAGATGTTAATATTTGTATATTTAAAACAAAGCTTAGTTTTAGTATTATTATTTTTGTTAATCAAAGTTCATCAATTTCTGCTTGTATTGAGGCACCAGTCTTTTGTAGATGGTCTCCATTCCTTAATGATTATTTTAAAAGAAAAACTATTGGTGTTAGATTTGTGATTTTTAATATATGTTGATATGTTATCACAAACTCATCACCTCCATTTATAAAATATAACTGAGGTTCATTCCCATTTGTAGTAAGAAAGAAAAGGAAAATGGGGAAAAGAAGAAGAAGAAGAAGAAGAAGAAGAAGAAGAAGAAGAAGAAG
>NW_004524672.1:3446557-3463003 GCF_000260255.1 Octodon degus
AAAAAAAAAAGAATAGAAGAATTTGTTCTAATAGTGTTTGTAAATAGGATATCATGTCTACCTCTTGTACAGCAATTAACCACTAGGAAGAATGTTTGCATTGTGTTAATTGTTGAAACTGTCCTACCAATTTGGTTTGAAAAATAAATAAATAAAATAAATATGGGGGCCTTCAAAATTTTTATTAAAAAAGGATCCAAGTCAGTTATGTTTGAAGCAAAGCATTGATGCTATTCAACAGTAAGAAAGGAGTGTAAGGGGCCGGGGAGATGGCTCAGTGGAATAAGTGCTTCCCTGGCAAGTGCAAGGGTCTGAGTTCAATCCCCAGTTCTGACAAAAAAAAAAAAAAAAAAAACAAAAAACAGAAAGGGATGTAAGTAACTATTGTTTTATTTGTGACAGGCTATATAAACATTGAAATAGGCTTCCTCGTGTGGATATAGGCTGATATTCCACACTACCAGGCCTTAACCTCACTCCTCACTGGTGCTTGCCCAGGTGAAAGCCCTATAGAGGAAATCATATTCACTCAGGAAAAGTGGTAATGGAGTACAGACAGAAAGGATAGATGAAAGTCGGGCCGCCTGAGGAAACTGGGCTTGCATTTTCTTGAGGACCCAAATTTGACCAGAAGCTCTGAGAGCTCCGAATGTGTAAAATACCTGAAGGTCATATAAAAAGGATAAAACGTCTATTGTAAAAAATGGCCAGAAATTTGTTTCCTAGAGCTCTAGGCAGAAGCAGACACATGATTTGGAGCATAATTTTTATCATCTTGCAGGTCTTCCTTATATGTCCATTTATTCAAAATTCAAGAATGAAACACTCATCAGTCACTGGAGAGGAAGCCATAGAATGTGGAATGCATGTTTGATAATATTAAGGGCATTTTAAAGGAGGGAAAGGATTTACTGTTAGCGAAAAAAATACATCTAACATGCTATACTTTATACTAGCATTATATACTATTGTGATATATTATTTAATCAGGGTTGATGCTTTTCCAAGCAGGTTGAACAATAGGACAGGAAGGCTTCTAGAACAGAGAGAATTAAGCATTGAACTAAGGAGACTATGGGAGAACTTTTCATTTTGCATGTCTTTTTCAATTTCTTCATCAGGCTTTTGTCATTTTCAGTATAAAGATCTTTTACCTGTATGAATTTATTCCTAGATTTTTAGAGTTATTTTGAGTCAGATTGCTTCATGATTCTTTTCTCAGAAGTCCTACTATTGGTGCATAAAAATAGTCATGTTCTTCACATTGACTTTGTATCTTGCAACATTCCTGAGTTTGCTGGTTAGTTCTGACAGTCTTTTGGTGAAGTCTCTAGGTTTCCATCTACGTAGTACATTAAAACAGAAATAGCTTCCGTGTTCTTGGATTGGAAGATTAATGATGATAAACTTCCCACGCATCTCTAAGCTATTTACACATCCAATTCACTCTGCATCAAAATACAAAGGATTTTATTCACACAACTAGAAAAAAATCCTTAAATTATATAGAACCACAACAGATTTTGATTAACCAAAGCAATCTTGAAAATAGAAGACAAAGACCAGACAGATAGCTCAGCTGACTGAAGCATGTGCTTGGGCAGGAGTAGCGAGCAGGGTTCGATTCCCCATGTGCAGTCCCAGCCCTGCTCCTGGAGCACACTGAGACAGCAACTGAGACTGGGCATAGTAGCACGTGCCTGTGATCCCAGCACTTGGGAGGCTAAAAACGGGAGGCTCACTACAAGTCTGATTTGTGTAGTGAGACCCTGTACTAAAATACATTTAAAAAAAAAAAAGGTAAAACAAAGCTGGGTGTATCACAATATCTGATTTCAAAACATACTACCGAGTCATAATAACCAAAACAGCATGAGATTAGCATGAAAACTCACAGAACAAGGGAACTGAGAAGAGGTTCAAGAAATAAACTCACACATCAGCAGCCACATAATTTTCCACAGAGACACTAAAAGAACACATTGGAGAGTGGACATCTTAAATAAACAGTGCTGGCAAAATTAGATATCCTTTTGTAGAAGGTTGAATTTTGACTTCATCGGTCACCCTGCACAGAAATGAACTCAAAATGGAGCAAAGACCAGAATTCATGTTTTAGTAACTTTGGCATCACCAGAACAAAGCATCAGACGCCCACAGCTTAAGGGAGTGGAAGCTGATTTTGGCTATGGGTAGAGCCCACAGTCAGCTGGCTCAAAAGCAGAAAGGACACAGTGGAAGCTCCTGGACAGAGAAATAGCTACCAAGAAGCCAAAAGAGAAGGAGGGAACCAGTGCGAGAGATGCCCTTTCAGCTGTGTGCCCAGCCCCTACCTCCTAGGACCCCGGGGCTGTGGATCCAGGAGTGACTGATCCTGTGGCAAGTACAGCGCCCCCTTGAGTCAATCACCTTCCAAATACGTGAGGCTTAGAGAGCCATTTCAGGTCCAAACCAGAACCTTGTAATACTGTCAATACTTGGAAAAAGTGTGTCGCTCACCACCTCGCCAGCAAAGAAGAACGCAACACACAGCTCTTCCTTCAGCGGTTTATTCAGGCCCCTTACAGCAAGCTTCTTTTTTCTTCCGGGGCTTTCCTACGGCATATATCCCCTTTTGCAGCCTATCCCGGAGTGCCACGTGAGCGCTGCCCATAGGTCCAGGTATGCGGAAGCAGACCATGGGCCTTGGTCCCAGCCTTATATGGAGTTGTTGACTGACATAGAGCACTCACCCACAGGGGGTGGGAAGCGGAAGCCAGCGCCATCTTTGGGGTGTGGCTGTGCGCAGCTCTCTACAAAAGTGTAAGGGAAAGACTGTAAAAATTTACTGTCAGGAATTAATTATTCAATTTAACCCCAACTCACAGGAAGTGAGAACAACAATGGACAAATGAGAGTATATCAATTTTTAAAAGTTTCTACAAAGCAAAAGAAGGAATCACTAGAGTGGAGTGACAAGCTACAAAGTAGGGATAACATCTGGCAATTCTCCACCAGACAAGGCATTAATATTCAGATTACATAAGGAATTTAGAGAGAGCAAAAACAAGTAATTCAAGCGAAAACTAGCAAATGATCAAACAGGCATTTCTGAAAAGAAATACAATTGACGAGCAAATATATGAAAAATGTTCAGCATCATTAGGCATCAGGGAAATACAGTTTTAAATTGAAATTAAATGTAATCTCACCCAATTGCAAAAGCTATCATCAAAATTAATAATAAAAAAAATAATAATACCTGCTTAAGCAGAGCACAGCGGCTGGGGTTCAATCCCCAGCGTTCCATGTAGGCCCCACCCCTGGGGTGCACTGAGACAGCATTTGAGACTGGGTGTGGTGGCTCCCACCTGTAATCCCAGTACTTTGGAGGCTGAAAACAGGAGGATCACTATGGGTCTGATCTACACAGTGAGAACCTGTAGATCTTGTACTAAATACATAAAATAATAATAATAATAATAATAATAATAAATTCTGACAAAGGCATACAGAGAAGCTCTCCTATACTGCTGTTAGAAACCTACCAACTCTTCTCTGTATTGATTGGACTACTTCACATCCCTATCAACACTATAGAATGATTCCTCTTCAATTAAAAATGGATCTCTCATATGATCTTGCTATCTCACTCTGGATATACCCAGAGGACATAGAAATATTTACATTCCCATGTTATTGTAGCACCGCTCACAATAACTAAGATGGTAGAATTAGCTTATATACTGATCAACCGATGGACAGATAAAGAAAATGTGATATATATGCAGTGGCATACTATTCATCCATAAAGAAGTATTAAATCATCTCATCAAAAAAAGTGGATGAGCCGGCAAGCGCAAGAGTCTGAGTTCAATCCCCCATTTCCGCAAAAAAAAAAAAAAAAAAAAAAAAAAAAAAGAAAAAAAAAAAGAAAAGAAAGAAAGAAAGAAAGAAAGAAAGAAAGAAAGAAAAAGTGGGTGAAGGGTCAGCCAAATAGCTCAGCAGACTAAAGCTCCTGCTTAGGCAGAGCACAGCTGCCGGGGTTTGATTCCCAGCAGGCTGTGCCGGCCCGGCCCCCAGGCCATGCTAAAATGGTGACTGAGACTGGGCGTGGTGGTGCGTGCCTGTAATCCCAGCGTTTGGGAGGCTGAAAACAGGAGGATCACTACAAGTCCGATCTTTGTAGTGAGACCCTGTAGACCCTGCAGACCCTGTGCCAAATACATTTAAAAAAAAAAAAAAATGGATGAAACTGGAGCACACTATGTTAGTGAAACAGCTAAATCCAGACAACCAAGCATTGCATGTTCCCTGTGTGGAAGTTAAAAAGAAAAGCTGAACTGAATGCAGAAAAGTAATAGGCAGAGAGTGTGAAGGGCCTGAAAACGGGAAGCTGAAAGGAGACTGAATTGGATTACTGCACAGTGCAAACTTGTATTGCGGTATGACAGTAACTTCATTGTTATTTACAGTCAACATTGAAATCAGAAAGGCACGTCTAGGCGAGATAGCCCAGCGGTCTAAAGCGCCTGCTTAGCACACTTAGGCAGGTTCAGGGGACCACGGTTCAATCTCTGAGACCACAAGCCATGCCAGCCCCACCCTCAGAGAGGGCTGAGCCGCCCCCACCCCCACCACGTAAGAAAAAGACATATCTAAGAAGAGAAGCTGATTTTAGTCGAAATGACCCTATGGAGCCCCCAGAAGAAGAAAACAAAAAAAGCACACAGCAGGTCCAGTGTACAGCTGCGAGGGCTATGGGAGTAGTGGCCTGTTGGTCTAAAGTTTTCTTGGTGTTTCGAGCCCCTTAGGACAGCTCCAAACATTTGGTTCAGCTTTGCTCACCACCACAACTTTCTGGACTTCCAGAATTAAAAACATTAATCACCATAAAAATATGGGTTAAACTTCTTGAGATAAGAGATGGAGCATAATCTCTGAATTTTCCCTTTAATTCCCTTGAAGTGTAGAGTACCCAACAACAACTTCAGGAATGAATGACAGAAGTGAGGTCAAGAGTGTTTCAAGGGGAAAAAGCAAAACAAGAATTTGGGGTAGGGAGTGTGGGGGACACAAGTCTCTAATTCCAGCACTCTGGTGACCAAGATTGAGGAGAAGGACAGCAAGCTGGAGCCTAATCTACACAACTTAGTGACTTAGTAAGAGTTTTGTTTCAGAATAAAAAATGAAAGGGCTGGGAATGTAGCTCAGTGCAAAGGCCTGAGTTCAAACTGTAGGACAAAATAAAAAAGAGAGGGAGAGACATAGAACTCTTTTGTCACAGATCTGGAGATTGAAAAATTGAAATGAAGTTTCAAATTTCACTTGCTCCCATGAATTATTATCAAGGTGATACTACTAATAAAAAATACCATTTAATGATGTGGCTACATAACCATTCTTAAATCTTTAGCAATTGTCCCCAATATCAGATGAGATACCCTAAGTAGATGTCTTTCATATATGAAAAAACTGAACTTTAGAAGACAACAGTGTGCAGTACTCCATGCAGAGGCCACGTTAACCAGTTTCCTCATGGACAGGAAAGTCATTCTGGATGCAATCATCTCAGATCCGTAGGAGAGGGAAACACTCATATTCTGTACAAGTGAAATTTCTTCCAGCCCTCTTAGAATAATGATTTGTATAAAATTGTATTAGCTTTACCATCACTGAGACACTACACTTGAAATGATATAGAGTAGGAGAGATTTAATTTCACTCATATTTCATGAAGATTTGGCACATGATAAGCTGGCTACAAGAAAGACAATGTAACAGAAGGACTGAGGGAAGAAAGATGTTTACTTCAGAGCTGCAGAGAAAAGGGAAACAGCACCTCAGAGGAAGGACCACGGGTCACAAATCCTACAGTGCTCAAGGTCAGGCCTTCATGACCCACTCAGACAACCCTAAAAGTGTGCTTTTCAGTTTTCCATGGCTGACTTCCTTGGAGTTGAAATATTATACTTAATCGTTACTCTCCAGGAGTTGTCAGCTTGATGACCAGACATATCTCCTTAAAGGCCACTTACTCTCCACATAACGACAATGGCAAATTCACAGTTCTGCCACACAACTCTCTTCTGTACAAGCAGAAATACAGATTTATTCTCCCCAAAGTCAACACCTCCAGCATTTTTCAAAGGCTCAGTTCAAAGCCTCTTCTCAATCAGATGGCAAGTTCTTTGCTGTGAATTCTTGAAAAAAACCAAAGCAAGTTACCTAATCAAGGTACAGTAGCACAGAGTAAACATTCACATTTCAAAAGCAATGGGTGGGGGATTAAAAAATCATTACAATAAAAGCAAGAGTGAAACCCAGGCAGACCAATGTTAAGTCCTGTGACTCCAGGATTGTCATTCTGGCCACAGGATAGTGATGTATAAGGTCCAGAGGGCATGGGTGGTACTGCTGGTTGCAGGGCACCATAGAGAGTGGCTGAGCGGAGACGTGCAAACTCTTTGAGTCCAGTAGGTGTCTTGTCTTGGTGCTCCTTCCTGTTAACTGCAGCACAGATAGCTCTAAAAATCTTTCACTTTCAGAATTCTCAGCAAAGCACTGCAACCTTATGCTTTCTGCCAAGTCACTTGCTATCTCCTTTTTGACTGTGTATAAATAAAGACACAGACCATACTGGGCTGTCACTGCCTTTCCATCAGACAGGTCAGGTCCCAGCTGGCCCCAGCTTTTCTTGGAATATGTGTGTCTAGCTGTTTTCTTAATCTCCTATCGCCCCTTCTCAAGACCTTCCTGGCTGTGTGGATCACAACGCATTGCTCTTTGGCTGCCTTCGCTTACAGCCTGCAGCTCTCCTCAGTAGATTTTCCATGCTCCTGGAAGCTCCTACGTCCTGAAGGATCTTGCACCTTCTGCCTTATAGCCACAGCACAATACAATGCCAAAGCAAGGGCTCCCTGCTTGGCTTCTCATGCCTTCTTTTGGGATGTGGGTGGATATGTCCTTGAACCAAAACTCTTTCCTTCTGCTGGCAGTGAAGCCCTTATCAGTGGACAGTGGCAAAGCCAACTGTTGGCAGGAACAGTAGCTGGCCTCCTTGGACTATGGCTTCATCAGCTTCTAAGTGCCTGGATAACTGGGCACAGTGACATGAAAACTAGAGAACCAATTAACTAGGAGACTTCTCTTAAACAGGGATCCCAGGGACTCTTCCTAAATGAAGTCTATACATTTCTGCACCCTTGAGGCAGAGGTGAGTGGTCTTGTAGCTTTTGGAGCTGCCTTCAAGGCATTTTTCTTCTTGTCCTTGTATAAATAGTTGGTTCCTTTAAAAGGGTAATTATCTCTTCAGCAACCACATCTTCTTTGGCCCCAAGTCTATAAATGGTTTCATTAGGGCCAAAAAATATAAGTTTTTCACATTTTTTGATTTGCATTTTACGAGAAATTCTCACTATCAATGGGATAGAAAGCAGCCCGAAGCACCCATGCCATAGGCTGCATGTTGGTGTGTCTCAGTTACCTTCCTCTCCTTGCTGGGACAAATACCCGACACCAAAAATGAAGGAAGGAAAATTTATTTAGCTCACAGTTACTGGAGATTTCAGTCCATTCTTGGCTGGCTCCAAGGCAGAGCCACACATGGCAGAGGGCAACCTTCCAAGATAGCTGCAAATAGCAAAAGAGCCAATGGAGGAGTAGCAGCAATGGCAACAGAGATAAAGTCTGTCTCTCTGTCTCTCTTGTATTACATTCAGGCTCTCTGCCCCAGGCTGGGGGAAGTGCACACACACCCATAATCCCAGCAATACTAAAATCCATAATCCCAGCCTTGGATCACACATAATCCCAGTGAGTCATGAGTTAATCACAAACTCTAGAAGTCCCCATCCCATGACTGCATGAGGCTTTGGGGGGACAACTAGACACAAACCAATGCAGGGTGCCTTGAAATTTGTGCTGCCACCACACTTCCCTTCATCTCAGTCTCCCACAGAATCTAAGCACATTGCTGAAATGTACACAGATGTTCTGCCAGAGCGTCACATACTGGCTCTATCCTAGAGCCAGTGAAGTTCTTGCTCTCAGCTAAACCCTCCTGAGCTGGGCCTTTGGAATTTGCATTCTCACCAGCACTCTGTTCTACTGAGCTCTGATGAGACTTGACCATTGAGCTCTATATTTCATTCTGTGTCTTCTCTAACTTCCACCTCCACATGTTTCCAAACTCTTCCTACAAACCAGTCCCAAAGGCTACTGAACAACGCAGTCAAATACAGCCACAGTGAGGGCCCATGTTTTCTGAATGTCAGTCTTTCCGTCACTGAGATCTAACACCCAACAGCTTAATAGAGGACAAGTTTGATTGAACTCCTAATTTCAGGGAATTCATTACATGTTCAGCTGCCTCTAACGAGGAAGGGCCTGGCAGGAAAAAAAAAAAAAAAAAAAATGACACTTCACGCACAGCCGCAGAGAACCAGAACAGGGGACAGCACCAGCAAAGAAGAGGCTAGAAATCACACGGTACCCACCATCTTAGACACACATAAAGCACATCTCAGATACTAATCCACTGGGGTTTCTTACCCAAATGAACAGGCATATTAAAATTAACTGCCATAAATTATGTATGATAAATTAAAGCATGATGTATCTGTTGAAATACTACATTGCATATAAACAAATTTAAGAAAACCACGTAATTAGTAGTAAAATAAATTGAAACAAATTGGAAAGAAAATGCAAAGTTATTTTTGGGCAATTATTAGTAATTAGTAAAATAATACCACTCTGTGGACAAGAGAAACCAGCTGACTACTGATAGTTTTTCAGTTCTCTCTTCCTCAAAACACTGTCTCATGTTATTGTTTGTATATTATATAAGTGTGTGGGTAGCCATCAGTTGAGAAGCTCTTGAAAAGCTGGGACTCAGGATTCAGTGAACAAGAAATTCAAGGACCAAGGTTTAGTTCAGTGGTAGAGTGGAATTTAATGTGAGATAAAGCAAAATTAAATGGGATTCAACCCCAAATATAAAGCTGCTTAACAAAGAAAGCAAATTAAAATATCTTTCCATATGTGCAGATAGATGAATAGAGGGATAGACAGGCAGAAAGACAGACAGATATTTTTTTCCAGGTACTTTAGTAATATTCCTTAATAGACTATGAATAGCAGGATTCATTCTTGATATATCTTAATCTTACTCTATAGTCTATACATGTTATAGTATTTATGAAAATAAAAGCAAGTATAGGCTTAAATGTTGAAACAGTAAAATTATTTTTTCTCTAAAATTATTTCTTTCTCTGCAACTAGAAAATATGACACCTATACATATTAGAGAGGAGGAAGCAGATTTCTTTGTCTGTAGATGACACTATTGACCAAGCAGAATATTCATATTAGCCATAAATTTGGTATCAATCATGCATAGGAGATGGAAAAATCCTCTTCTTTACTCTTTGAACTCTTTTTTCATCAACTTTTTAAAACGTGTCTGGCACAGAGTCTCACTATGTTGCTCAGACTCATAATGGTCCTCCTGTTTTCAGCTTCCCCCAAGCTGGGATTAGAGGTGAGCGCCACCACACCAGCTCTCATTGGACAGCTCAGCGCACTCAGCCATGAGCACTCAGTCTGCTGAGCTATCTAGCTGGCCCATTCAGCAACTTTTTAAGTAATAATAAGTAGGCACTTCAGAACATTCTGAATAAATTAAATGAAAAAAGAAATTTTATAGTCAAACGCATTCAACCAGTCCTGCAGTCACTGATCATCAGGGAAACTTTACGTCTACAATGATATTTGAGTTAATATAATGATGGGAGTCTTTACTACTGTTCGGGCAGAGACGAGAGTGATAACAAATAAGGTGGAATAAGTCATTCCAATTAGGAACATTTCTTGAACATGCAGTTTGTGTTGTTCCAAAACCAAACTTTAAGAGAAACTCAAGTGCAAGTAGTTTATTTGGGAAGTACAGTGGAGGAGGCAAGGCAAAGAAGCAAGCTGAAAATGGTGTGTTACTAAGACAATTACTATAGTAGGCAATGCACAGTCACTAGAAAACATGTTTCAGAATTATTCTCCAAGAAGACTAAGAGCTTGGAGTATCTATGAACCAGATCCTGAGAATCAGAAGTTGAAAGCTGCTGGTAGAGTTGGGTTAAACCCCAGACCTTCCAGCACCATTGAGTGTGCGCAGAGAGTGGGGTGCAGGTGGAAGCCCTAGAGAGGGAGAGACAACCTGCTGACATCTTGCTGAAGCATTGGAGACCCAGGAGGAGAATTAGAGTCAGTGGGGACCAGTCGCAGATTGAGCTAGGAAATAAGGAAAGGAGGCAACCCAAGCACTAGGTGCTTGCAAGCAGTGTGTGGATAAACCTAAGATTTACTATGAAGAACTGGTAGATAAGGAATATGGTGAAAAATACAACCAAAAAATGGACTCAGGTGGCTGAGCTTACAGGAGATGCACCCCAGGAAACTCCTAGAAATAGCTCATTGATACAATGGTGACTAAGATTTATTTATGTCATATTTGTCTTTCAATAATGTAATTTGACTATTACTGGTAATATAGACTTATTTGTAGTCACTGATAAATATTTAGAAATAAAATGATAAATGATTTAATGTAAGATTGTTTGAAGTTTATAATCTCCAGAATACTACAAGCAGGATGAAATACAAAAGTTAAATGTAAGTATCTATAAAATCAACAGTAAAAATTATGACTATGGCCTTTATAATTTTTTTTGGTTCCTCGGCAACTGAATATTAAATTTTGCCAACCTAATGGGCTTAATATGAAATTAAATTAAATCATTAAATTTAACACTGTCAATTGACATTCTGTTGGGTTCACCACTGGAGAAAGAAGTAATCTTGAGGAAAATGGGCTGCTGTTTTATAACTTTCCAAATGATGCAATAAAACCCATGAGTTTGTCAACCATATCTGAAATACAAGTTGTTCCAAGACAAAAGGAATTAAAACAAAGCTTCCTCCCTACAATAAAAAGAAAAGATCTGCCTTGGTTTCTCCCCATTACTATTAAAATAACTCGATTTACATGGGGAATAAATTCTAAAAGACATCCACAAAATTTTCTAGCCCTGTATTCATCCCAGCCTTGAAACACCGTTTCCAGTTATTTTCTCTTTCATTCCTTTCCCATACATCAGCTGACAGCTGAAATTGGCCTCCAACCACCTCCCACTTGGCTCCTCTCTGACCCAATTCAGGCTCCGTGGTGAGGAAGGCATAGAGGCAAAGCCAGCATTGGGCGTTTGTTTACTCCTTTGTATCTCAGCACAAATGATGATGCCACTAGAGAGAGGCTGGGGAATAATGTGTCTTTGTTCTGGTGTGGCCTGCACACCTGCAGGGTCAGTGCATGCATTGTTTTGTGGTTTTCTCATATGCCAGGCCAGATGAGAAAGCAATTCTTGTTATTGTTTTGTGACTCAACATGCCAACCCCTTCTTACCCATACCAAATGCAATGCACTTCAAAAATCTGGGAGGATATTAATTTTTTGTTTTACAGTTTTATAGCAGGCATTGATTAGGAAAATTTGGACTGCAATATTCATCTAGATGTTGTGAAATCGCTTTCCACAAGGGCTGATTTCACCATTTGGCTATGAAAAGTTGCTTCCGACAATAAATAATTTAAAGAATTTTAATGGGTTTTCCACAATTCAACAAGACCACTATTTCCTAGTTTCTCCTTTCATGATGAAACAAATAGACAAACTATGACAAAATTTTCTGTATAGCTACTGTTAAAAATAATTTAAAAGTTACTATTCACTCATCTAAAGATGCATTATTGGAAGTTGGATGTGGAGGCACACACTCGGGAGGCTGAGGCAGGAGGACAGCCATGAGATCATTTTAGCCTGGGGGTGCATAGTGAGTTCAAGGTTAGCCTGGACTATATAACAAGACCCCATCTAAGGGGCCAGGGACATGGCTCAGTGGAATAAGCGCTTCCCTGGCAAGCGCAAGGGCCTGAGTTCAATCTCTGGTTCCCCCCATAAAAAGACCCCATTAATTAAAAAAACCTGCATATAAAGTTGAAGTAGAGCCACACATTTGCAATCCTCACACTGATGAGGGTTGAGGCAAGAGGATCACAAGATCAAGCTCAGCCTGGGAAACAGTGACTTAGTGAGGCTCTGTCTCAAATAATAATAATAATAATAATAATAATAATAATAATAAAATAGAACTGGGACTGTTACTCCCTGTAAGGGTCCTAGGTTTAATCCCACAAGAAAAATTACATTATATATTTTGTAAAGTACACCAGTACTCCGGATCATAAAACGTAATATCCAAAATAGTGTAATTTATCTTGTAGCTCACTGAACAAGAAGAGAGTATAGCTAACATGCTGAATGCATTCTTGATAAATAATGAATATTTCAGCATTACTTCGGATGATAGCATAGTGTTCTATGAATACAGAGACCCTTACACCTGGTACAGTGTAGGATTCCTGAGGGATTATAGAATTTTCTCAGTCTCAGCAGCAATCAAAAATTATACTGTCTTAGCAAACAGACACGAGGCGTAGTCTCATCCACTCCTAGATTCTAAGCTATTCTTTCATGAGTTTGATTTCTATGCTATAAATTGTTCACCTCCCAGTGGGACTGAGAATTAATAGTGGTCATATTTTTGGCAATTTGGAAGAAGCACCAGGAAATACAGCCTCCCTTCCGTAACTGGGCACTGACTGCCAACATTTATGCCAAGCATTTCATAAACAATGAAGCATCTATTTCATTTGTACTGCTGTTGGATAATCTCAAGCCTTAGGGATTTCTGCATCACAGATGTGACAGAAATTAAATGTCAACAACCTTTGAAACCAAAATATCCCTTTATATTTTTAGAAATTCCTACAATGTAATACTATAATTCCACATAAACATTTTGAAAGAATTGCTAGCAATTACCGAAAACAATTATTTGTTGTTATTACAGACAGCAATACCTGAGACATTACTTTAATTGAAATTATCTTCATGCCATTTCAAAGAAAAAAACCCATAAAATTCAGTGTTCAGGTGTGGTACCAAAGAGCAAAATTTAGCTTGGGGCTTTCATATTTAAGAGGGTTCTTTATTAATCCTTGGACAAAATTGATTAAGCTTTCAGAACATTTAAATCCTTTTCTTTTCAATTTTTTAATGCTTAACAGGTTTAAAAGCAAGGGATAATGATGATGATGATGATGATGATGATGATGATGATGATGATGATGATGATGATGATGTGTAAGTATACTGAAAGCATATAGCCCTCAAAAGGTAAAGAGTAACAACAATCTGTATGGACAGTGTACACGGGATGGCACTGCTGCACCTGAGGCAAGAGAGGGCTGCTGGGGAACTGACATTGCAATTATAAAAGGCAGAGCCTGCCATGCAACCTAGAATACGGAAGTGACAACAGAGTGGGTGAAAAGCTAAGCAAGTCCATGCAACTACATTTAAGGAAAAGAGGAAGGGCTCTTTTGTGCTCTCAAGATGGTAGTGTCATGTAAAATTGATCTGGTGTCTTTTCACTGATAAGCTGGAGAGACAAGAGCAGTAGGCATTGAAAGTGGAGTGTTGATGGGACAGGAAAGGAAATTGGCACCCAATGGAGCCAACCAATAACCCAGAGAAGGCAGCTGAGGAAGTTTGGAGATAACAGAAATTAATGACTTCCCATGCTCGTCTGTTGGACTGCAGAAACAACCATTTCTCATATCCAATTTTAGTATTCCTATCATTGAGTGGTGCAAGGCCCTGCTCCTCACCATGCTCTGGTGTTCTATAAAGGCCTATCCATCAACTAATTTCATGCTAGTCTCATACTAATTAACCTGAAGGACTAGTGGACAGGGTTATAAGCAGTTGGCAGAGGTAAAGAGATGCACAGGAAACAGGAGGAAGATGGGGCAGTGAAAAGAGCAGGTGCCATCAAGAGGACAACGGGACCTGGGAGTTCGCGTGCAGGGGGCGAACCACAGACATGATGTGAAAGCATGAATGTGAAATTTTCTGGCAACTGCTTAAAGAAGACTGAAGTTCTTCTATTTCTATCAGAATGAGGCTCCTCATTTTGTACATTGACAACAAAGAAAACCCCCAGTTTCATGTGAACTTGAGTACATTGCAGGTATACAGTGTTAGAAAATTTAAACTTTAAAAATATCGATATAGGACCAGGGAGATGGCTCAGTAGAATAAGTGCTTGCCTGGCAAACACAAGGTCCCGAGTTCAATCCCCAGTACTGCAAAAAAAAAAAAAAAATTGATATAGTACAATAATTAGAAACCAAGAAAATGCAATTAAGCGAGTGATTCATAGACCGCACTGATCTATAATCAGGTATCATTTGTCAAGGGTTAGTAACCTCCTTATTAGAAAATTACACAGAATGGGGAAGGAGGGGGAAACCAAATTATATGGAGCCCCTTTTCTGTATTGGACATTTTAGGATTGTTTCATTCATTCCTGCCAAAGGGATACAGTTTCTATTACCTCGTAATTCTCTGATGCAGTGGGAACTTCAGCGATTTCCCCCAGCGATCGGTCACTGGTTGCAGAGTTGGGGTGAAAACCTGGGCACCCCTGACTGACCTCGCCACATGGTCCACAGCTGCCCAGCACCTTCTCCAAGTTAGCAATCAAAACCAGTTGCCTGGGACTCTCACAAATGCACACAGGTACTTCTAGTCTATTACAGTAGTTCCCAGAGAAGAATGAGAGTCTAAATTCACGTAGCCAAACGTAATTCTCCAGCAGTTACTAACATCACTGCTTTTCCAACTTAAAAACCAGTGCTTTGTCATTGCCAAATGTGTTAGAGCGTACTTATTAATATCTGAATCATCCATAGTAATGATAATATTTATTGAATTTTCACTAAATTCCATAACACTCTCTAAGTGCTTTGCATAAATTATGCCATTTAATGCTCAAAGTTCTCATGAGATCAGTAGCATAATGTTCTAGATTTGAGGACACTGAGGCTTGCAGGGGCACATAATTTGCCCACGGCCACACGGATCATGAGAGTCACTCTTAGGTACAGGCAGTCAAGGCAGAAAACTCACACTTCTCATTAACATGTTATAAGGAAAAGCACATGAAACTTTACTGGTTCTAGGACATCTTTCTTCTATGGAGCAAATTCCACACTAGACCTAAGAAAATTCACATTTTTATTATATATATATATATATTCACAGGAAGAAAAGGGAGCAAAAGGAAGAGGTTGGAAGGGTTCTGAGTTGCCAAGATGGAGCTTTTCTCCATATCATCTACACCACCATGATTTTTAGAGGAAGCCAAAGGAAAACAGAGATTAATTAGCCCCAAATCACTTACTCAAAGTCAAGTCTCTTTAACTTTTGTAACTCCCTGCATTACAAAATTCAATCCTGCATAGAAGTTAGGTTAAATCCCTACAAAAATCCGAATGGTAGCTTAAGGCTTCAGAAGTAATCGTCTCCTGAAAGTCTCTTTGTTTTAGAGAAAGTTTTAACAACCTTCCCATTAAAAAATTTGTCAATGAAAATCTTGATTGACTGGATCATGATTTTTCTATATACTCTGATATTATTTTGATTTTAAGTCTTGGCATTTCCATGGAAATGACTACAGAGGTTCATTTGTTTTCTTTTCCCAAGAGGTGTGATTTTAGAATTCCAAGCTGCATTACCAGCCCTCCCTGTCAAGAGTCAAACAGTATTATTGTGTCAGGAAGGAAAATTCCCTCCAAGCCACACACATCTCACTGGGATGCTACCTTACACAATGTCTCATTTCAAATATTCTCTTAATAATACGCAAGTGGGCACTGAATTTTTCATGCAAATACTGTTTTTACATTTAACAGGGATCATCGCAGATATATGGGTCATGAAGCCCTGATTCTTCTCCCTCATGATTCATCAGCGCTGTTAAAGTTGGTGTTTGCAGAAGTTCTGCATGTACAGTAGAACAGTACCACAAAAATTACTGTGGGTATTAGTGATATCAAAGCCCAACAAATGTCACCGTATATGTCATTTTTAGCAATCTGCACAGTAGGAAAAATACTCACTCAAAGCAGTAAAAAAATGATCTCAGTTTACTGCAGATATTTTGTTCCTGTTTAGAATAAAAGGAAAGAAAAACATGTAGCACACCAAACATGGTCTAATATTAGAATGGAGAATGCTAGTTATAATTAACTTTTGTGTGGTACTAGAGATTAAACCCAAGGCCTTTGAACTGAACTACATTCCAAGCCCTTTTAATTGTTTTTCATTTTTGAATACAGTCTTGCTAAATCACTGCATTTCCCAAGCTAGGCTTGAACTTGTGATCCTCCCATCTCACCCTCCTATTGGTGTGGGGATTATAGCCATCCAGCTAATGAAGTCTTCTCTGAGAATGATAAAGCTAAGTTCGTACATGACTGACATCTTTTCCCAGCTTAGCTCAC
>NW_004524672.1:3463127-3469198 GCF_000260255.1 Octodon degus
GAGCCATCTCCCCGGCCCCAATACAGGTCTTATTTGGAAGTTCAGAGTAGTCTTAAAATTCAGAACACTTGCCATGATGTCTGTCTTTTTTCCTGGGTGCTCTCACATTTAGCTCAGGCAGGCTCAACTCTGTAGATGAGAAAAAAGCAGTGGAGAATAGCAAAGCAACTGGATGATGGAAATTGATTGTGGAGTGAAGCCAACTTCCCAAACTGGGTCATTTATGTCATGACCCTTACAAGAGTCAAAAATAAATACTTTCTCTATATACAAGTTCCACTGTTAAATGAATTCCCAAATGCACTTATCAATAATGGGCTAAGTCTTGAATTCACATCTTCACTGAGACATATGCATGCCTCATTATTTTTATTTTTCAAAAGTACTTATAATCACTTGTGTAGTGCTAGATTTCCTCTGGAATTATTGAACGACTACATTCCCTACCATGTCTGAGGAATTGAAGTGTTGGCAAAATAAGCTTTCTATGCTATTGGGAAGTTACTTTTTCAAGCCATGCTAACATTTGCACTGTCAATTAATCCTTCCATTTTAGTATGAAAAGGTGGAATATTCTAGAAAAGAAAAACAGTAACACTCAGCAAGTGAAATTAACTTTTAGTCTTTAAGTCAAAGCACTAATTTTACAAACAATACTGTTCTTTATGTAGTTGCTTAGTTCACAGATATCAGCATAGAGTTAGTCAAGGTGAAAATTCTGCACTGAAAACAGCAATGTGTAATACTAAAACTATACATGAAACACCTGTCATCTTGATCTTCTAAATGTATACTATTACTAATGTCATATTAATTACTGTCCTCTCTTTAAAGTAAATTTTTTAAAAAGATAATAAAAAATGAGAGACAGGAACAAAAATTTAAGTTTTCTTGAAAGTATGTAGTAATATTCAATCATATGTCCCACCTGGCATAACTGTATCTGATAATCTGAGCAACAGATTTGATGATAAAAATAGATAATATATCAATCATTGTTGATCAGCTATTCTTGTTCTGAAAATCTGTAACATATGTGTTATATGTCATCCCATTTCTGTCTTTGTTTTTTATTTTTCTTGCTGTTGTTTTTACTCTTCAAAATAAAAGAGAACTATAAAAAAGAGAAAAAATACTGTTCTTATCTCTTCATGTTTGTTTTTAAAGGACATATTTAAAATATTTTATTGAAGTAAATTATTTGAAAATCATCATTTGTATTGAATGATATGACAGTTTTAAAACTGTACATCCAAATTAATAAATGTACTCAGTAGCAAACCTGAACAAGAGGAAAAAATTGGGGATATAACTTTGCAGTGTTGCTCTTACGAGTCCTACAAGGTCCTACTTTTCTGCCTATTAGCATAAGAGGTCATTTTTGTAATTTTATACATTTAACAAAACTAGATGTATGTTATGAACATATAAAAGCCTGAAGTTTTGGTACTGACATCATTCTAGATAGTCACTTTTCTAAGAAATGAAAAGAGTCGACAACATGGAGTAACATGGAGTGCATTTCAAGGTTAGGAGGTCACTTGGGGTACAAAAGATAATTTTAAAAGAAATAAAAAGGTACAGTACCTTTCATGTATGTGTAGGAGATAAGTCCCAAAACACAGGTTGGGTATCTGCACCCTGGATATTAGCAACCCCTATCTCTAGTATGTTTGTTCTTAGCAACCTCAATATATGATACTTTTTCATTCCTCACTGGGAAAGAGTCTTTCACCTTTTGACTTGATGGAAGCAGTTTCCAGCTTCCTTTTGACATATCCCGTCACCAGCATCAGTGCTCCTATACACTGGGGCTAATTTAGCTAGATTAAAGGATGATTTAGTACAAACGCAGCACCTTGACAGTAGGCCTACTAACCAAGAGGGTCACTATGAGATTAACAGGTGGGAGGTGTATACAGCTTGGATACACTGCACAAAGGGAAGATTCATACCCCAGCTGAGACAGAGTAGGAGAATGGGAGATTTCATCACCCTCTCAGAATGGGGAGCAATTTAAGTTTCTGGAAGGATCTCAAAGAAGCCGCAAGTTCTCACACTTTGAGAACTGTAGCTTTAGGCTAAAAGAGAGAGACTTTTATGAAATAAGTAACAAAACCATGAAGGATAGTGAGTCCAGGGTTGGTTAATTCATAGCCTATTGACACAATCAAGTCCTGTCAGAGAATGTGTCTGTCCTCACTGCCCGGCTTCCCCATCATTCTAAAATTGCTGTAGTTTTAGACATCAACTCTCAAACCCTAATACAGAAGAAAAGTCTGAAGACCCTAAGTCAGAAGAAAATAAAACTTCCCTTTGTAAAGAAATAATTCAAAGATATCCCAGACAGCTTTTGTATGCTTATCAGTTACACTATTGTCTTAGTTATTTTTTTACTCGTTCCTGGGACAAATACCTGACACACAAAATGAAGAAAGGAAAGGTTTATTTAGCTCACAGTTACTCGAGGGTTCAGTCCATATTCTGCTGGCTCCAAGGCAAACAACAGCAGTTCATGCAGCAGAAAACAATGAAGAGCAGAGGAGGAGCAGTAGCTGCAGTGGCATGCATCAAGCCTCTCTCTTCCTTCTGCGCTGACTGCGAAGACCAGCGCTCCACAGTGAAGACCAGAGCGCCTCCAAAGTGGGGTGGCCACAAACACCAAGCTCCTCCAAAGACAGACTTCTCCACAGAAGCAGGGTGGGGCAGCAGGAAACCAGGAAACCATGAGACAACTGCCCCAGCTCATTCAGCCAAGTTGACACAATGTATCAACTAACACAACTATTATTAAGAATGTTGTTGTACTATTATTTTGACTAATTGGCAGATGAATTCATCATGTTTGGGCTTCACATACATAACCCCACACAGAGATATAAATATAGATGCTCATACCTATAGATGTACAAATAGATGTAGAGTACATTCCCTTTAAGCTTGCAGTTCTACTTTTATATCTTCTGATGAAATTACCAAATAACAAACCAAGAAAAGTTAAATGCATGAACATAGTTTGGTTTACATGATTTTTATATTAGTAGTGTAAGATTTAAAACTCCACGCTCCAATCATAAGAATTTCATAAGAATTTTTAATATCTTTTTCTCTCAAAAGGATTTTCTAGGGCTGGTCAAATAGCTCAGCAGATTAAAGTGCCTGCTTAGGCATATGCAGGGGCTGGGAGCTCGATCCTGGGCCTGCCGTGTCGGCTCCACTCCCAGGGCACACTGAGATGGCCATTGAGACTGGGCATGGTGGCGCATGCTTGTAAGCCCAGCAATGGGGAGGCTGTAAACAGGAGGATCACTACAAGTCCAATCTATGCAGTGAAACGCTGTACACCCTGACCTAAATACAAAAGAAAAAGAAGGATTTATTTTGAATCATTAAAACAATGATGTTCAATTATACATGTTAGCATAGGACACTGTTTGCAGAAGTATGAAATTAGTTTTGTAAAATTTGTTCAAAAATACATGCAAAAACATATCAGATACAAGCAGGCTCAGGGGCCAAGGGTTCGATCCTCAGGGCCTGCTGTGCTGGTCCTGCCCCCAGGACACACTCCGATGGCAATTGAGACCAGGTATGGTGGCGCGCACCTGTAATCTCAAATCTTGTGAGGCTGTAAAAGGAGAATCACTATGAGTCTGATCTAGAAGTGAGACCCTGAACACTCCATAGACCCTTCCCTAAAATACAGGAAAAAATAATATCAGAAAGTTATATATATATAACAATAATAATGGCTACCTCTGGGAAGTCATAGTGCAAGTCATTTTTATGTTCTTTTCTGGTACATTCTGAATTATTATATAAAATATATGTTAACATTATTTTATAATGGCAATTTATCAAAATTATTTCCTCATGAAAAAATTTGATATAACAGAAAATGTTTTAGCTGAATTTAGTACCATTTAAATAAATTTCAAATGCATTTTAAGAAATAATTATGAAATGTTTTCCTTTCGCAGCATAGAAAACATAATGCATTTTTTTAAAAAACTATATTGTACATATTCAGTTGCTAGGTAACAGTGTAACCAGTTCATACTCTATGAGATTTTGTAGCAATAGTAGTGTGAACAGGAAGCACCAATCACATTTGAAAGCATTTCTAGTCTACATTTTCTACATTACTTCCAACTAATCTTAGTTTTCAAAAAAAAAATTTAGAATGTGCCAAATTTTTCTGTGATTGGTTTAAAGGTGTAGAGATCAAAGTCCGGGTGCATGTGACAGACAATTGCTTGTGCAACTCCAATCTCAGTATCAAATGTTATCCGCCCACATTAACTTAAATACCTCCTACCCTATGCAAGAACTTCTTCTTTAATATTCCTGGGTACAAGTTAAAATAATTTCTCCCTTCAGTTTTACTTTTAAGTATCCCAGTATACACTTTCTAGCACAATCAAATATTTCCTCTCATTCATTCTATGAAATTTTGGGCTACCTGAATTTCCTAAGTATAGTAACAGGTCCAGCAGGAGAAAAACAAATGAAAAAGCTCCTTCTCTCCTGGAGGTGAGTGCTAGGATGGTGAAGTACTTTTGAAAACAGTCTAAAATAATAAAGAAGCAATGATGCAAATAGCATCTGATTTGGAGAAAGAGGTACACGCCTGAGGGGTCTACTTTCTCCCTGAAGTGGGGCACACTAGTACTCCTTGGCTGTGAATGAACACGAATGCAGAGGTGAGGTTGAAGATGCCTGGATACTTAAAAAAGGAAGAAATATGCTAAATATTCTTATCAAGAAAAGTCAAGGGAGCATCCATAAATAAACACATTAATAAGCTGGCTCTCATTCTTGCATTCTTTATCATGTTTAAAGAACTTTGGCCATACAAGATTATAAAACAGCAGGAAGCATAAGAACGCAAAATAAAGCAACAACTCTTCCTATGTCCTGGGAAATGAGCGAAGGTGCATTTTAGGAGGGACAGATCCACACTGTAAAAGCAGGAAAATAAAAGAACAAACTAGCAGGGACTGGAACTTGTAAAATCCAATTGCCCTGATACCACTTTTGGTAGCTCACTGCAGTGTGTTGCATCAGCAATCCTTGACATTTCACTGTAAGGCTTTTAATCTTATTTCTATTTTATGTTCATTCTCCCGTCTTTGTAGATGTGTTAATAATTTATGGTAGCAGTTAAAAGAAACACTTATTTGAGAACAAACCTTGATTATGTGGTGTGTTGTTAGATAAATGAGAAAGTAGTGGTTAACCTAAAATAACCAGTGAAGACAGTAGCAAAGCCAGCCCCAACATTAATCATACAAGTGTCTAATATTTTACTGAGAATACAAATGCTACCTTCATAGTTTCTGATAATTATGGGTTAGATTTTAAAATAGCACTAGGATGCTACAGCAAAAGAAAATCTTTAAAGTTTTATAAAGTTGTTTGAAAACTAAGATGCTTTAATCAGGCTGTAATTTTCAGTCTTGTACCAGTGATTTGCTCGCATGCAGCTGATCTGTGAGAGGAGGCTGGAGACACACGTTTACTTTGGCCCTGTGTGTTTATAGAACCAGTCATTCGAGAGGTGGTTTCAATGTCTGCCAAGGGTCCATTGTGACTGAAAGTTTGGTCCCCAGTGTGTCAGTATTGGGAGATTACAGAACTTCTAAGATGTCAGGCCTAGCGGAAGCTCCTGATGTCACTTGTGGGTGTCCTTTCAGAACAGGGGTCTGGGGACTCTTTGGCAGTCCTTGGGAGGGGTTATTATAAAAGGAGCAAGCCTGGCTCTGCCCGGCTCTCTGCTCCATTCAAAAAGAAAACTCTTGCTCTCCCAAGAACTCTTGCCATTGTGACCTGCGCCATGGGTGACAGGGACAAGCAGCAGCTCTGATCATAGGCCTGAGCTGTGCTCCTTGGAAGCTGCACTTTCAAAATGCGAGTTAAACAAAACTTTTTTAAGTTACTCTCCAGAAATACATCCTTAACCAACTTTTGTTCTAACTTTGCTGACCATGCTAGATATTAATGTAAAAAATGAATTTATGACTAGGCATGGAGGCACACAATTGTACTCCCAGCTCTTTCAGAGGCTGTTC
>NW_004524672.1:3470273-3502855 GCF_000260255.1 Octodon degus
TATTAAATTAAAATTTTATTATTTCTTTGAAATGCATTCTCCCACAATAGGCACTAGTTGGAAAAATTTTATTGATATTTTATCAAAGGCTGTGTTAAAATCTTTAAATAAATATAAATTGAAAACTACAGCCTGCCAAATAGCTCAGTGGATTAAAGTGCCTGCAAGCAGACACAGGGGCCGGGGGAATCCCCGGGCCTGCCGTGTTGGCCCCACCCCCTGGTGCACTGAAAGGGCAACTGAGACTGGGCATGGTGGAGTGTGCCTGTAATCCCAGCTCTTAAGAGGCTGTAAGCAGGTGGATCACTATGAGTCCGATCCAGTAGTGAGACCCTAAACACTCTGTACACCCTTCCCTAAAAAATACAAAAAAAGAAAAAAAGAAAAGACAAAAGAAAAAAAAAAATAGACTGTTTGGCTTGTTGCTTTGTCCCGTACTCTAAAATTCACAGATGATACACTCACAGCAGTGCTCTAACCTTTCAGACCCCATTCTTTTTAATACTAGCATTCACTAAGATTTTTCTTTGCATAAAAGTTTTAAATACTGTGAAAGGTTAATTGGTTGCCAAAAAAAAAAAAGAAAAAAAAATAGATCTTGAAAATCCATTACGAAGTTTGCAAAAAGCCAATAAAGTCTAGAACTTGAAACATATGAACTTAATGAATTGGAAAAACACAGAACTGAATATCAACAAAATCTGAGCCGTAGTCCTAGTATTCTTTCCTAAATTATTTGCATGCTCTTGGCAAATATTTGCAACCTTCCTAGGGGAATTTTTAATTATCTGTGTAATAGTGAAGTAAATTATGGGATGCCTAAGATTAATATAGTCCTTGTTATTAAAACTGTGTATGATTCTACAGAAAGAAAACTATTTATAACAATGGTGTAAAGAAAAAAAAAACTAGGCCAGGTATGGTGGCGCACACATGGGATCCCAGAACTCAGCAGGCAGAGGCAGGAGGGTCGCTGCGTGTTTGAGAACAGCTCGTGCTACTAAGTCCATTCAAGGCCAGTGTTACTAACTACCTAGTAAGATTTTTGTCTCAAAAAAGAGAAAAAAAAGTAGGGAACACTGTAGCATTATACATATAATTTCTCAATCTAGTTTCCCTCTTACTTGCTGCATGCAAAGATTGTAGGAAGGAGTTTTACCAGCTGTTGACCAGTATTTCTGAGCACCATCAGGACTCTGTATCCATGGGTTCCACATCCTTGGACTCACTCAATGGCAGATTTTAAATATTTTGCAAAAAAAAACCCAGAAAACTTCAACCAAACAAATTTGAATTTGTCATTCACCAGATGTGCACTGAGGAATGGAATGCCATGTGCCCACGTACTGCTATGGCTTCCTGCCATTTCACAGCTGGGCACTGTCTGTGCAATACTCCTTCGCATGTGTCTGCACCAGGCTTCACCCATGCTCTGCATGGTTGGCCCTACAGTAGTTGTGTCTGTACTGATCACGTGCATATTTATTTCTTGCAGCTCTTCCCTAAACAGCACAGTAAGGCAGCTGTCTACCTGGTACATGCATTGCCATAGCCCAGCAAAAGTCCCCAGGGAATGTCAGTCCCATCCTAACAACAGAAAAAAGCAAGTAACCCAAAAACTTAAACCATTTTTCAAGGCCATCTGAGAGCTGGCATCTCTGCATCTAGATGAAATGAACACCGAAAGGTCCCTCTGCTTGGAGAAACTGTCCCACCTGAGAGCAAAAGAGGAGGGGAAGCCATAAAAAACAAGAATAAAGTAATGGAAATTTTAATAGATAATAGAAGATGAAAGTGGGTGAAGGCGACAGTTCAGCATGCCAGGGAGCCCCAGATTCATAAGTGATCCACGTCCACTCAGCTACCTTCTCCTGACAGCTTTCATATTGCTGGATAAAATATCCAACTCTTGGAACTGAAAGGAAGAAAAGCTAAATTTGGCTAACAGGTTCAGAGGCTTCCATCCCCAGTTAGCTGACTCCAAGGCTGACATCCTGGTGAAGAACATGGTGAAGCAAAGCTTCTCAGTCCATGGTAGCTCAGGAGAAAACCAAGGAAACAGTGCTAGAGAAGAATGAGCCAGGGATCAGACACAGTGCCCAAGGTCACACCTCAGTGTCTCATCTAGACCCACTGAAAGCGCATTGTACTAAAGCTTGAGGCAGCTCTCCAGCCAATCAGGTTGGAATGCAGGTTACTTGTCACAGTAAAGGACTGAGGGAGACATCTCCAGTAGTGCAATACATTTCTGATAATCAGATAATCATAACCACAAACTCTATGGGATAGAAGTGAACCTGACACAGTATGATTTCTGTGCTTCTTTCTCCCCAAATCCAAACTCATATGTTGAATCATGACCACTTAGATGGTATTAAGAAGGACCCTAGAGCAATGATAGAATCTCAAAAATAAGAATAGTGGAGCCGGGGAGATGGCTCAGTGGAATAAGTGCTTCCCTGGCAAGCACAAGGGCCTGAGTTCAATCCCCGGTTCTGCCAAAAAATAAAAAATAAAAAATAAGAATAGTGCTTTGCTAAAGAAGGCTCTAGAGAGATTCCCCTCCCGTCATGTGAGGACACAGCTGAAAGGTCTTATCTATGAACCAGAAAGTGACCCTTGGAAGACACTACATCTGTCAGCACATACTCCATAAGATTACAATGGACCAATGACTTACAAACTCAATTTCTTCACAAAGGCTGGTTGTAACTCAAGTCAGTTGTAAGTCAAGACAATTTTCCCCATAAGAAGTAATGGAAATACCCACAATGCATTCTGAACCTCCCAATGAATCCTCTAACTATCCTTTTTATTTTAAAAAGTGTCATGTAATATGCACAATTTTCTAGAAACGTCACTGATTTTCCAAGTGTATTCACCCAAATGTTGTAAAATGTGCCTAGTTTATCAGAAACAACAATTTCCTTCCACACTATATGATCATTCCCAGGATACTCCATTCAAGTTGACATCTTTAGCTTACAAGAAGGGAAGATGAAATGAAAGATGGCGACTGTTTGGAAGAACAGTCACTTCCACAAGAAAATCAGGAATCTGTCTCTCTAGTCCTTTCTTTGCTGGGGAGGCTGTTGCCCACTTAGAACTGCTCCTGGCTCACTAGATCTCAACTTTTCAGAACTAAAACTTCTCTAAGGTTGTCTGTTTCTGTCTTTTCTTTAACGCTGTTCTTTTCAACCGTGATTGCTTTATTTCCCTTTAGCTTCTTTTCTAGCTATCTTGGGACCATTTTGATAGCAGTAATTATAGTGATTATATAAAGCACTTACCAAAATCACATCTACGAATAAGCGCATCCGGCCTCACACTGACACCAACAAAAGCCTACATCTGCTTTTCTAGCATCACAAGTCTTTGTTTACAACTCCACAAGTGGCCAGCACTTCACTTGAGCCATAACTATAGACTTTGATCCTAACTTAAATTTAAATTTCCAGTCAGACTCCAAGTTGTTTGTATATTAGAACAATGTAATTCGAGGGTCCACTGTGCTTGAGGACTGAATCAAAACATTAATTCCTTATAGTGGTGCATATTGCATAATAAAGTGTTGATTCCATCAGTACTCTTGGATTAAGAAATTGTCTCCTTTGCTTCCCTTTAATGTCTTTAAATATCCAACTAAATCTTTCCATGCTCTCCATCCATTCTATGAAGCGTTGTCTCACTTAACTTAAACCTTCTAGAACACACAGTGTTCAGAAACTCAGACAATTGTTGGGTTTTGAAAGAAAAGATGCTTATTTTTGTTAGTTCTCCAATCATCTACTGTTTTGCTTTTATGAATATAATTTAATATCTGATTTAACTTCTAATGGGCTTCAATTGAATTTCTTTGTATGTTTGGTGGGGATATATTTACCTGTATCATAGGTTCTAAAAATGCAGGTGTTCTTTGATTTCTTATTTCTCTTTAGTTTTGGATAAATTTCAAGGGAACAAAGAGTAAACATCTGCATTTATTTTTTAAAATTTTTGTTCAGTCTCTGAATTAACTGAAAAAGGAAAGAGGCATTAAAAATCATTTCTGCTTCCTCCTCTCCTACCTTGATTATTCTACTGTTCATAGTTTTCTATTACTCCTCATTTGAATGCAAGAGCTATTACTATGTAAGAATGTCAAAGACACAATTTTACTGTGGGATTTTTATTATTCACTGTTACATCATCAATGCACCACTGATTTTTGAAGAGCTACTCAAAAAATCAACAGGATTTTCATTTGCACTTCTCAAACACTGACCATCACCCTACTCACTTCCTCACTTCATTGTGAGGTTGAGCAAATGGGATTGCTGGCTATGGATTCAAGCTCTTTATTATAATTATTTTGTAACACCAAGAACATTAAATTTGTGTTGTACTTGTTTCCATAGCTTGCTATTCTCACTTAATAATGTTCCTGCAAAGTATCCATTTATTTGCAAATTTTTCATCAGTGAATCTTAGCTTCAGGTAACAGAGGAACAAACTCAGGGAGCTGTTCATGGTCCTTGGTCTTCACCATTGTATTTTGCCAACAAATCAATTCATATAAAATTCTATGTCCATGTGCATGAAAGTGCTATTTCCAATAGCAAAATACTAGGAAACTACAGAAGGATAAATCAAACCAATGAAAGAATGGGATGGAAACATGACTTCCATAAGTAATTCTCATATTGTTTAATTTGGTAACAATATAAGTATGTTCAATGATGTCTAAGAAGTTAAAATGCAAAATAAGTAAAGAAATCAATCTAACAATATGTAATTGCTATCATAACCACATAGCAAAAATTTTCAAGAAACAATGAAGAGCTGGCGAGATGGCTCTAAAGCACTTACTTGGAACAAGCTTGGCAAAGCACAGGGACTGCGGTTCAATCCTCCAGCACCACATGCCAGCCAGCCCCGCCCCCTGGTGGGCTGAGCTGGCCACACACACACACACACACACACACACACACACACACACACACAATAAATAAATAAATGTTTTTAAAAAAAGAAACAATGAAGTACATATTTTGATATTTCAACCTTTATGGGATATATTCTAGGACAAAAATAACTTCAAACAGACCTTTCAATATTTTCAGTTGGGAGTGATTTAAGAGTTATTGTGCATATTTTGTAGAATTTAACATCAGAAATTGTTTTAGCACATGTGCCCTGAATTTTGAGCAGCACGAAGGGCTGTGGTTAGAATTTATTCTGTCTCTCAATGGTCAGTCAGTCACTGGAGCTAATCTTCCCTCACTTACATTGGGCTTAGCAGATCCTACAGCTTTTCATGCCTCAATGAGTTGGGAAGCAGTGGAGAATCAGTGAACTAAAGAAACAAAAAAAGGAGTACGCATACAGCCTATGAGATGGGAGCATCAGGCATCATCTCATCATGGGATCCAGGGGTTTTGGTGGCAGTGAAAGCAACATGGCCTTGATTTCAGGACCATGGGAAGAAAAGATGCAGTTCCTAGGACCATGAGCCAAATCAATGTGTGATGGATCACACCCTCAATTGGACACAGATTCATTCATGTTATTGGGCAGCAGGACTTCTCAGCAAGGAAAAAAAAGACATTGAGGAAAACCCAAAGATGTTGAATGCTGCTTACTCATAAATGGAATGGGAAATACAAGTTCGTGTTCTATTTTTCTCTTTCTTGAACACATGCATAACCCATATCTCTTCTGAAAAAAAGCTGAAAACAAACAAGCAAACAAAAACCTCAGTGTCAATGAATGCTTGGTGCCCCAGATTTATGATCTAAGCATCATTTCTGAGAAAACAAGTACAGTTCTTTAAAATAACAGATGATTCAAGTGTGTGACAAAACATATACAAGGTGAGCTCTGGGTGTTATATTAGAACAAAACCCAAGGATATTATGAAGGCTATTAGTACTGTTTCAAACACAGAAAATGTCTGACTTAGTTAAGTTTCTCCTGGCTAAAGATAGTATGTCTTGTGTATCTAAGAGTAAATTTATTACAATATGCTGGAGGACCTAAAATAAATAAAAATTCATAAATATGAATGCTATGGTTTAGATGAAAATGTGCCCATTAAATTGCATATGTGGACAAAGGGTTTTGGAAGGTTTCATTGTTGCACTGGGTCCATAGTAAATGTGCCATAAGGAGGTGGGGCCTGGGTAGAAGAGGTGCAGCATCAGGCATGTTCCTGGAGGCTCTATCCCCCCACCCCAGCTCCTCTTTTCTCTCTTGCTTCGTGGGTGTCATGGCATGAGGGAACATCCACCCTCAAATCCTGGCCTGATGGAATTCTGCCTTGGAAACTTCTGACCTTGAGCTGAGTCCACTGGAACCTGTGAGGCAAATAAAATTCTCTGCCTTGAATGTGAAGGTGTTGGGCACTTTGTCCCAAGGATGGGACAGTTCCTAATGCAACAAAAAATAAAAGAAGAATAAAATTTGCATTGGTCCTATCCGGCGGCTGCCAACAAGTGATCATTATTCTAATGACCGATAAGGAAAGAAAAGAAGTCAAATGTTTCTCTGCCTTCAATTATTGGATCACCTGTCAGCAACCGATTAGCTAATGAAAAAATGTCATTTAGTATATAAGAAATTACTTGAAAAATGTGGAAGGAATGACAGAATTAGAAGCTCCACCATTTTGTAACCCTTAGTGAAAAAATAAATCAAATCTTAACAATTATTGATAGAATACTTAGGGGAAACTTTGAGGAGAAAATGTTATCATAAATGTATCAATTTGCCAATGTGTATCCTGATAAGAGTAACATCATCAAATGCACCTAGTTTTTTTTCTTTTAATATATTGCAGTAGAAAGTACACATTCTTGAAAAATTCAAATGTGCGTCAGTGATGCTTTTGTACCTAGGTTTTATGTGAATTTAATGAAATATGGACAGTTGTAGCCACCTGCTTACTATTTGGGGTTTAAAGTAAAAGGTTTTCTTGTTTGAAAAAAAGAAAGTACACATTCTTGCCTCCTCAAAATTATCCATACATATACTATCTTTAAGCTTCTAGGACA
This sequence comes from Octodon degus, assembly GCF_000260255.1. Taxonomy (NCBI): domain Eukaryota; kingdom Metazoa; phylum Chordata; class Mammalia; order Rodentia; family Octodontidae; genus Octodon; species Octodon degus. Next base: position 3,477,305 of record NW_004524672.1, read on the forward strand.
AACTACCAGTTAAAGAGAAATAAATGAATGTGTAAAAGACGCTAGAGATGTGCAACTTGCCAAATTCACAGCATTGCTTTTCAAAAAATGCTATCAACAAAGAAAAAAGAAGGAAGAGTTGTTCTTACATGATAAAGGAAATTTAAGAGACCTACCTGGTAATGTGGCGAAGGTGCTGCTTTGGGCTTGATTCAAGCAAGTATTAAAAGATACCTTTGAGACATGAATAACTGAGAAGGACTGAATATTAGCAGGTATTAAACAGCAAGTCTTAACTGTTAAACCTCCAATACTCTTAAGTTAGCTCCTATTGAATGTTAAGCATGCTAATGTCAGAAAAGTTAGGCACACTTTAAAGAAGCTGCTGTGAAAAAAGCATAGTAGAATTTATATTCCATTATGTGAAATTAGAACTTTGCCTAAATATACACCAGAAATTTTAAAAACAGCAGAATAAAAGATGAAACAAGTCTAGCAAAATGCCCACAATTTTTAAAACTGATGAAGATTTATTGTCCTTTTTCTCCACTTTTGCATACATTTGAAAATTTCTGTGACAAAAAATAAATTAAAAAATTTAAAATATATTTAGATTATTTTTATTATACAGCCTTTTCAACCTGGGAATATGCCTGCAATTTTGTGATTATAATAGCAGCGTATGAAGACCATGTGTGTTTAATTTCAATATTGCCAGCACAGAATGCTTTCCCATGAATCTTATATAAGCTTCCAAAGCCACCACCGGATAGCCCTGACTTTCCCTTTCATTGAAAGTAACATACCCTGGCAGCCTGACCCAGTTCTTTCCAGATGAGCTTCAACAGCAAATGAGACTGAGATGAGACTAAGAAAAATCTGTGACCCACAGAAACACATTCTGTTTCCACGCTGTCAATGGGCTCATACACAGAATAACAGTTGAGAAGGAAGAGGAACTCGCACAGCTGTTTCCTCTAGATGCAACTGCAGCATTAAATTTCACTGACAGGGAATCCTGGCTTGAGAAATGCCACTGCAGCATCGCACTGAGTAAAGAATGCTTCTTTATTACTCACTGGTTCTACGAAAGCATGTGTAAGTGTTAAGTGATAGGCGTGTATCAATGAATAGAGTTAGGAAAGAAAAATAGCTTTAAAAATATATGTACTGAGCAGGCAGGCCCAGCTAGTTGAATTTGAGCTCAGTGGAACTAGACCTGGTGAGCAGTGGGGCCCAGACTGAGGCCCAGCCTTATGGGAGGATCCTCATGGCATGAAAGTGACAGGAGGTAACTTGGATGAACTAGTCTGCCTGGAAGACTCCAGGTATGTGAAGACGAGGTCCCCTGACACAACTTAGGGGAAGTAATTTACATACAAATTCCCGATTTATGATGTGCTTTGTTATATAGCCATAATGTTTTCTCCTATGATCTAAAGTACAAACCATTAGTTACAAACATTTGTCAATTTCACTAGCTGTGATTAGTATCGCTAATTGTAATACTGTAAATAGGATGCAATATCTACCTTAACCACACCTAAGATCTCTGAAGTAATAGGAACTGATGCAAAGAAATAACTGCAGAAGGGTATAGAGGATATCAGAAATAATCTAAAGTAAAAAAGAAATGAACTATAATTAAAGAATTACTAAAAGTTTTTAAAGAAGACATTGATTTAAAAAAATAGAAGATGATAGAAAAATGATAGAAATCATGAATGAGCAATATAGGAAGAAAAAAGAATGCATGAAACAGATTTGAGGAAATTAAAAACTCCATTAACAGTTGGCAAAACCATTTGAATGAAAGTGAAGATAGACTTTCAGACCTTGAAGATGCCTCTGAAGTTAGAGAGCAGGTAGGGAAAGATCTCTTAAAACAACAAGGATCCAGGCAATAATAATTCAATAACTGCAAGACTATGCAAAAATGAGCAGCATGAGACTAATAGGCATCAATGAGAAAGAAGGAGCAAACACAAATGACATAAAAAGAATCTATGCCCAGACATTTAATTACCAAGATACCAGAAAGTCAGCACAAGGAAAACATACTATAAGTCACTAGAGAAAAGAAACAGGTCGCATTCAAAGGGAAACCCATTGGAATAACAACAGATTTCTCCTCACAAACCATCAAATGAACAAAAGCATGGAGTAAAGTATTCCAAGTCCTACAAGGAAACAAATTCCAACCCAGAATGATATACCCTGCAAAACTATCTTTCAAAATTAATGGAAAAGTAAAACACTTCCAAGACAAAGAACAACTAAAGAAATTCATGATGGACAAACCAATCTTACACAGAGTATTAAAAGATATTCAAGAAATTGAACAAAATGACCACAGTTCCAAGAACAACAACAAAAAGAACTAAGCACACAGGGCAAACAATTAGAAACAGGTAAGGAGGAAACCAACAGCAGGAAAAATAACATGACAAACATAAGCCAAGGCATATCAATTACAACTGCCAACATAAATGGACTCAATTCGCTAATAAAAAGAAACATATTGGCAGAGTTCATTAAGAAACAAAGTCCAACACTATGCTCCATACAAGAAACACATTTAAATGAAAAACAAACTAATAGGCTGAAAGTCAAAGGATTTAAAACAATACTGCATGCTCCAGGACCTCGGAAAAAAGCAGGGATAACTATTCTATTTGCAGACAATCTGAACTTCTAACCAAGAATTATCAAATGAGATAAAGGTTACTACATACTAGTTAGAGGAAAATTTCAAGAGGAAGAGATAATAGTCATAAATATGTATGCTCCAAATATGAAGCACTCAACTGTATAGGACAAATTTTAAAGGACATGAAAAATCTACTAACCAATAACACAATCTTAACAGGGGACCTTAACACCACCATATCTCAAAAAGACAGATCAAGAAGACAAAAATTTAGCAAAGAGGTAGCAGAACTGAATCAAACCTTTGAACAAATGGATGTAGTGGACATATATAGTGTTCCACCCAAAAACATCTGAGTTCACATTCTTTTCAGCTGCATGGGACATTTTCTAAAATAAACCACATACTAGTCCATAGATCATGCTTAATTAAATGCAAGGATATAGACATTATCTCATGCATATTATCTGACCACAGTACAATGAAACTGGAAATTAATGACAAAGCAAACCACAAAAACCCTATAAACATATGAAAATTAAATAACACCCTTCTCAGCAGTCAATGGATTGCATACAAAATTAAAGAAGAAATTAAACAATATCTACAATACAATGAAAATTCAAACACACCTTACCAGACTTTGTGGGATGCAATGAAAGCACTTCTCAGAGCAAAATGTATAGTAGTGAACTCACACGTTAGGATGAAGATGAAGACCAATAAATACCCTAATGTTGTAACTCAAGTTTCTTGAAGAAGAAGAACAAACTAAGTCCAAAGCCCACAGAAGGCAGAAAATTCTAAAGATTAGAGGAGAAATTAATGCAATTGAGACAAACAAAATAAGACAAAGATTTAATGAATCAAAAATCTGGTTTTTTGCTGGAGAGACAGTTCAGTAGACCTATACCAGTTTAGGCAAGCACAGAGTCCAGGGTTTGATCCTTGGCAACACATGTCACACTGGCCCTGTCTTCAGGCATGCTGAGCTGGCCACTGAGACCAGGCATGGTGCCACAGCCTGTACAATTCCAGTGCTGGAAACAGGAGAATCACTATGAGTTCAGTGAGACCCTGTGCCAAATACATTTTAAAAAAGAGCTGATTGAAGATTAAATAAAATTGATAAATCCCTAGCTAACCTCATCACAAAGAGGAAAGAAAAAAGTCAAATTCAAGCAATAAGGAATGAAAAGGGTGAAATTACTCCAGATTCTGTGGAAATCTAGAAAATCATCAACACCTACATTGTAAATCTCTACTCTCACAGAATAAAATACACAGAAGAAATGGACAGATTTCTAGATAGGTGAAAATTACCAAAATTGAATCAAGAAAATGTGAAAACTCTGAATAACCCAGTATCAACAAGTAAATTTAAAATGTAATCAAAAGCTTACCCAAAATTGTCATGAAGGGGGAACTACCCGCTCAGGCCCCCCTCCTGTCCCTCTCTTGGCTAGGAGCTTTCTTTCCCTCAATAAATATATTCTGCTCAAAAAAAAATTATCATGAAAAGCCCAGGTTCTGAATAATTCACAGCTGAATTCTACAAGAAATTGAGAGATTTAATCCAATATCCTCAAACTCTTCAATTAAATTGTAAAGGAAGCAATACTCTTAAAATCATTCCTGGAGGCAAGTATTACACTGATACCAAAACTGGAGAAAGGCTCCACCAAAAAGAGAATTATAGAACAATACCCATCATGAATATGGATGCAAAAAATCCTCAATAAAATACTAGCAAATAGAATACTGTAAACCGTCAGGAAAATTATACTTAATGACCACTTAGGATTCATCCCAGGGATGCAAAGATGGTTCAACGTACACAAATCTAGGTGTAATGCACACTGTATCAATGGAGCCAAAACAAAAAACCACACGATCATCTCAATAGTGGTGGAAAAGGCATTTGACAAAGTTCAACACTCATTCATGATCAAAGCCCTGCAGAAAATTGGAATAGATGGCCTATACCTCAATCTGATAAAAATCATGTATGACAAACCAACAACCAACATCATTTTAAATGGAGAAAAACTGAAAGCTTTTACTCTAAATTCAGGTACAAGACAAGGATGTCCATTATCACATCTCCTATTCAACATATTTCTGGAGACATTAGCCAGAGCCACTAGACAAGAGAAAGAAGTAAAAGGAATAAGAATAGGTCAGAAAGAGGTTAAACTACCATTATTCACAGACAACATGATACTCTAGATGGAAGACCCAAAAAAGCCAGCAGGAAGCTCCTAGAATTAATAAACAAATTCAGTAGCATAAATGGATACAAAGTCAACACCAAAAAATCAATAGCATTCTTTTACAAAGATAGCAACCTCACTGAGAAATAAATTATAGAAACAATACCCTTCACAATAACATTCCCAAAAATGAAATACTTAGGAATTAATCTAATAAAGGAAGCAAAAGGCCTATACAATGAAAATTACAATACTCTGAAAAAAAAGAGATCAAAGAGGATTTAAGAAAATGTAAAGATATTCCTTGCTCCTGGATAGGAAGAATCAACATGGTGAAAATAGCCACATCAAAAAACTGTTATACAGATTTAATGCAGTCTCTATCAGAATACATTTAATATACCTCATAGAGCTAGAGAAAACATTCCTAAAATATATTTGGAACCAGAAAAAAACTAGAATAGCAAAGGCAATCCTGGGCAACAAAGGAAAGGCAAGAGGCATTACAATGTTTGACTTGAAATTATACAACAAAGCTACTGTGATAAAATCATCATGGTACTGGAAAAAAAAAACAGAACCAAGGATCAATGGAAAAGATTAGAAGATGCAGATGAAACCACAAACACACTTATCCACCTTATCTTTGACAAAGGTTCCAAACACATTCACTGGAAGAAAGATACGCCCTTTAATAAATGGTGCCTGAAAAACTGGCTATCCACATGCAGAAAACTAAAATCAGACCTGGGTCTATCGGCATGCACTAGACTGAAATCAAAGAGGGCCGGTGATATAGCTCAGAGGACTAAGCACTTGCTTGGCTAAGTGCAGGGTCAGGGTTTGATCCCTGACACCACATGCCACACCTTCCCCATCCCTGGGCATGCTCAGCTGGACGATGAAGTCCAGACATGGTGGCACACACCTGTAATACCAGCACTAGGTAGGCAGAAAAGAAAAGGATCATTACGAGTTCAAACTGCATAGTGAGAACCTGCACAAAATATAATAAATAAAAATAAACTCAAAATAAATTAAAGACCTAACATTAAAAAAGAAACACTAAATCTGCTGGAAGAGAAATAGGTGAAAATCTTGAAAACATAGGGATAGCAGAGAGTTCATAAACAATAACCAAACTGTGCAGGAAATACTTCAAAGAATCAGCCACTGGGATCTCATGGGAAGTTTCTGTACATCGAAAGTATCATCAACAGAGTGAAAAGGCAACCCACAAATTGGGGGGGGAAAAATCTTAACCAATAATCACTGAGATAAAGAACTTCTATCTAGAATATATAAAGAACTAACATCAGGCCCCCAAAATTCAAAGACCCAATCCACAAATGGGCATCTGAAATAAATACACACTTCTCAGAGGAAGAAATGCAAATAGTAAATACATGAAAAAATGTTCCACAGCACTGACCATTCAAGAAATACAAATGAAAACAACACTGAGATATCATCTTACCCCATAAAGAATGTCTGACATAAGCAAATCAGCTGATAGCAAATGCTGGAGAGGCTGTGGGAGAAAAGGAACCGTTCTCCACTTCTGTTTTCTTTACAACTCCCATAACTCCAGCATTTCAAAAGTAAGCTGGCATGTGCAGTGTCTACTCCACTACAATTTATTTGGAAGAGTACGTTTCAATAGTTTCTAAATATATTCTAGGACAACAAATGTTCATTTTATTCCCTTCAATAGAAACAGATATAACCAACTGGCAGTAATCATCTACCAGTTGATAACCATCTATAAGTGATCCCAGGACATAGGGAGATGGAAATGGGAGAGCTGATTTTAAATTGATTTTAAAACAAAATTTAAATAACTTTAATTTCAGCTTTCTTTACAACTCCCATAACTCCAGCATTTCAAAAGTAAGCTGGCACATATAGTGCATATTCCACTATAATTTAATTGGAAGAATAAGTTTCAATACCTTCTAAAAATATTCTAGGACAACAAATGTTCATATTATTCCCTTCAATAGAAACAGATATGACCAAATCTTCATAAATTAATCTAATGATTCATAAATAGCAATTCCAAAAGTTTAATGTGTAGCTTTTAAAAATAACTTCATGCAATATCTATTTTTTACCCAAAATTTGAATAAGCAGTTACATTGAGAATTACACATATGTACAAATTTATTATTATCCTATTTATTTATGGAAAATGGTAAAACAAAATTTCATAACAAAATAATGAGAATAACAATAGTTAATACATTATATATTGCTTTCTTTATTGTAGTTGTGCAAGGTATAAGATAGGGGCATAAAATATTCTGCAATGAATATTACCACAAACTTTCAGTTTTCAGAATTAAGAGATACTAATGGTATAACTTTCTTACATTTTCCCTTTTCCTACTGTCCTTTTTGCTTTCACCTATCCTACTTCCTAATGTATATTTAATACATTATTATTATATTATGCTTTTATAATAAGCATAATAAAAAGTACTTCTTATTTACTTCTTCAGTTTCTCACACTAGGGAGACAAGATGTTTATCCATGTGGGTCTTACTTATTTCATTTATGAGTATGATTTTAAGTTGCATCCATTTACCTATAAAAGTCTCAATTTACCCTTCTTCATGGTTAAGTAGTATTCATTGTATAAAAATACCACTTTAAAAAAAATCCATTCCTTAATTGATGGATATTTGGGTTGTTTCCAACAGGAGCCCAGACCAAAAAAGAAAAAAAAAAAAAAAAAAAAACAGGGTAGCTATTCTGTTTGCAGACAACATGAACTTCAAACCAAGAATCATCAAAAGAGATTTAAAAGGTCACTATGTACTTGTTAAGGAGAAATTTTGAAAGTGGGAGATACCAATCATATATATGTACGTACTAAACATGGGAGCACCCAACTACATAACACAGTTTTAACAGATGTGAAAAATAACACAATTGTAATGGGGCACTTTAATACTCCATTGTCACAAATAGATAGATTAACCAGACCAAAAAATCAGCAAAAAAATACCAAAACTAAGCAAATGGATTTAGTAGATGTTTACAGAGTATCCTACCCAACAGGATCCGAATACATGTTCTTCTGAGGAGCACATGAGATGTTCACAAACACAGACCATATGCTCAGTCATAGAACAAGCTTAAGAAAATGCGAAAGAATTGAAATCATCCCATGCATATTATCTGACCATAATGCCATGAAATTGATAATAAATGGCAAAAGAAACCATAAAACAATTCATGGAAATTAAATAACACCCTTCTGAATAACCAATTGTTCACAAATGAAATTAAATAAATCTGCAATTAAATGAAAAGGCAGTTACAACACACCAGAACCTGTGGGACATAATGAAAGCACAACTACGAGGAAAACTTACAGTGATGAATTCTGACTTCAGAAATGCAGATTGAAGACTGGGTGTTGTGGCACACACCTGTAATCCCAGAACCTCGGAGGCTGTAAACAGGAAGATCATGAGTCCAATGTACATGGTGAAACCATGTAGACCCTGTACTAAATACATACAAAATTTTTTTGTTAAAAAAAAAGGCAGATTGAGCACAAATAAACAGCCTAATGTTGCACCTCAAACTTCTAGAAAAAGAAGTCAATCCCAAAGTCTGGAGAAGGGAGGAAATTCTAAAAATCAGAGAATATATTAATGCAATGGAGACTAAGAAAACAATACAAAGAATTAGTAAATTAAAGTTAGTTCTTGGAAAGAATAAGTAAAATGGATACAACTTTAGCCAACCTTACCCAAAAAAGGAAAGGAAAGACCCAATTTCATGCAATGAGGAATGAAAAGGGTGAAATCACTACAGGTACTGTGGAAATTCAGGTCAATACCTACTTTAAAAATCTTTACTCTCATAGGATGGAAGACTCGCTATCTTGTCTGTTAGGTACAGTGTCGTCTTGGACTCAGATTTCTCTCCTGTGCTTCCCTCTCTTCTGTTCTGTATTGTTGTAAGGCAATCTGAGAAAATTACACTTTTAGGACTCTTTTATAAACTAACTTATGGTTGGATCCCCAGGTCTGCCATGCCAGCCCTGCCCCTGGGGCGCTCTGAGAGAGCGATTGAGATTGGGCGTGGTGGTGCATGCCTGTAATCCTAGCACTTGGGAGGCTGTAAACAGGAGGTTCACTAGGAGTCTGATCTATGCAGTGAGAACCTGTACACCCTGTCCTAAATACAAACAAAACAAAACAAAATGAAAGCAAACAAACAAAAAATAATAATAATAATCAGGAATTTTCTTTTTCAGAGAAAGTACATGATCAGGGTACATCTCAGTCTGTATCAACCTGTTTCCTGATTAGAAGGCCTTCCTTCATAAATGAGAAAATAACTTCCAGTTAAATTTAATTTTTATTTAAAATTTATTTATGTCATTTCTAGTTGGCAAATTGAAAAGCATGTGATTGCATCTTCTCCTACCCGAGACATCACTAAACTAACAGTGACATTCAGTTTCTAAAATGGAAGAGTGAAAAAAGTAGACACCTAATAATTCTGCCCCTGTGGGGAGGTGGAGGAGGGAAAGAGAAGGAGGAAGGGAGGGGAAGGGATGGAGCGAGAGAGTCAGAAATGCAAATGACATCCTCATTAATGTTGAAAATACCTGGAGCTGCGACCACGATATCTCAGGAAGCAGTGACAATTATTCAGTAAAGGCAAAATTAAAATGTGGGGAAGTGTCAGGGGGGAAAAAGACAATGATGTTGTAGATCTCAGAAACTGACAGCAAAATTACCAAAAGTGTCACCAACTGTCCTTGGGTGGTAAATAACATAGCTGGGAACACTTAGTACTTATGCCAGCCCCTTCTCCTTTGTCACTGCTAATGTAGAGGCCATAATGCAAAGAACTCAGTGCCTTACTTTTCAGAAAAAAACACAAAACAATGAACAGAGCAGCAGTTATCCACGTACTACTTTTGTTGGTCAAGTCCAGAAGTGCAAACGTACACTGAAGTGGCTGGGGGCTGGAAGAGAGGAGATTGCTGCGGAGAGACCTGCAGTAGATGTGGTTACTTCTCTACTTTGGACTTGGAGATAAGATTTATCTGTGACAGAGGGAATAAAGAGGCCTCTGAACAGAGCCCCACCAGCCACAGGAAACTGCTGACTGCTCGGCTTTGTTCATTGACACCCTTCTGTTCTCCACCCAGCAAAGCCATCTGGATGGGGAGCATGGCTGGCACTGTGGGTGTGGTGCCCCAGAGTCCAGCCTTCAGCTCCTACATCTGGAATCCTTTGGCTCATAGGAAGCAGTGTGTGGTTTCCAGGAACTCCCATTTATATTCGCAGAGTTTAAAGTCAGCCTACAGGACATGGATCCAGGAATGTGCGCTTAATCGCTACCACGTAAGCTGGCCATCCAGAAGATAGAAATCCACCATCTTGCACTCCTAAATACAACTGTTTATTTTTCTTTTTAAAAAAAATAAATTTGAAAAAGAATAAATACAAAAGGACAAGCAATAGATGTATAGGAGAAACCAGCAACACAGAAGTACAAATCTAAAGTAAGGAAACAGAAAACTGATCTTAAGGGAAACAAATAAATCAGGTTATAGAACAGATTAATTAGAAAATTAGAAAAACAAGCTCTAGGTTTCTGTAATGTGAGATATATATCAAATAAAAACTAAGGGGGCCAGGGAGATAACTTGGCAGTCTAAGCGCCTGCCTGGCAACTGCAAAGACACAGGTTGGACGCCTAGTACTACGTGCCCTGTGGGCCCTCCACCATGCAGCCCACAGAAACCAAGTGTGGTGGTACACACCTGTAATCCCAGCACTGGGGAGGCTGAGACAGGAGGATCACTATGAGTCTAGGCTACGTAGTGAGACCCTATTCCAAATAAATAAATAAATAAATATTTTTTAAAGAAACTATAGTGCATATATAAACTATACATAATTTATATACAACCACAAACTTCTTAACAGTGTTGACATCCAGCAAATGTACTGTTAGGCAATTTCTTCATTGTGTGAACATTATAGGTGCTATTTGTACCAACTAAGAGGACCACAATGTCATTAGGTGATATAATCTTATGAGAGTGCCATCAAAACAGAGTTATTTGCTACATGGTTGTGTTTAATATTCTTTACTATATTTAATTTATGTATTATATGTAATTACATATATGTGTGATTGTATATTGTTATATTTAGAAATAGATTTAGATTAGATTAGATTAGATTAGATTAGATTAGATTAATTATCAATTGAGTATCCTTTATCTGAAATAAGGGACAAGAACTGTTTCAGAGCATGAATTTCTTCAGATTTTATATTTTACACAACCTAACGAGATATTTTGATGGCAGAACCCAACTCTCAACACAGAATTCATTTATGTTTCATGCCTTCTACACATATCAGCCAAGAAATCTTATGCAATATTTTAATGCAACTGTGTTGCAACTATGAGTTGTCACAGAGGTAATGTGTGCAGTTCTCTACTTGTGGTGCCACGTTAGTGCTCAAAAATCTTAGCCATTGTGTGTTTCACATTTGTGATGCTTTTTCTCATTAAAAGTTAAGCACTTGGTCTTTACACTCATACTGCCTGGTTTCAGACTCAGCTCAACAGATATGTGGCAAACAAGACAGTGATTTAAAATACCTTACTGTGTGCCAGCCATTGCTCAGTGGATTAAAGCAACTGCTTAGGCAGATGAAACTGCTTTCAATTCCTGGTGTGCTGTGCTAACCCTGCCCCAATGACATGCTGAGATTGAGACTGGGCGTGGTGGTGCTTGGCTATAATCCCAGCACTTGGGAGGCTGAACACAGGTGGATCACTACAAGCCTGATCCATGTAGTGAGATCCTGTAGGCCCTCTAAGACCTTGTAGACCCTGTACTAAATACAAAAAATAAAGAAAGAAAGAAAGAAAATACTGCTCTCATCTAGCTGTTGCTATTGTTTCAGCCTCTGTGTCTCTACATCTGAGTGCTACTGAAATTCATCCTGTTTTCATAACGTCTGCAGCATCTTTAAGACAAAAACAAAACAGCAAAGTCACAGGGAAGCAAATGAGAAAACAGGTAAACAACGTCGAGGATTAGAGTTGAGAGTCTACCCCCTGATTAATGACTACTCTAGTTGTGAAATATTTTTGATATTATCCCCTATCCTGAAGTAGAGCTGACAGAATTTAAGAGGCAGGATTAGGAACAAAAGAGGAAGGTGAGGAGGCCTTCGTCTTACCTGATGGCACCCCAAAGCTTAGTAACCCAAGGATAAATACTTTGAAATCAGCAGAAAGCCTGAAAATATTAGAAGTATCAATAACTGGAAAAGAGAAAGATAGATGTAGACAGGCCTCACCTTCCACACAGAAGAGTGAAAAGACCACGGAGTTATAGGGCAAACATGTTGAGGGTAAAGTAAATGATCCTCCAATAGCAAGAGTAGAAATGGTTAGGAGAGGTTGCTTCCTTGCTGGGGAGCTGCAGGAGAGATGGAGCGTGAAATGATGGCTTTTCTGTCAGTGTGTCTTCTGTGTCCTTCAGTTGTTTTTCCCTGTGCATTATTTGATACGAAGTTTTATAAAAAGACAAACTGACACTTTAGTATAAACACTTGATGACAGAGCAAGGGTCCTGCTTTTTTCAATATAATTACTTTCTTTCTAATCTTGAGAATATATTGTTAAAGGATTGTTTTTATCTTTCTCTCCCAATTCTATGATTAAAATAATAGGCAATTCTGTGAATGGAGAATACATCATTCTGGGCTTGAGTATCTGCAAGGAAGTGATTAAATCATCAGAGAAAAATTGGCTTTCTAATTATTTCTATATACAAGAATATTGGAACTTAAAACTGTACATATGCTTCAAACTATTTGTATCATTTACTGAATTTGTTACAAAGTATTGTTCTTCATCAAAGAAATGATTCTGTGTTAATTTTAGCATATTTATTCATCTGTACTTTAATTGTACATGAAAAGAGACAATTAAGAATATTCATAATATATAAAATAACATGTTTATTTTGAAATGACATTCCAGCAACCCTCTCCCTGCCAGCCAGTTCTTCAAACCTTTGATGTTTCTAGCCTATCTGTACTTCCTTTGATTACTGCATTGCCGTGCCTGCCTCCGTGTCCTGCACTGTCTCAAAATATGTATGGCAGTCCTTATAAAATAACTCTACAGGTTGTCCTCACCCATCTTATCCACCAGATCTGGCATAGTGAGGCTTGTGCTTCTTCCCCAGAGTCAAAGTGACCAAGCAAAGTATATATTTTGGGAAGCTTCAGGACATGGTGGCAGCTACCCAAAGAACAGCACCTGAGGAGACTTTCAGAATGATGAGTGTTTTTAGAGTGAAGAAGAGTATTTTGAGGGAGATTAACGGCGAGGTGCTTCTTAATGGAATAACGTTTTTGCTTTTAATCTAGACATTCACTGCATATTTTGATCATGCTCCCGTAATGGTCTCCCGTTTGAATTGGATTCGCAAATGTCTCTCTCAGGTTTCCAGGGAGCCACTACAGTCCTCACTAGTTCCCTGTGCTCCTGGGTCCTCTCCGGTGTGGACCACAGTGGGGCTGCAGTTCCTTCCCTGTCCCTTTCCTTGTGAGGTAGCCAGCACAATTCAGTTCTTTGCACAGTCACTCACGGAACTCACTCACAGAGGTCCACCCCGCACCCCCAGAGCTCAGCAGCATGCACCCTGTTCTCTCTCAGCAGTTCCATCCTTCTTAGAGGGAAACTTCTGGGCCATCCTGCCTTCCCACACACACAGTCATTTCCTCAAAGCCACAGAAAATCGGTCTGCTCTTTTCCCAGAGGGACAAGTCCAGTACAGAGAAGGCCCGCCATGCTTCTTTGCTCTTGAGGCCATGCCCGAGGCATTCCAGGGACCCCACGGCCAGATTCCAGATCAGTCCCTGTCATTGTCCTGACCGATCCACCAGATGAATGAAATGGCCTCTACTTTTGAAACATTTTATTCTCTTTTTTTTTCAGCTTCACCTTTCTTTTTTTTCTATAATTTTATTGAGAAATAAATAGCAACAAGACAGTTTCAAATCAAATTGGTAGGACAGTTCCAACAATTTACACATTGCATACTGTCTTCCTAGTGGTTATTTGTTGTACAAGATGCAAACATGATATCCTATTTACAAACACTGTTAGAACAAATCCCTCTATTCACTGAATTAAGAGAATGTAGCTATATATCTATCCTAACCACTTTGAATACACAGATACAAAATGGTCATTCATCTGTATCCCCTTTTTTTTGTTTAGTTCCATCATTTAAATACTATAGGTGTGTGAACTCAGCAAAATATTCCAAAATAGCCCAGTAGTCCATAATAGTTCTGGGTCTTCCTCTTGACTGGCAATGTCAGAAGTTGTTGACCTGAGTCCCCTACAGCTCAACATAACAACATGGCTTTATTTCTTATACTTCGTTTTTATACTTTTCTGTTGGATGGTTAAGACCAATTGAAACATTTTATTCTGCTGCTGTTCATAGTGTTTCACTTCACTTTGTGTAGCTTCTGTCAGTAACCTAAATACCTTCAAAGGCATATGTTGTGTTTATATAATGTATATTGATTTTTTTAATCAAAACATTGGATAAACCAATGTGCAAATACAAGTTTAAAACAACAGGAATTAGTTTCATAATTCTAATTTTTTATTTATACTGTATATCTTCTTTGCTTTTAAAAAGTATCTAAATTGATTTGCAACACAAAAATACATAAAGTTTTAGGAAGCCTTATATTTCAGACTAAATGTTTAACTTTTATTGAAGTCCAGCATCGGCTTTTTTTTTTCTCCTTAAATTGGAAATCAGTTATGTTAAGAAATACATTATTTTGAGTATTAAAATAACTGTCTATATATTTCTAAATAGAACATTGAAGAGTTTGAACTTAGAATCTATCCATGTTATGGTTCATTTTTTTCCAATACCAGCTACCTAATTATATCATAGCCATCCTACTTTCCCTATTGTATACTTCAGTGACAGATTGGTGAAATTCAATGATTTTCCACCCAATTTTACTTCCTTGAAAGTCCCATTTTGAGCAATAACGAGTCGGGACTCTAGCAGCTTGTGATGGAGCTGGCAAAAGTGTTTCTGGGACAAGGATATTAAATGACAGAAGAAAGGGACCACTTCCACGTATGTCTCTCTGTTCTCTTCCAGGACTAGCTCTTCGAGGACAGTGAGGAGGATATACAATGTGGACAAGCCTCTCACTGGGCCAAGCAAAGGGCAGTCTTCTTATTGGCTGACAGACATGCTTCTCTACCAGGATCTTTCATGTGACTGATTTCTAGTGGGTGGGATTTTTGAGAGTGGAGCCTTTCCCACTCCAGCATATGGCTTCTATGCCACACAAGGTAGTTCAGCACCTGGATAGGTCTTAGCCCCACAGAAAGGAATTTGCCCATGCCCTTTGGATGGTGAGCTTACTGTACTCCACAAGTGACCTCTGGAATAGGGCCCTTAAATAAAAGCTTTCATTCAGCTAATGGTGCAGTGTTCTCCTATCTTACAGCAAATGTATGTGTTCTTGCCGTGCCATACTGAGGACCACAAGTTGATCCACTGCCCTAACCCTCGAGATCTCCCTGACCCTTTATTTATTTTTGTCCACTCAGAAACCATGAAGGAAAATCAAATGCCTTCACTAAACAACCAGTACCACACCCAGACTCTAATAGCTAGGGCCCTTCCTAGATCCTGTGTTTTAGCAAACCCTGCTCTGACCAACTACTCCTCCCCATACAAGGCATTTCCTCTGAGATCTATCACCCTGGAGTGCATGCAGCACACCCTCCATTTACGGAGCATGGTCCAGGTCCATACGCAGTTCTCATTTCTATGCTTGTTCTCCTACAAGAAAGCAACCTCACCCATGTGCCTTACCCAAGACCCAAAAGATGGTCACTGTGGCCTGGAGGGCTGGTAGGGGAGGGGCAAAGAGGAGCCAGGTGGGAGAGGAGGAGTCAGTTTCAGATGGGGTATCCACATATTCTGAGTCCTCAGACATTCAAACATTAATGATCAGCCTAAAACCAGTGCTTATTAACAGAACTATGAAATGATGTGTCCTTTTCTCCACCTCTGCAGGCACTCCAAATCTTAGAATGCCATTCCCTTGCCTCTTAGGAGAAAAATCACTCCCTTCTTCTCCCCATGGGGAAGGAGTCACTACCACAACAACCCTCACTCTTCTACCAGGTTGGAAGACTTACCTAGTCTCATTCCTTTCATTATATTGCAGTGGTGGCAGGTGCTACGCATTAAGATGGGCGAATCTTAAAAATGGTCCTTCTTTAGCAAACTTCACAAATAAATAGGTGGCTCATTCAAATCTATGGTGACTTCTTGCTTCAATCTGAATGTGGAATGTGGGAATTCTGTTGTGCCTTTTGTGTTCAATGTTCAGTATATATATATACATATATATATATATGTATATATATATATATATATATATATATATATAATCTATTTGAAAAGCTAAGAGGGGAAAAGGTAAGCATAAAGGCAGGCATGAAGAAATAGTTACATTGGTTGGAACTATTCGCTACTGAGAAAAAGCAAAGAGCATATCGAAGAAACATCTTTCAAAAACGTGATAGAATTAGGTAGATCGTGAGCTGTAGGACATGAAGGAGATTGTCAAACATAGATGTAAGGCAAAGATCAAAACTTGGCAACTTATGTCTTATACCTTATCTCTGATCTCATGTACACATTTATTTGGTCTGCTAAATGTTACAAAATACTTTTAAAGAAGTTTTATGAACATATTTACAAAATGGTAGTTCCCACACAAGTCACTTTTTAAAAACTACATTTCAAGGGCCTCTCTTAAAAATCAAAGACACAACTGGCCCGAGCTGCTGTTCTCATGCGCCATCTGTCAGCTGGGGCTGAATAGTCACTGTCCCTTAAGAGGAGGACAAAGATGCTTCCAGTCTTCCTCAGTTCCCTCCCAGTTTATGTCACTCTTACTCCTGTGAACACATCCATTTGCAATCCATGTTCTAATGTCCCTGCCCTATGGGGGGCAAGTCTGAGGTCACAATTGACAGAAACAGAAGGGATGATATAATCTGGTTTGGAGAAGCCAACACTGTGTCCCATCAAGGGTGACAGGAGGACTTCACTGAAGAAATGCCTAGAAGTGGACAGACAACTCTAAACTTCAGGAAAGTGTCTATAAGTCAATTGCACAGGATCAAGATTACAGGGACTATGGCTGTGCCGACAACAAAGGTTTCACTTGCTTATTCGGTCACCAGCTCATTCATTGATTGGTTGACTTATCTGTTCATTTATACTTGCAACAAGTACATGCTGAGAATCTATCATAGGCTGACAGAGAATACACTAGACTGGGGCATTTCTAGGGCATGTAAGATAGAAGGGCTATGTGCCCTGAAAGAGCTTAGAAACACATTGGAGAATTACAAATTAGTCAGATGTCTAAAAAGTAAATCTGCAGAGTTCAGTAGTGCTCTGCACTAAACAAGTTGGCACATAAAGAGGATAGTCCAGGACAGGGAGGACCAGGGATGATTTCCTGGGAAAATATTGCTGGGACCAGAATCTGAGAATAGAGTGGGGTCTATCTTGATGAAACAGTGAAGGAAGTAAGCTCCACATAGGGCATTTGCGCAAACGTGACACCACAGCACTGAGCAAGAGCCAGAAGAACTGAGAAGGTAAAAGGAGCATAGCAGAGGCTGAAGCTAAAGGCCCATGGGGTTCAGGCAATCAGGGTCCCTGTAACGCTAGGCTTTGCTGAGGGGTGTTGTCTTTACCCGAATGCAGTGGTCATTCATTGATGCTGGCTATTGAGATTTTTTAAACTTAGATTTCGAACTTGTTCTAAAGCAGGGCTATAGAGAAAAGTGAATGGATGGAGCTAGATGAGAGGAAGTGCAAGCTGCGACGCAGGTAGCTTGTCCCAAAGAGGTGAGGCTTTAAGGAAAAGTTTTAATCAAAGTGCCAATAAATGGGCATCCTGGTGGGGCATAAGGAGCAAACAAGTAGACATACCATAAGAAGTCATGGTGAGGAGACATGAGACGAAGGAAGAACGGGAAAGCTCAGTCTGTATATAGGAACCCCAAGCAGGCGGTGAGTGACTTAAAGCTCAGGATTCAGGAATCAGTCCTATCCAGAGATAGAACTGAAGACAGAACCAAGAAGTTCATTCAAGCTGTTGGAAAATCCAAAGCAGGAGGTAAGAAGAGAACTGCCTAACGGAAGTCAGCATGGCAGTAAAGTCACGATGCTGGCAGGAGATTTTACTTGAGACAAGAGTCTTAGGATTCTGCCAGAGCAAAGGAACACACACAAGATGTGGCTAACCCAGGAGTCACAGCACAGCAACCTGTCACACCAGAGAAGCTTGGCTGGTGTCTACGGCATTGCAGTTTCCATAACTGAAGACAAGGTCCAAACAGGAAAGGCATTCAGCAGGGCCCTGTTATCCTTCCTTATTATACTTTCAGCTGCCTCAGACCAGCAGTGTAACACGGAAAGGAGATTAGAAGGCTAGATTAAGGATTTCTCCTGAGGAGAATGAAAATAATGAAGTCTATATTGAATACAAACCAAAGCCAATTAACTCTGCAATACTGCTGCATGGATCACAAATTCTACCAATGCAATTTGAAGCAGCAAAATAAGAAAAAACTCCATTAACGTATTTATTAGCTCTAAAACAAGTCAATCATAGAATAAACAAGCTATATTAACATTTTATGTCATGTCAAATGATAAGTCTTTCATTTACATTTGTGTTCTGTTAATACATGTGGCAGGTCACAAATCAGCAAGCTCTAGGGACCACTACAAGCTCCCTAACAATTCCACTTTTTCCAAATTTAAGAGCAGGAATCTCTACATTTTTATAAGACACAAATCCTTGCTCCTTTGCCAAACTTGAGAGACCTTAAGGATTTTGTACATTCCACTACTGGATGCCTGGGGAAAAGCGTGCTATATTGAACTAGATCTCAGTGTATTCTCCTGAGTGGGGATGAGTCAGGGTTGATAAGGTGACCCAGGACAAGCTAGAGAAGGAGTGACTATTTGGATTTCAATAAGAGCTATCAGAAATACACTGGCCAGCTGGATCGCCAGTTGAAAGGTGAAGGTTAAGGCAGCTGTGGCTTTCATGTGACCCATGTTTGGAATTCAGCCAAGATGGGGAAAGCAGAGCTGGGAGATAGAAAAAGGCACTATGGACTCCTCGTGTTCCTGGATTTCTCACTTAATGGATCAAAACATTTTCCTTCTTTAAATGACTCAATTTGGATTTTTTCTGTCTCCTATAAGACAAAATATGATAATTAATGTAGTACTTAACACACCCAGAGATTCCACCTGGATATTTTGCCCATTTATCCATCATGTGCAAACAGCTATTCATCATGCAGCCTTATGGCTCTAAGTTAGAGAAAGTACACCTGCCATATGGGATAAGGACACTCAAGCTGGCGTGGGTTAATGACAAATGAAACATGGTGGCAATGTTGTGAGCATGATGGGTACCAGAAGGCACAACCCCAGGAGCTAGTGGGTGGGACATGACAGTGCCCCTCCCCATGCGTTCTCTCCTTTCCAGTGCTGAGCTTAGATCACGGGATGAGTGGGCCCTGTCCATGCACTGGAAGGGCACCTGGGTTGCTTTCCATTTTAGGCTACTATGAATGAAGCGTCCTTATACATGTAAGCATAAGCTTGTGAACATGTTTTTTTTTCTGTGTGTGTGTGTGTGTGTGTGTGTGTGTGTGTGTGTGTGTGTGTTGCTGGCTCAGCCTGCCCTGGGGACAGGATTGGCATGGCATGTGGTGCTGGGGATCGAACTGTGGTCCCTGCGCTTGTCTAAGCTTGCCTAAACAGGCTCTTTAGACCACTGAGCTATCTTGCCAGCCCCAAACACGTTTTTATCTAAAAATCAATTTTCATGTCTTTAACCTAAATATCCAAGAGGGCAAATGAGGAAGTAGTTTTTAAAAGACTGAATCTTCAATCACTACACTCATCCAAAGACCTCCCTTCTCCATTCCCTGTCCTCGGGCCTCAAAGGGCAGTGTCATTGCTGGCCTCTAACTTGTGCCAGAGGGAACATCTGAACCTTGGCTGAGCTGAGTGTGCCGATGTATTTTCTGACTCTGAACTCAGTATTCAGAACATTTTCTGAACCTGTTGCCTAGAAACAAGCAGCTGAGAGTGCAATGATCAGATCTGTCTTTCAGTCAAAAGCTGCAGGTGCCAGCGAGGCCCACAGCACAGATTCCAAGCTGTGGTGCCTGCTTCGTGAGCTAGGAAGTGGTTGGTACAACAAACTGCAGGCATGGAAGGCCCGTCATCTAAACCACTACCTCATATTTGAATTCTTCACCTATAATACACAGGCACCTAGAAAATGTGTTAATTCTCTGTCCTGGAGAACCCCATTTTCTGAGTATCAAAGCTGTGAGGAGAGGAGTTGCTGAGATGTGAATCAACTGTTGGGTTTCATTGCAGTACATCTATAGGTAGTACCAAATCTGTTCATTTTTCCACTGAGAGACAAAAAAAATCTGCTGCATCCCATGAAAACCAAAGGAGGAAGCAAAATGCTTTTCTTGTAGGTACACACAGTTTCCACTTTAATAGGCACAGACTTATCTCTATACATCCTTGTTTTTACACTTGGGTCTGAACATAAACACATAATTTGGTGGGTGTGATGGTGCTGGGTACTGGGTGAAAGGCTGCGCAGCAAGCCTTCCAGATTCAGAACACCTGACCTTACCAGTCACACAAGGTACTAGATTAGAAAGGAGAAAATTCAAGCTCAGGATTTTATTCCAGGAGTAGTGCATGCAATTCACTGGAGTCAACTGGACAGATAACATCTACCTGCAAAGAAAAGATAATGAAAGGAGAGAGAGAGAGAGAGAGAGAGAGAGAGAGAGAATCAAAGAAAAAAGAGATAGAGGGATAAAGGAAGAGAGTGAGAGAAAAGAAGAAGGGAAAGGAGAGAGAGAGAAAGACAGAGAGACAGAGATAGAGAGAGCGACAGAGACAGAGAGGAGAGACCTGCCTCAATGCAGTTTGCACAGATTCGATGTACCATGGTCACAGAAAGACGTGGAGTGTTGGGAGCACAGACAGGAGGCACAACCTTAAATTGGGCCATTGAATTGTCTTCTTGGAATGACAAGATGTAAACTCATCCCTGAGGGAAAAGAAGGAAATAGGTGAAGGGAGGAAAATGGGGTGCAAAGGAAAAGCCTTTCCTGCAAAGGGTTAGTATGGACTTCTCAGCACCGTGGGCTTTCCCAGCAATTGAGAGGAGAGCTGAGGAGTGGCTGCACTGATTTGCAGGCACTTTATGAGCTGAATGGGAGAAGAAAGCAGGAGCCAGGGTACAGATGCACTGGGTGCGTTGGGGGGGTGATTCTTCTTCACTTCAGAACGAGTGATAAAGTTTTCTTCATTGGCTATATTCGCTATTTTCATATATATATATATATATATATATATATATATATATATATATATATGTCTTTTATATATATATATATGTCTTTTATATATATGTCATATATATATATGTCTTTTATATATGTCTTTTATATATGTGTGTGTATATACATATATATACATATATATATATGAAGCATATTTGCTGAATAGAATCCAAACAAGACAAAAGATTGTTAGATCATCATTTAAGGTTTAAAAGCAAACAGTTAAAGGATGGAAAAAGTTCCAGTGGGGTAATACTTGCAAGGAAAATCCCCTTAGAAGTCTTCACTTGTCCTGCCCTTCGGTGCCTCCAGGTATGCACCCTTCGCTGGCCACCACTTACACTATGTCTCTCCTGCCACCTGCCTCCTGCTCGCCATCCCTCCACCACTCAGATCAGTAGCTTTTGTCAACACATTCCCAAAGCACATGATGTGTTGCTATGTTTTTGTCTCAGTTTGTCTATTTCTCCTCGTCGCTGAGCTCCTTGAATGAAGACGATGTGTCTATCAGTTGTGGATTTTCCCTCAGGCATTCACTCCTTCATTCATTGACTGAATAGGTATGTACCAAGAGCCACTTAAATGTCCAACACCACCAGCTTAGGGGATGGATCACTGGACACTCCTTGACCCCATGGAATCTACGTTAGAAGAAGCACAGAGTTGATAAGGGGAGGTAACACTTAGTCTCCTAGCTTCCAAAGGAAGCATCTAAAAGAATTTCCAGTTGACATTCATGGCTAAAAGGAAAGGTTGCCTGCAAACAGGTACAAGGGCTGGGGGGTTCCATCCCAGGGCCTGCTGTGCCGGCCCCACCCCCAGGGCACACTGAGATGGCAATGGAGACTGGGAATGGTGGCGTGAGCCTGTAATCCCAGCTCTTCAGAGGCTGTAAAGAGGCGGATCACTACAAGTCTGATCTAGTGTGAGACCCTGAACACCCTGTAGACACTTCTCTAAAATACAAAAAAAGGGGGGGAGCGGAGGGCTTTGAGGACAGCTGAGTTCATTGACCAGCATTCTGTGCCAAGACTTTCAAAAAGTTACCTGGGGTTGCCATATGAGGTAGCAACAGTCATTCCTCCCACCTGCCCCTGCTTTCCTCTGATACTTGTCTACTGCAAAAGCAGCATCTCCAAAACACATACCAGGTTGCTGGATCCAGGCCCAGGCTCAGCACAGGAGGCACAAGCACCCATTCCCTCAGCTGCATTCTCTTCTCCTTCCAGTGACCTATAGGTTTTGTAATAGGTATGCCTGCTCCATCAGACTTCTCTGGATTCTTCTGAGCAATCATTTGGTCAATGACAAAGACCACTTGCAGAGGCCTGGAACAAAAATATCCAAAAAATTATGGATCCCTGTCTTCATCCTCAAATCAGTGTCGGCCCTACCTTTGTTCTTGACCATGTGGTAGTTCAATTTCAAAGACATCATTGCCATTCTCTGTTCCTTTTCCTTATGAGGGGGTCCATGGGTTCAACTCACTATGTTTATTTTACTGACTCTTTGGCTCACTTACTGAGAGTTTGAGAGCTTATTCCTTTTCTCCAGGATCCTGGGTCATGATATAATTCACATAACTCCTCCCTAAACTGCATTTTAGATTAAGAAGACAGCTTTTTCTTAGTTCTAAAGTATCTCATCATTACGTTCCAGAAGAGGATTTCCAAGATATTCCTGTCCTTGAAAAAAAATATTTTCCAAGTCAATACTCCTTTCCAGATATCTAGATGTAAAAGCAGATAAAATATTGTTCTTACAAGAGCATCTTCCTATGCATCCAACTGTAATTTCCAAGTTGCCTTCAACCAGTGTTTTCTATGCTTAATGGTAAGACTCAGGTGGGACACTTTAGAACAGGTTCCCAAGTCCTTTCCCTTGCTTTACCAAGTTTGAGTGTGATCAGTGTGTCTAGTCTATTTTTCGGTTTTCAAGAGATTGTCATCACTGTGTCAGTTTGAGAAGCCCTGCTTCCGCCAGTCATGCACCAGACATGGATTTCAAGGTTCTAAATGAAGATAAGAACTGAGAAAATTCATGTGGAGTGTGTGAGAGTCTTAAGCTTCTAGATAAAAGAAATTTTAGATGCTTCTCATTTCTGTATATTTAGAGCAACCTCAGTTGCAGATGCAGCCTCTCATACTTACAGATTTTCTGCAACTGATGGGTTATTTTTGGACAATTGCTGGAAAAAATCTGTCTCAACCTCAAGCCTTCCAGAGTTCGTGGTCCAGCAGGAAAGGCTGATAGTAAGTAAAAATGTTACTAAGCTACAGGATAGAAGCATACGGTGAAAAATTCTTGAAGCAAGTGCTGTCTTCGCTGGTACAATCAATCATCTGAGTTGCAATCTCCTTTTTTTTCTGAAAATTGGGCACCGCTGCTTTTATTAGCAAGGGTCTCAATGTAGATTACATAAAATAACACGACTCATTATTGACACTGACTGGATGCTAAATGCCCTTTCCTTTTTATTGCTACTGTTAAGAAATCAAAAATATTAATAAAAAGTAAGGTAGAGGATGTACCACAGCTTTACAAACATAGTGAAGTATAAAATATCTGTAACTAATGTACCTTAAACCATTGTTCTAAATATAAAATAAAATATCCCCAGGTACTGACATCTATTTGGTCTTCATTTAATCTACATTATTTTGGAACAGGAATTGCCTACTCAGAGTTCTGTGAATTCCTTGCCATGTATCCAATGCACAGTTGGACAGCACTAACTACATTTTATTTAAATTAAATTCACAGAGAGAGAGAGAGAGAGAGAGAGAGAGAGAGAGAGAGAGAGAGAGAGAGAGAGAGAGAGAGAGAGAGACCTCATTTTCCAAGTCATGTATAATCATTAATCCAATCAAGAACCCAGCAAGGAGGTTATATTCCTCCCATTTAATTATCCCAGGTTTATAATCCATGGTGGAAGAAAGCCGGAGATGGACGCCCTCTTATTAGCCTAATGGGTGGAAGCTAATAAAGATTAAATGAATGCTTTCTACTCTTCTTTCTTTTAATAGAGATGTCAGGTCATTCTTCTAGCTGATGGCTAATTTATTAAGAAGAATCATTTAAAGAAATTAAAATTTTGGGCCAGCCAGATAGCTCAGCAGATTAAAACACCTGCTTAGGCAGACTCAGGGACTGGGGTTCAATCCCCCGAGCCTGCCATGCCTGTCCTGTCTCCAGGGCATGCTGAGACAGCGATTGAGACTGAGCATGGTGGCACACGCCTGTAGTCCCAGCACTTGGCAGGCTAAAAAATAGGAGGACCATGAGTCTGATCTAAATTTATATTCTCCCCTGACCTGTTTTGATATACACATAGTGTACTTCAGAAGTAGATCTTAGGCCACTTAAAATAACAACCTCATTTTAAATATCTACATTATGAAAAGTAAGAACAGATTTTAAAGTTGAAAAGACTATCTGATTTGAAAGAAAAACTCAATTTCTAAGTAAAATTGTATTTTTAAAGTATACTTAAAATTCTGAAGTAGCTAAAGGTTTTGTTGTTTTTTTTCTCTCTCTCTCTTTTTGTAGTTGGAGATTTTTTGTTTTGTTCAAGTTTGTTTGCTGTTTGTAGATTGGTTTTGGTTGTTGTTGTTGTTAAACATATTTTAGTACATGGTCTACAGAGTCCCACTACACAGATTGGACTCTTGTAGTGATCCTCCTGTTTTCAGCCTCCAAAGCACTGGGATTACAGGCGCATGCCACCACATCCAGTCTTAGTTGTTCTCTCAGCACACCCAGGGGCAAGGCCAGCAAAGTCCCTGCTCCTGCCTAAGCAGGACCTTTAGTCCACTGAGCTATTTTATGGCCAACCCTGCTTGTAGATTCTAATTGTGACTATATTTGTCAGATAGCCAATAGGAAGCACAGACTTATGTGGTGCATATATTTTAAATGAGACTTTTGCTGAGTGCACTACAAAATAAATACACCTAGACTAGAACAAGCTGGGGTAAACCATAGACTTGCAATGTGTTTTTTTATTAATTTTATTGAGAAACAAATAGCAATGAGACAGTTTCAAAACAGGTTAGTAGGGCAGTTACAATAATCAATACATTACATATTGTTGTCTTTGTAGTAATTATTCATAGCACAAGATGCAGATATGATACCCTGTCCAAACACTATTAGT
>NW_004524672.1:3503184-3503769 GCF_000260255.1 Octodon degus
AAATCCCATTCAAGTCAACTATCCCCCTACTGGGAATTTTCCCAGAAGAACTGAAAACATCATATCACAGTGATACATGTTCACGTATGTTTATAGCAGCACAATTTGTGGTAGCCAAAGCTTGGAAGCAACGAAAATACCTGTCACCTGAGGAATGGATGAAAAAAGATGTGGTATTTTCAGCAATGCATTGTGTGTTAATGATTATTAAACGTTAAAGTAAATAGGAACAAATATACTAAAGAGCCTAAAAATTAATAAGCGTGGTCCTAGAAAAAATATGTATATGTTATTCTATATATTTATAAGTATGCATATATATGTATATACAACTAATACCATCGTAGGTTTTCCTATTAGAGTTCCACAAATTATTAATAAGCTTCTAAAAATTAAATGTTGAAAGTTTCATTTAAAAATCGAGTTTTATGGACTTTATTAAAATTCAGTACAATTGGCAACACCCTCCTGCACCATCACGTTTGACTGGGGCTATGTGCCTGCTCCCCTTTACAGAAGGGGTGTATAATTTCCCCAAATACCATCTTCACTCCTCCATTTACTGTTTTCCTTTCTGCCCTGGAG
>NW_004524672.1:3504319-3508129 GCF_000260255.1 Octodon degus
AGGTGCTTAATTATAGCCAATGATCCAGCTACCTCCAAGGAGGTATGTCGTCACTCATCGGGCAACCTTCACCAAGCCTCACATCCCTGTTCACCTTTCACTCTGGTCCCCAAGCCATTTGATTTGGAGAGTCCTGGTCTGATTTCACCATACAGAGCTCTTGCATAGAGAAAAATAGTGTCAGTACCCTGAGGAGACCCTGCTTCCTAACCCAATGTCCTTTTGCTTCTCGATTTGATGATATAGCACTATTGCCTTACCCAAGGGAAAGAAAATTAGCACTTGTACATTTTTCCAATAGATTTTCCAATTCTAAAGAAGTCATAGAGACAGAGGAGAGGTGTGCCCAATATATAGGGTGAATGCTTACATTAAAAATAAAAGTTATTACAATGAAAGCTGTATCACATCATTCTCCCTCCAAATACACCCTTCACCTCAGCCACACTTATCCCATCACTCTTGTCTTTCATCTTGTAGATACACTGTCAAGGGCACCTCTGTGTCCTGATGTGACTTGAAATGTTTACCTTGTGTGGTCCTCTTGGCTCTGGAGAAGAGCCAGATATTGCACAGTGCGACTCTGCTGAGCAAGATGGACAAGGACACACGACCATGTTTCCACAAACCTGCACTGACCAGCAGCAGCCCGGTATTTTCTGTCACATCTCATAAAAGCACAAAGGAGGACTTCCAGAGCTGCTTCAAAGCCATCAAGAATGATGGCATGAGTGTGTTTGCTGTGAAGGGAAATATACTGAGAGGGATTAAAGTAATATGTCTTTTGCTGAAATAATTTTTTTAATTAAACACATATTGTAGATTTTGATCAACCATTGTATGGAGGTAGATTGATAGATTGATAAATCAAAACAGTGAAAGACCAAAGACTGAAAGATCAATACATAGACAGAATAGATTTTTTTGTGTGTTTGCTTTGATTTGAGATTTCAGTGCTGGGGACTGAATGCAGGGCCTTATACATGCTGTACTTTTCTAATAAAATTCTTTAGGGCAAAATGACTGCTCTTCAGAGACACAGAGTATGAGAGAATGATGTTTCCAGGGTTTTGGTTTTGCATTATTCCCTGATGTGCCAAGGAGGAGCATAGCATAGAATTCAGTTCTATACCTATCAGCAATAGTGATAGACTGGATTTTAATCAACAACCATAGGGGTAACTTGTTACACAGCAATAAAGAAATTGTACACCTATTTATTAAACATGAGGGACACATCAATTTCCTCTTGGACCACTCAACGATTTATCTTTCCCTAGCTCTCTGGCAAATAAAAACAGAATTAGTATAATGTAATGATGGATAAAAAAAATGGAGACATTTTCTATACAAGGAAGAAGTATTCTAAAGCCTTAAAATGGGCATACATAACAATAACCAATTGCTAAAGTATTCCAGTGTAAATCTGCTGTTTGAAAACTGAGATACAGGTTGAGTTTAGGACCATTAGGAACCATAATACAAGTAAGAAATATATGATAGAGAGATTACAATTTCCCTTCTTTCCCAGAAAGCATATCCTAACCCTTGGAACTTGGAAATCCTTTCTCATAGGCAAACATTATCTTTCACAGGTGTGATTAAATTGAAATTATATTGCAATGGCTGACTGATTGCGTCAACTTGAGAAGTTCAGTTAAGAGAAACTTAACTAAATCAGCTCAACAACTCTACACTCTATGGTGTAGAAGACCCAGCCTGGTTGCCTGGGTGGCACAGAGGGGAAATGAGGAAGGACTGGTCTGTCTCTGCCCTTCAGAAGAGCTCCAGTCTTCACCCTCAGCTTCGATGTCCTCTCCTGGCTTCCAGCATAGACTCTTTGACTACCGGCATAGAACCTTCATCCTCTCGTGTAGCTCTTTAGCCTTCCATTGCAGACGCATGGGCCTCCTGACATAGACTTCATGAATACTAAAATGAGCTCCAGACCTTGGACTGAATCCTTTCACCTCCAGTATGCCAATGCCCTCTGCACACTTCCTCATCTGATTCAGTGGCTGAACTTTGTAAGCCAATCTTGCAATTTCTTATACATTGTACATCTTGAATTATATTTGTTTCTCTAGTAAAGCACTGACTGACAAACACATTAACAGATCTATAATGTCAATGTTTTATGTTAATGAAATTCAAAACTAAACTATCTTTGCTATTCTTTGAAAAAATTTCCTCGATTTCATTTGATCCCAACCTAGAAGTTTCACTTCTTCTTACAAATAAATAAGAACATTTTTTTAAAAGAATTTCTTAGTGTCTGATGCCCTACTTAGTCTGGCATAAATAAATGCAAATTCTTAAATTTTCAGGCAGGGTTTCTTTCTTTCTGTCTTTCTTTATTTCTTTCTTTCTTTGTTTTTTGGTATTATTTTTTAAAATTTTATTTTAAAGCAAAAAATAACCAAAAGCGAAAAATAAGAACAAAGACAAACAAAGCAACATAAAACAAGAAAATTGGCACAAAATTTCAAAGCAAGGATTAAAAGTTAACAATGGTTATTATATTACATATTGCTATCACCAAAACTCTTGGTCAGATTACTGCACATTTGGCAGAACCAGGGACTGAACTCAGGCCCTTGCACTTGCCAGGCAAGCGCTTATTCTACTGAGCCATCTCCCCAGCCCTTCAGGCAGGGTTTCAGTAGATGGTATGCTAAAACCAACTTTATATTGGCTCATGAATGATGGATGCATTCACATACCCTGCTATGTATGTCCTCTTAGTAGCTTACATCTGACATGAAAAAAACATGTATGTAGAAAATGATATATAGAAGGAAAAACTCAGAAGCCAAAGGAAATTTTTTTTTTTTTTTGTATTTTTAGGGAATGCTCTACAGGGTGTTCAGGGTCTCACTGCATAGATTAGACTCATAGTGATCCTCCTGTTTACAATCTCCCAAGACCTGGGATTACAGACATGTGCCACCACGCCCAGTCTTGATTGTCATGTCAGCACGCTCTTGGTGTGGGGCTGGCACAGCAAGCCTAGGGATCAAACTCCTGGCCCCTGCAGCTGCCTAAGCAGGCGCTTTAATCTGAGCTATTTTGCCAGCCCAGGAAACTTAATAGCATTTTAAGTCGGTAAGTTAAATCAAACCAAGAAGAAGTTCTATATCAGGATCTTTATCTAATTACTGAAACTAGAGAAAACTCTATTCATTGTATTTTCTAATTTGAGTTGGGCTTTTTATGTCTTTAATTGAAAACGTCTCAACTAATATGAATCTTTTAAGGAATCAAAATGAAGATCTATTTACCTTTTTTGATAAGTTCCAAACTATTGTCTGTTTCATGCAACTTATCTTAGTAGTGTCTCAGCTACTTTTCACTTGTGGGCACAAATACCCGACACCCAAAATGGAGGCAGGAAAGACTTATTTAGCTCACAGTCAGTGGAAGTTTCAGTCCATACTCAGCTGGCTCCAAAGTAGAGTGGCACATGGCAGAAGGCAGCCATTTGTGGTGGCAGCAAAAAGCAAGAGCAAAAAGGGGAAGTAGCAGTAACGATGGCACCAGAGAGCAAGCCTGTCTCCCTTCTGGTGCATTCAGGCTGTCCGCCCCAGGCTGGGTGCAGTACTCACACTCATAATCCCATCAGCACTCACACCCATAATCCAGGGGCTCATGAGTTAACCACAAGCTCTAAAAGTCTGCCCCATGACTGCATGAGGCTTTGAGAGCACAACTAGACACAAACCATAACAACTAGTAAGTTACCTAAGGATAATAATTGAAATATAGTTCAGAGTTTTATGGGAAATATCAGTACTTGGGAAATGCTGGAAC
>NW_004524672.1:3508909-3511188 GCF_000260255.1 Octodon degus
GCCAAAAATAGATTTGCAGATGTGATGGGAGTTGGGAGGTCTGAGATATTTGGGCAACCCCTAAATCTCATCACAAGTTTTCTTATGAGAAGGAAATTTCGGGTGGACAAGAGAGTGTGAGAGTTACGGGGACCTGGAGCACATAGAAACTGAAAGTTGCTACTCTGTTATTCCTAATGACAGGAAAAAAAGACATGAAGAAAGGCAGTCAAAGGCCGACAAGATAGCTCAGCAGACTAAGCCCCTTCTTAGGCAAGGGTAGGGACTGGGGTTTGATCCCCCAGCTTCTGAGACTGGGCGTGGTGGCGCACACCTGTAATTGCAGTGCTGGGGAGGCTGAAAGCAGGAGGACAACTACGAGTCCAGGCTGTGCAGAGTAGAGCCTGTAGCGAATGCATTAAAAGAAAGGAAAGGCACTCAAGAATTGCACTATAGAAGCCGGTAAAGGCAGGACTGTGACCTTTGAAACTGACTTCTGGCATCTGACTTCCAAAACTGAAAGAGAAATAAACGTTTGCTACTTTTAGCTCGAACTAGAAGCCACGGGCAGAAGTACAGCAGGTAACTGACACCCAGACAAAAGCACGAGTCTCCAGTCAGTTTTCTAGGAAGCCACGCTGTCACCACACCAGGCAGTGTGCAGTGGAATACTCTTGAGAATGGCATCGAATGACCCCGACTTTACCAAAAGTGATCACTGCACCCGCAGTGGGCAATAATCCCTTCAAAATAAATGGTGGACTCCGTAAGTGTTCTTCTTACAAAATCAGAGTAACAATGTAAAAATTCAACCACAGATGAGAATGAGTCAAATGTTTGTCATATGTTGCTCTAAATAATTGATGGCATCTCTTCACAAGATATGGAGTCAAAGTTGATTATTTCTCCAACCCATCTTTCAATATACTGATCCCTGAGTTTTTACATTTGATGAGATACATCAACCATCTATTATAGGGTGTATTTTACTTTTAATTTTACATTTTTAAATATCAAAATCCTGCCTAAATTGCTTAATTTTTAAAGTCCATGGTACAATTGTCATTCTTAAATTTAGTAGAATGGCAGAATATTTTCACTCCTCTACACTTCTATTTTTGCAATTGAAGAAATATCTTATTTATGGCAAAAGTTATGCCAAACTCTAATCCTCTTCTATTACCATCAAATAGAATAAAAGAGAGAGGCCTTTCCCTATTCCATTAGAGACTAGTTACACAACTGTGACACACTCACCTAACAGCTTGCTTTGACAATGCTTGCACATTTGTAACTAACAATCAATAATGTTGTCCTTTATATAATGTCTTTCTCCTTTAATTAGGGTGGGTCTTGGGAGAGGAAGGCAGATGGGTGTATATCTCATTTGCTTTCTATCTTGGATGCCTAACATCACCTGATTTGTAATAAAGACCTGTGGAATATATTGATTAAAATAAACATATGATATTGTTTCTGCTTATTGAGCTCATTAAAGTGTTTACCTATTACTTTTATATTAATTATTGTCATATAGGTTAGGGTTGCCTAGAATAACAAAATCAATAGGAAAAAATTGCTATGTATGGTTTTCTTTTGTTTGTGTTTTGTTTTGTTTTGTTTTTGGCAGAAGCAGTGATTGAACTCAGGCCCTTGTGCTTGCCAGAGAAGCA
Source organism: Octodon degus (assembly GCF_000260255.1). Lineage (NCBI taxonomy): Eukaryota > Metazoa > Chordata > Mammalia > Rodentia > Octodontidae > Octodon > Octodon degus. The sequence goes on from NW_004524672.1 coordinate 3,510,562, forward strand.
CTTATTCTACTGAGCCATCTCCCCAGCCCCTATTTATGTATTTTTATGAAAAGGGATTTATTAGTTAAGCTTAAAGGATCAGAAGTGGGAGATTCCACAGTGGACACTTGCTTGCAAGAGAACCAAAAGACTCAAGAATGGCTCAGTCTAAGAATCTGGAATCCACAGAGCAAGACAGACCAAGAATGCGACATTAGTCTGAAATTGAAGGGCTAGAAACTCCCTGGAGAGCCCCTGGTATGTGTTTACACTGAAAGGCTAAATAAGATGGACTTTGCTATCTGCAGGCAATGTAAGTGGTGAACAGTCAGCTGATGTACAAAGAAGCTTTTCAAAATACAGGCTCATGTCTCTCTTCTTTCCCATTCATTCTATCCAAGCTATAAGCCAGCCCAAATTAGGGTATGTCTGCTCCCCACAGTTTATTGATCTACATTCCAAACTAATTTGGAAAGAGTCCACAGATATGTGGGACATGACCTAAATACTCTGCCATGCCATGACAGTCACATAGCATAAAGAAGCATGTACTGCACACACTTACTTAAGAATATGTCACTTGTCATGAATTAATTAAAACATTTCATTGTTCCTTGACTATTACAAAAAGGATATCAAATACATTAT
>NW_004524672.1:3513088-3541184 GCF_000260255.1 Octodon degus
GGGCTGGTGAGATGGCTCAGTGGTCTAAAGCATCTTCTTAGAACAAGCTTAGCAAAGCACAGGGACCGCAGTTCGATCCCCCAGCACCACATGCCAGCCAGCCCCGCCCCCTGGTGGGCTGAGCTGGCCACACACACACACATACATACATAAATAAAAGAAAAAGGGAAAAACAAAAACAAGCCAAAAAAGTAAGCAGAAGAAAAGAAATAATAAACATTGCAGCAGAAATACATAAATAAAAGAAAAAGCCAAAAACAAAAACAAGCCAAAAAAGTAAGCAGAAGAAAAGAAATAATAAACATTGCAGCAGAAATAAATGAAATGAAAAATAGAAACTCAATATAGAAACATCATTGAAATAAAAAGTTGCTTTTGAAAACTGTAAAATTGATAATAAAAAAATGTAACATCATAAAAGAAAAAAATAATATTATTTCAAGTCTTGTGGATATTAAAAGGATTTTTTAAATTACTATTAACCACTCTATGCTCACAGATTGGGTGATCCAGAAGAAATTAAGCAGCTCTTCGAATGCCATAACTTGCCAAAATACACACAAGAAGAAATAGATCATCTAAACAGACTTTTTATCTATTAATGAAATTGAATCAGAAGATAATAACATAAAACAGAATGCATGCTTCCTAAATGAGTTGGCTGGGAAATTATATTAAAAATTTAGAAAATTATGCTAATTCTTTACAATTTCTTTTGGAACACAAGCAGAGAGCATATTATAACTCACTCTGTGAGACTAATATCTTAAAATCAAACAGATATTACAGAAAAACACAAACAATATTTCATGAATATTGATAGAAAAATTCTCTGGACAAAGTATTGGTAAATCAAATCCAGAAATATATAAAAGAAATTAAACATTATGATGAAGTAGGATTTATTCCAGAGATTACACCATCTGAGAGCTCTTCAGCATTTAAAAATCAACTAATTTAATTCACCAACACACTAAAAAAAAGTCAAATCAACAGCTACCATAAAAGCATTTGACAAACTCAAGCATTCATTCATAATTGAAAAGAAAAACTCTCACTAACTAGAAATATAGAACTTCCTCAACTTTATAAAGAATATCTGCCAGCCAGTCAGATAGCACAGCAGACTAAAGTGCCTGCTTAGACAGAGCACTGTGGCCAGGGTTCAATCCCCAGTGTGCTGTGCCAGCCCGCCCCTGGGATGCACTGAGAGGGAGATTGAGACTGGGCATGGTGGCGCATGCCTATAATCCCAGAGCTTGGGAGGCTGAAAACAGGAAAATCACTAGGAGTCCAATCTATGTAGTGAGACCCTGTAGATCCTGTAGCAAATACATTAGAAAAGAAAGGGGGGGGGGAGTAGCTGCAAAAGTCTATCACTAACACACTTGATGAAAGACTAGAAATTTTCCTGCTAAAATTAAGATCAATTTGAGGATATCCATGATCATCTTTTTATCATAATGTACTGGCAGCCCCAGTTAATGCAATAAGACAGGAAAAAGAAATAAGAGGCATACAAATTAGAATAGAAGAAATAAGAATCTTTTTGTTCACAAGAGTATCCATTTCTATAGAAGAATAGATATAATTTGCAAAAAGGGAAAGTTCTGGAATAAATAAACAAATAGGAAGGCTGTACAATACAAGTACAAAAAGTCAATCAATCTCTTACTTACAAGTAATGAACAATTATAATGTGTGTGTGTGTGTGTCTGTGTGTGTGTGTGTGTGTGGTGCTGGGTATTGAACTCAGGACCTTGTACTTGCCAGGCAGGTGCTTATGCTGCTGAGATAAATCACTGATCCAACAATTAGAATTTTATTTATTTATTTTTAATGTTTTTAGTAGAGGGTCTCACTACATAGATCAGACTTGTAGTGCTTCTTCTGTTTTCAGGCTCTGAACAGCTGGGATTACAGCTGTGCACATCCACGCCCAGTCTCAGTCACCATCTCAGCATGCCCCAGGGGCAGGGCCAGCACAGCCCAAGGGGGACCAAACCACAATCGCTACACCTGCCTAAGCAGGCACTTTAGTTCACTGAGCTATCTATCCAGCCCAAAAATTAGAAATTTAAAGTTAAAGTAGTCTGCTATTTATAACAGCAGCCATAAAAATTATATTTTTAATTTAAAGTTGGAAAATAGGTATAAAATTGATACATGAAAAAAACAAGTTCTGTGAAATAAATCAGTTACCTAAATAACCAGAGAAATCATTCATGTTTTTTGATCCAAATACTCAATACTATCAAGATAGTACTTCCCAATTTATCACTTCAGTGAATTCAGTTTTAAAGAAACCCTGGAGAGTTTTTTTATGAGGTACTGCAAACTAATTCTAACATTGATACAAGAAGTGAAAGACCCTAATCACAATAACTAGCATAATACTGAAGGAGAACAACGTCAGAGAACAGATTTTATTCAAGTTTAAGACTAGAGGCACAGTAACCAAGACAGTGCAGTGTTAGTAAAAGAATGGACAAATGGGTCAGTAAGACATGAGATATAACTTTACAATAGAAGCACACAAATAGAGACAATTGATTTTTAACAAAGAGGCAAGGATATTTTAATGGAGGAAAGATAGTATTTTAAACAAATAGTACTAGAACAACTGAACACACACACACACACACACACACACACACAGAGCCTAGACACAGACCTTCTGCTTTTCACAAAAATTAACTCAAAGTGAAACATAAGCAAAACTATCGAGTGCTAACCTAGAACTTCTTGAAGATAACAGAGGAGAAAATCTAGATGATGTGGGGCTTACCAATGACTTTTAGAAAGATCACCAAAGGGGTGATGCATAAAAGAAATAGTTGACAAGTTGGATTTTATTCATGTGAAATACTTCTGCCCGGTGAAAGACATTATGATGAGAAAAAAGCCAGAGGCTGAAAGGAAATGTTTACAAACTACACATCTGGAAGGTCTATCAGCTAAAATGTACACTTGCATTTCAGCCATAGGGTGGTAACAACTTAATTAAAATTGACCACACTATACAGAGACACCTCATCCAACAAGAAACATAGATATCAAGAAGGCACATAAAAAACATTCAATTTCGTACATCATTAGGGAATTTCAAGTCCAACAACACCAACATCACACTTACTAGAGTGGAGAAAATTCAAAACACTGACAACATTCAATATTGGTGAAGGTAAGGAGCAGCAGGAATTCTTCATTGCATGAGAATGCACAATGATGCAGCCACTTTGCAAAACAGCTTGGAAGTTTCCAATGAAGCTAAGAGTATACTTATAATAAATCTATCAATCACACTTTCTGGGTATGTATCAGGTCAGTCAGTGGGCGCAAACCTATTTACTATGGTCACACATGTTGTTTTTCTTTTAATATAAAAAATGTTAATGTACGAGTTTTTTTCTAAGCTACAGCTTCAGTATTCTGGTTTTATTGCTGCGTTGGCACTTTGCAAAAAATAAGTGGGCTTTGACTTGAAGTTTCTAAGGGGTTCACCATCACTATATTAGGTCTATTTCTAGGAATATAGTAAGTGCATGCAGTTTTATAAGAAACTGTCAAATAGTCTTCCATGGTTGTTGATTTACCTAATGAGTAAACCTATGCCCACACAAAATCCTGCCCTCAAATCTTTATAGCTGCTTTACTTTTAGTTGTCACAGCTTGGAAACAGCTAATGTGCCTCGGTGGGTATATGACCATGCAGGTGAATCCAGTGAATCTGTGCTGCATGTATCCATCTATTTTTTCATTTCTTGGACAAAATACCTTCCATGTACTACTTTAATGAAGAGGTGTTCATTTGGGTCCACGATTCAGAGGTTTCAGTCCATGGTCATTTGGCTCTCAGGCAGAAGTATAGCTGCAGAAGGGCATGATGGGCAAAAGCTGCTAACCTCATGGCAACCAAGAAGCTAAGCAAGCAAAGAAGAGCCCAGTTAAAGGGGCAAGAGACCAGACATGGTCTCCAAGTTACATTCCCGTGGTTCTCCCAGACACAACCAGAAACAGGCTCTACTAATCTCTTGGGCACTTCTCAAGGCAATTAAGTCAACCATCAGGACTAACCACCAGAAATGCACTCCTTGTTGATTTGATGCACTGCCATACATCTTCTTAACCAATATTTGATCTTCAGATAGGAAATAAGGTCATAATTCTGGCTAGCATCATGTGACTGTCCTGTGTGCAACTCAAAATGCACCAATTCCTTCTAAAATTTTCAATGGTTCCAACATTATTCAAGTCCAGGTTAAAAGTTCTACATGTGACTCAAGGCAAACTCTTAACTGTGAACCTTCTCATACAATTCAAAGAGCAAGTTGCATGCTCCCAAGAAATAAGGACACAAAATGCACATTCCTGTTCCAAAAGGGAAATAAGGAGAAACAGGAAGAAATAGGGCTAAAACAATAGAGAAACATCACAAGACAAATATTAAGTCTCCTAACTCCAAGTCTTTCATTCAGGGCACATAGCTGCGTGATGTGACTCCAAAAGGCTTGGAAAGCCTTGTTCATGATTGCAGTTCACATGGCCTTCCTCCTGGGCTGGCTCTGTTTCATGGTCCTTGCTTCTCACAGCATGTTTTCACTGTAGTGTTAGCTTTACTGCCATACATTCATGCATCACCTTCTCATAGGCTGTGTGTGGAGACTATGAATCTATCACCTATTACCTAGACTCCTAGGCCTTCATCTGACATCTCAGTGAAAGCAGCTATACCTTATATCTCTTGCCTGTAAAAACAGTACCAAGGTCTGCTGCCACTGTTCCTATCATCTTGGTGTAATGTACTTGGCTTTTGTTTTTTTTCTGTACCGGAGATTGAACTCAGGACCTTGCGCTTGCCAGACAAGTGCTTATTCTACTGAGCCACATCCCCATCCCTGTTTGCTTCTTCTTAATAGTGTATATCTCTTCAGCAACCAACTGCCTTTGACCCTAACTTTACATGTGCTTCTTTTCTAGACAAGTTGAAACTGTTGACAACACTCCACCTTCAGACTCTGCTGCACTGAGGATCAAGATTCAAAACAAGAGACTGGGAAGGAGCACTTCATATGTAAGGCACAGGCAAGAGAATAGTATCTGCTACCAAAAAATGATTTATTAAGATGTTAAAAGACATGGAAGAAACTTAAATTCACTTTACCAAATGAACTAACAATCTGAAAAAGCTTCAGAGTATGCAATATTTTGGAAAAGGAAAAACTATGAAGATAGTAGAAGGATAAGTGGTTGGGAACAAATAACAGAGGCAGGAGTGTTTCAGGACAATAAAACAATTTTGCACAATTCTATAATGGCACTGCATCTCCTTCATATATTTCCAAAACCCATAAAAATTTATAATCCAAGGAATGAACTCTGATATTAATTGAGAACTTACTTGTTGGTCAATTCCAACTGAATGCCATTCTGCTGTGGGCTGTGCAGAATGATGGGGGAGAGGCTGTGTGTGTGTGTGTGTGTGTGCAGGCTGGGAGTACATGGGAATTCTTTGTACTTCCTGCTCTCATTTTCTGTGAACCTAAAGCTGTTCTTCACAAATAAAGATTATTTTTTAGAAATAGTATATAATTTTCAGATGGGTGTGATGACCTCTATATGCATGTACATCTTTTATTAATTACAGTGTGCAAATATTCTTTATTCTCATTGATATTTTGCCTGAATCTTACAAATAGCATGCACACACACACACCTACAATGCATACATCAATCACCTTCTGTTATTCTCACAATTAATTATATATATCTCATCATAACTAGAAGCAAAAGATAGGAAAATGATACTTTTCACGTATCTGTGGTAGTCCTCTCAAATCAATCCACTCATCCTATCAAACTCCTAAGCAAGAATTCAATGCTATGCTTAACATATTCTTTGTTAGACTGGTTTCTTGACTGCCTAGAACAGCTGATTTCTTTCATGTGTTTTTGGAGTATAATTCTCTTGAAAACTACTCTTTATCTCTTTGAAGGTAGAACTTTTCTAGACCGGCACATAAGATGCTTTAATACTATATATAGAAGAAACGTTTCCTACATAAATGGATAAAATCCATGGTACAAATTGTAAAGAAGGGAGTTGTACCCAGATTTAGCCTCCTTCCTAAATCTTTTCTCCTCTTCCTAAACCCTTTCTGCTCTTTGCACTGATTTCAGATTCATTGCACATGGATTTTTCCTCACCTGTTTCTCATGTTCAGATATCTATTTTCTCAATTTAACCAGTAATCATTCCTCATTCTGTTGCCACAGACCCATTCCTATTCCACATTCCAGTTCCTTCTACCAGAAAATGAAATCTTGGCTGGGAAGGCATCAAGCCTGCTTTAACCAATAGAATATAGTGGATCTAGTCCAGGCATAAACGTAAGAGACTTGGTAGCTTCCATTCCCTGCCTCTCAAAACCCATCTAGCTCCTCTATAGGTTATAGATTAAACTATTCAGTGATGAAATACACTAAGAAATGTACAAGACACCCCATCTTGTCTTGGGATGTTTTGTACATGGACATCAGTGTCTCCCTGAGATGTTCTAGTCTCAACAGAGCTCCCTCCTGAGTGCAGCCTTGTACATATTTCCAGCCAACTGTAGGAGGTAGAGGAACTGCCCGGCTGATTCCAGATAAACCCAAGATCATGGTTGTAATAAACCAGTTTGTCTTAGTCCTCAGAGTTCCATATTGGTTATTATACAGAAATAGATGCGTGAAACATGGCTCTGCTTTTCTAGGTATTTGAAACCAAAAGGAGTTTAGTTTTACAAAACCACTGGGACAGCAAGATGGGCCCCCACTTAGGGGACACCTACGGACTACAGAATTCACAGAGGTAGCTCAGAACTATGGTACAGATCTCAGGGAGCATCTGTGGCCGCTGCTATGACTGCCTCTTGAAACTCGAAGCTGGCGACTGTACCCTGTACTTCAAGTCTGACTTCCATGGCTGCCTCTAAGACCCTTACCCTTTCCAGTCCAGCAGCCCCCAGAACTGAAACATGACTAGAACTGCTCTATGCCTTCTAAATCTCACTCAGTGCTAACTGAAAACATTGAATCATTCCTACAGTCCTGGATTCAAAGGAACTTGGGAAGGTAGGTTTTAACTTTGAAACTTCAGAAATACAAGGGATGCAGAATGGACAACAAGTAATGGGGGAAGTCTAGCATCTGCCACCACAAACAAAAGACCCCAGATCTACTCATTATAACACAGAGAAGTGAGATTTAGAGCCTGACATACAAAATTTTCCATCTTGACTTGACTTCCTATTAGATGTATGTGTCAGTCAAACTGACTATGGACCTCAATTTCCTCTTAACTTAGAGTGTGACTCAATTATACCTTTCAGAAAGTTTCTGGGTGCTGGGCATGGTAGAGTCTGCCCATAATCCCAGTGCCTGGAAGATCAACACAGGAGGATTATAAATTCCAGTCCAGCCTGAGAAATTTAGTGACTGCGTGAGAACCTATTATACAATTAAATAAGGCTTGGGAAGTAATTCAGTGCAAAGAGACTGGGTTCAATACACAGTACTGAGATAAAACAAAGGTTTATTGGCAAAATACATAGCATAATGTAGACACTCATAGCAATTTTTGCTAATGCTGAAGGTGGCAAGAAAATAAAAGCCCACAAAATCGAGACACTATTATCTGATCATGGAGAAGTGACAACTAACAGGTTAAGAATATCCTAGGAAATCTGGTCTGAATCTTAAAATGTGTAAAAAGTCAGCCTCTATCCCAGTGATGTTTCTCCTTGGTCCCACCCCTGACTCTACAGGAAGGATCATGTCCCTGGTGGTTCTGTGCTGTCTGTGTAGCACACTGCCCCTAGTCTTTGACTTTCCTCCCTTTCTTGATTCTGAATTCATGATAAATTGAGATTAAACACTGAACTCATGTATCTGAGAAGCCTTCTTGACTTTAGCAGCAAGAATTCATGTCACCAATTGACGGATCTGAAATATAGTGCTTTTCATCTTCTTCTTCTTTTTTTTTTCTTTTTCTTATTTCTTTTTTTTTCTCTTCTTCTATACACATCATTAATAGCAATAAAAGCAAGCAAAACAAAACAACAGCAAATGGCTTAGGATGATTTCCATGACAATTCTAAGCTTCACAGTCTCCAAATACCTTGACCAACTTATAGCTAAACATATAAGGTGCTTGAATAAATTCTGAAAATTAATATAGAAAAAACATATGGCCATTAATGTTCCTCCAAGTATTCCCCTGGCTTCTAACACTCTTATTCTATCATTCTTGTCATGTTCTGAAGCAATTCTAGAAGTTTCTTTTCATGAATGTTTTTAGTTGTGTAGTCCTGGCTGTTTCAATGAATTAGACCAGTTCAAGATGCCTCCCTTTCATAATCATTTGATCAGGGAAGAGTCAATGGCTGTATACTGCCAGATGTGGTAAATAGAGTGGGTGAGCATGCATCTGCATGTATATATGAACCTGGGGGCCTCAGCAGTTGCACTCACAGTATTTTTATTGCACCTCCTTATGACATGAAAGTGGACCTCCAGAACTGCTTCAGAAGGAGGCCAGAATGATAGTATAAGTGTCAGAAACAAGTAGGAGTATTCTGAGATCAATTAATGGCAATACATATTTTATTGTAATATTAAACCTTTAAACACACATTAGACAGTTTCATCAGCCCTTATAACTATAGAAGTTCTTAATCAGAAAATTCAGCCCTCACCCATCACTATCTTATCACTGCCTGAAATATTGAAAGAGCATAGTGCAACCACAGGAATACTTACTTACTAGGCTTGCATCCAGTAGAGGCAGAGGAGGGGACTCATGGTGACCCTCGCAGGTAAACTTTATCCAGCTGGTCATCACTGGTTGGATAAATGTCAAAGCACATGAAAACAGAAGAATAAACATTTGATATTTTTCTGGAATGTTCTATTGCACTTTAAGAATTACACTCATGTGCTTTTAAGTAGCTCCAATGCAAGGGAATCTTTAACAGAACACAGGATCTTTGGCACTGTCAGAAAGGTCTGGTAATGTGAGCCTGGAGCTTTGTGCACATGGTGGTGCTAATAGTTCTTTTATAAAAACTACCAAAAATACTTAGTCTTTATTAGGATGTTTTTCATCTAGTTGCATAATAACTCTCCTATTGCTTCTAAGATATTTATAAAAATAGCTGTTTTACTTCACTTTCTCCCTTTAGCAAATAAGCAAATAAGGAGAAAGGGGACAATATTCACGATTAGCTCAGAACAGAGCACATTTTGAAACCTACACAAGAAACTGCTAGAAGATAAAGCAATGAGAAACTCTAATCTGGTTGTATTAATGCACTCTAATGATCATGTGGGGAAGAGCAAAAGCTGGCAGGCTTTATTTGAATAGAAGTCCTTGAGGCCACTCAACCCACCAGTTTTGCCTTGGGCTTCAGAAAAGCATGCAGTTCTCATTGCTTCCGCTCCCCTGCCTTATCCCCACTCAAAATCTGAGCTCTGGGAAGCCCTGTGCTATGTCTATGTCACTGCTGTTCACCACAACAAGAGCAGAGCTGGCAGAGTGTGTGTACAGGAACTGGCTTCACACAAGGAATGTGTGCACCAAAACTCTATGCCTGTTACCTGGTGTGACACTGACGAGACTCGCGGTTAGTCCTGAAAGTAAGTAGCTTCTTTACATCAATTAGAACCACCAGAAAATATGCCCTTCTTCAAGCATTTTCTGTTCACCTAATCAGGTTATAAAATTAAGGCTTTGTATAACTGCCTAATTATTTTAAAATTTGTAGCATTAATTTAAACCTTTAGAGGCAGTGTTTCTTTCCAAGGTTACCAATTAGAAAAAAAAAAAAAAATGCATCCCCTTTCTCTTTTGGAGAGTAACTAATCACATGGTATTTGTTAAATAACATACTTGCTGGAGCATTCTCCTAACTCTCTGGAGAGAACCACAGTAGATGTCATGACTTCTGCACATTAGTTAGTAGCGTTCAATATTAGAAACAATAAATTCTTTATACATACATACTCCAAAAAAGCTCCTAGCTTTTCCTAGCTGAAATATTTTTCTTTTATATTTGATTTTCTCTTGCATGAATTAGCCTACATTTTGCCAATTAGTAAAGATCTTTGTAATACTTGCATAGTAAAGATATTGGTCTTTCTTTTTTATTTTTGTTACAAATAATTACTCAGTTATATCATTTGCCCATCAGCTGTTCTATGATATCTTTTGCCATAGTGAAAATTTGAATTTTGTGTTTAAATCTTGTTATTTTCTATTCTAAGCAGCTTGGATTGATGATAAAGACAGTATCGCCCATTAACAACAAAAGTCAAACTAATAAGGAAAAACCAGTTCCTTGAAGAACTACTAATTAGTAGATAATCCCCCTTGAAAACCGGAGGAACAAAGGAAGTGAAATAATTCCAGATTCCAAGTGAGAAAAGTGATTAAGCCATTGGTTGAAGAAAGATTTTAGAAGTTTTTAAGTTAAAATGAAGAAAGTCAGAATTAGCAAAAAGAAAGACACCTGGGGGATAATTCTGCAACCAACCAACGCCATTTTCTAACAGGGGAAGCATATGGTTGAAAAATCAAACTTAAGAAACCTGATAATCAAATTATTTTGCCTTCTATGGTGAAGTTCTGAGTTGGTCAAATCAGGTATAAAGAGAAATTTTGAGGGGTAATTGGATATGATGAAGATATTAAGAGCTTCTTAACTGAGCTCAGTGTGTTAAATGATGTTGCAGTTAAGTAGCAGAATGTCTTATTTTTTAAAGATCAATGTCAACTATGTCACAAAGAAAGATGATGATTTATATAATTTTAAATTGTGGCTATACAATGTATTCTCTTTAATACTTATTAAGCATGTTTGAAGTCTTTACTATACAATTAAATAGAATGCATGTTGGAAGAATGCATAGTTTAATGCTTCATGAAATTCTAAGGCAATGTTTCCGATACCTAGAAAAATCAGTCATTAGTAAAAGTATACATTTTAAGAAAAAATAAAATGTAGGCATCTTGAATAGAGCAATTACCATTGAAAGGATTTGAAAGGGATTATAAATATCCCATTTAAAAAGTGTATTAAGACCAAATGTTTCCACAGCTGGATTCTATCCAAACTTTAGAGGATAAATAAATAACCCCAATGCTGTTTAAATTGCTCTGGCCATGCAAAGAGACAGAAAGCTCTTAAATCCAATTCAGTAAATTAGAAAAAATACTCCTGACACAATGTAATAAAGTTAGTTCTATATAAAAAGAAAAAGTACAGCAATGTTACTCATGTGTATAGATAGAAAATCCTCAATGAAATATTAAAAGATGTACTCCTTTTATGTTGCTCCTTAAAAATAAAAAAAACAATTTTTCTATAATTTTGATACATATCAAGGTGTTCATCTTAAGAATGATGGTCATCTGGAATATTCAACACACTGGAGAAAAAGAGAAAACCAGAATGCCTAAGAAAGCAAAAGCCCAAGAGGTTTTATAATGCATTTAAGAAACTGAAAAACCCAGCCATTATTAATCATGTCCTTCATCCTCAGATTGAGCCATAATTTTTTTACAGATGGAAAAAAAAACCCAGGACATATATTCCTGAGGCCACACTAAAAATTAAACTGAAAGAAAAATAGAAAACTTTGAGACTGCATCCCAGTCAAAAATATCCTTTCCTTGTGTGGTGGCACACACCTGTGATCTCAGCAGTGGGGAAGCTGAGGCAGGAGGATCCTGCAAGTTCAAGGCCAACCTCATCTACATAGTGAGTTCAAGGCCAGCCTGAACTACATAAGAAAAGCCTGGCTCAAACAAACAAGCATTCTTTTATTTTGGTCACTTGCCTCTCCTTGAGCTATGCCCCAAGTGCACTACTGCTAGCTACATGGCTATTGTAAGCCATATACACTGCCTGGCAGCCTTTCACATTCAGATCATGGGACTTCAAGTGTAATTTTCCCCAAGGAGAGATCTGCCTTCTGAACACAGTCACCAATACTCATCACATTTTGTATATATGTCCATAAACAACAGAGGAGCTCATGGCTCTGCTAAGCCGCTCCAACTCTAGTTGAAGAACTACCAAGTCACAATTAATATTACAACTTTCAAACCACTTTTCTCCCATCATTCTTTAATATTCTCTTGACAAGGCAAAATAGTATTACCCAATAATAACTTGGTATTATACCTTAAGGATTATGTTTTATTGTTATTATGGAAATCCCACTGGTAACCAATTTATGTGTTAAGACATTGTCTCCAGAATACCCACGATGTTCACAGCCACAACCAAATGAACTAAAAAGATATACAAATTTTTCAATCTATCCACGATCTACAAGCCTAATAATAATAACAGCTATTGTAGTCTAGGTGTTGGACACTTTTTAAGAAATGAACATTAATTCATGTTGTAGAGTTCAGTAACTTGTTTAAAGGGAGAAGTTGGGACTCAAGTGAGAGTATGATTTTAATCACCATTCTACAATGCTGTGAGTCCTTGAAGGTTCATTAGCTTTATAAGCCAGCTGTGCTCTCAGAAATAGCAACCAGAAGGATTTGCTTCTGCCAGGACATTGCCTAAGTAGGTAGGTCCTGGGTGAGATTCAGGATAAAGTAAAATGAAGTATTGTACAAATGTGGGGACGGGATAAAGCCCAAGCAGAAATGGAAATATGAGCCAAGAAACTAACTATAGTTCATACCTTGGCCTTTACAAAGCATCTTAGCTGGTTTCTCCACAAATTCAAGAGAGATAAATGATCAGCAAAGAGTCAGCAAGCCCCAAATTAGCAGATCTGAAGTCAAGTTTGTACAACAAAGGACGGGATTGCTTTCACTGCAGGGTACAAGTGTGGAGACACTGGCTCCCTTCTCCAAGGCAGCCAGGGACTCAACTGAAATTCATAGGATTGTCAAGGGCTGAGGAGCAACCCAGTGGGTCATCATTCTCATAGAACTTCCACGGGGATGAAGTACCTGCTGTTACATGATGTGGCAACATACATGTCTGCCATAAGTGTTAAGCCTACTTGCACTTGCATGTACTTGCCTTCTCTGTGTGATCTACGCAACTCGCCCGGACTTCGATCACCAAATCCACTTACACTAATACTCTTTTTTTTTTTAAATTTATTTATTTATTTATTTATTTGTGTGTGTGTGTGTGTGTGTGTGTGTGTGTGGCCAGCTCAGCCCACCAGGGGGCGGGGCTGGCTAGCATGTGGTGCTGGGGGATTGAACCTCGGTCTCTGCTTTGCTGCTAAGCTTGTTCTAAGTAGGTGCTTTAGACCACTGAGCCATCTCACCAGCCCCCATACTAATACTCTTAATGACCTCCTGAACCTGCAAAGAGTAAAATCAGTAACAATGACAGAGGAAGCTCAGTGGATTTCTGCTCACTGACGTAGTTGAAGAAAGGATCCTGTAGGTTCCTCAGTGTTAGCGGTCACCATGTTGTAGCTCCCAGGACACTCTCATAGGCATTTTCCCCCTATTACTGCAGCCCGCTTTTCCTGCACACCATTCTCCTCTTCTCTATGTCTTTCTGCCCCAGATACTAACCTCTGCCTGCCTACAGCAGCCCTCCAACCGAAGGAATAGTGTTCCAGTCCCAAAGAGAAAGATTAGGTACCCCTTCCTGAGAGGCTCAGGAACATCCAATACTGTGAAAGGCATACTCTCAAGAACATGCTTTAAAATCATCAATTCAAGGTGCACCTCTTAGGCTGTGTTGAGGGTGATTGTGCCTACACAGATCTTCCTATGGCTACACACAGCCCAGCATCAACTTGGATTGCTCCCACAGAGGACGATGTTCCTGTATTACCAATAGGGAAGCACATGGTGTACCTCTTCATGTAAGGTGTATTGGAACCAGGTGGTTTAGACGGTACTTCACTTCGAGAACCTTCCAGAACTGCTGTCCATCATGATTTCTTCATCAAGCTGAAGTCAGGCCCACTAATATCTCTGGCTCACGGAAGCCAGCTAACAAGAGGTTGCCCCAAGGGCACTGATCAGCTGCTTAAGAACTCTTCACACCAGTGCCGGCCCTTGGATTGAAATTGTGTGTTACTGGCTTTAGAAAAACAAGGTCAGAGTCTATAACAAGCTGTTAAAAACCCTGAGTACTTGGAGAGGCTGTTCCAGAGTGCTCCAGGCTGTTATCCAGAGCTACACTGATCTTCTACCCACGCAAGCAAGCAAGCATCAGACAACCACCTTGCCTGTGACTGGGGATGAGGCATCCTGGAGCTAATCAGCTAGCTGGAGATAGGGGCAGGCCAGATGGGGCTCTTATCAGAGTGGTAGCAAAAAAACAAGGCAAATGGGAGGGCCAACCCCCTTCATCTGACCCACTACCAAGCAACCCTACCTCTCAGTACTTGCCTCTTTCCCCAAAATTTCCAGAAAGTTCTTATACCACATTATCCAGATGCATATTCATTTTAGCTCATTTTAGTGTCTGAAATGATCTATTACTGTATTCATTTACCCCTTGCCATGGTTATTTGCTGCCTCCCAACTTCACTCACAAGGAAGGAGGAGGAGGAGGAGGAAATAAAATAAATAAATAAATAAATAAATAAATAAATAAGTACCAAGCCCCTACAGCCTTAAGGTGGGCTGGTAAGTTACCCCCACCCATTCCAGGAGAGTGGGCGCTGTTTGTAGTAAGTGCTTAATGAGTGACTACTCACTACAGGTGTGAATGAATATGCAAGTTTATTCCAAAACCTGGCTTAAAGGCATGGAGCAAAGGAGGTTTCAGAGCCCGCCGGGTTTAGGCGATAGTACTGGGACGCCAGCCACAAGCTCCTTCTCAAGGAGGGAGGCAGCGAAGCCCGCGCTTGACAGCTTCAGAAAACAGGGCTCCACTGGGCAAGGTGGCCGAACGCCCACTCTGCAGGGGCCCCGGGCCGGGAGCGCCCCAGAGGCCCCGCCCGCAGCCCAGCACCCCCGGGGGCCGAGCCCGGTGGGCGGTGCGGACTCCAGCTGCTGCGCAGAGGGGAGCCGGGCCGGGCCGGGCCGGGCCGATGCCGAGTTGGCCGAGCGCGCCCTAGGGAGCGCAGAGTTTACAAAGTCGTCGCGAAGCTTCGGCGGCGAGAAGGGGGTGGAAAGGGTGGGGGTACTGGAGAAAAACCCGCCTCTCGTGAGTTGAGCGGGGAAGGGGGGGAACGGCTCTGAGTTCCGCTTCCTGAACGGCGGGAGGGTGCAGAAGGCTGGCGCTGGCAGGGCCGGCGGGACGCACGCTCCGGGGCCGCGGCGCGAGACGCGCGGCCGGCGATGGCCAGCGAGCGGACCCGCAGGTTCACGCGGAGCCTGCTGCGACCGGGGCAGGCAGCCGAGCTCCGGCACAGCGCCGCGTCCGCCGCCGCGGTGGCCGTCAGCAGCAGGCAGCAGCAGCGGGTGAGTGCGGCGCGAGCTGGGTGTAGGGGGCCTGCGCTCCGCCCGCGCCCCGGGCCACCTCCGCGAGCAGCGCCGCGGCCGCTGAGGACCGGGGCGCACTGGGGACGCGGGACGGTTGGAGGAGCAGCTGAGTGGGCAGCAGGAGCGCAGCGTGGGAGAGGATGCGCCAGGTTGTAAGGAAGATGGGAGGGGTCGGAATCGCAGCCACACCTGTGCCGGGCGACGGGACGCACAGTATGGGGACCGCAGGCAGAGCCGTAGATCTAGACCTCTGGGGTCTGCTCCGCGCGGTCCTTTCAGAACGCAAAGGATGGCACCGATGGCCACCCCAACCAAAAGCTGGGACCCCACCTTAACTCTGTCGTGGATATAAATACACTCGGTGCAGCCCTTCCACCACAGGGTGAAAATCCACAAACCATTTGCAGTGTTGCAGAAGGGTCTGGGGGAACAGGCTGATGGAGACCAGGGTCCTTCAGTGCCCAGTGGTTTCTGGAATTTTCTAAGATGCCCCGCGGGATTCTCCCTCCAGCAAGGCTGCACTGGTTACTTCCTTATTGAAAGGCCTTCAAGAGCTGGGTGATTTCCACGGGAAGTCCCTGGGGTATCAGCCAGTGTCTGGTACCCAGATCTATCCATACATCTCCAGATGTTCATGAATTCCAGTAGGTGTCACACTTCAGGGTGGAGAGAGGAGGGAAAAAACTCCACACTGGTGGCAAAGGGAAGCGATGCAAACACTCTCTCACACCAAGAGCTGTTGGCCTGACTTGGCTGGGCCAGAATCCTCCTTGTGTGTTTCATTTTCCTTTTTGCCAGTAAATATCATTAGGAATTAAATGACTCTTTCTAACAGTGTCAAAGAAAGTGTTCCTCTTGCCAGTCACCAACGAAGAGAGGGCCAAAAGCTTCCCAGAGCCAGTTCCCACAGCCAGGACTATTCTTTAAAGCCAGAGGTCGGAAAGTTGAACAGAACGGAAGCAAATTGCTTGGCAGAGGGAAGAAGTGTGGTTGCCCAAGAGTGTGGGGGTGATGGGTGTGAAATGGGTTGGTGGCCACAGAGCCCCGTCTGTCTCTTACCACCACCTGCAGTCTGCAGCCCCCTGAGGAGCTCTGACTGTTATCCAGCACCTTGGCAGGGCAGCCTACGGTTCTGATATCCTATCTGCTTTTGCAGAACGGGAAAGACAAACGGTCCGAAAGAGCACCGGGGCACGGGTTAGTGATATTAAAATCTTCACATATTCTTAGAAAGTAATTTTGTACTTTTGAAGGATCATTGAGGATTGAGGCCTCATCATTTCCTGCCACTTGGCTTACAATGACCTTATTTTGCAGTTGTGTTTTACAAAATCTCAGTGATGATCTGGTGGAGTAGTGCAACAGGGACAGCATGCAACTGAAATAAACAGCAAGGTGTGCGTGTGTGTGTGTGTGTGTGTGTGTGTGTATGCGCGCGCATGCGCATGCATGTATTTTGTGTATTAGTGAGTGCTCATACAATTTTGTAGCATTAGAATTTTTATACAGTATATATCCCAGGTACTCGTCTAAACACACATACACTATTTTTTCTAAGATAATGTGAGATTTGAGATCCTGGTGGCATCTCATCACAGTGAATAAGCCCAGTGTCCTAGAGATTGGTGGGGAGGGGATCACTGGCAAAGGTGCTCCAGCCCCCCTTGCTTCAGCACCTCGGCCAACACTCCCGGTCTAGCTCCTGCCAAAACATTTCATGGCATCTTACACATCTAGGCAGGCAGTGTGGGCAGCAATTTTGGCAGTAGGGCCTGCACTTGGCACTGCTTCTTGTAGGTTAGCTCTTGAAGGGAAGCTGGAAGATGCGAGCTCTCTCAAGTTATCTCCCAAACTTGTTGGATTTTTAAAAAAATTTTATTGAGAAAAAAATATGAATGAGACAGTTTCAAAGCTGATTAATAGGACAGTTTTGATAATCAATACATTGTGCCTTGTTACCTTCTTAGTGGTTATTCATAGTACAAGAAGCAGGCAGGATATCCTGTCCAAACACTATTAGTATACCTCTTTTTTCTTATTGAATTACGTGAAAGTAGCTGTATATCTATCCTATTTTGTATATATAAATACAAAATGATCTTTCCTTTGTATCTCCCTTTTTTTAGTCCTGTCAGAGGTGGATATTCTATTGGCATCTAAATACTATAGGTGTTTGAATTCAGCTAAACAATCTAACACTGTCTAGCAGTCTATAATATTAGTGGATTATCCTCAGAAGTTATTGACTTCAGCCTTTTACAGCTCGTCGTATTAATATGGCTTTACTTTATATACGTCGTTTTTATACTTTTCTGCTGGATGGTTAAGACAAAGATAAAGCAAAACCTATATAACAAGAAATGCAACTTTTGTATCTGATAAGGTCAGTCAAGTATCCTCAGGATTTATCCTGTAGCCCTGTACCGCACTTTGTATATCCTTTGTCAGTATCAGCCATGAGGATAAGTCACGGCCATTGCTTGACCAATTTGCTCTCTGTGAAAGCCTGAGAGAAAGTTTTCTCCCCAGGCACACTGTACATCATCGATCATATCCCTCTGTGGCTCCATAATCTCCTTGATCAGAAAATTTGGAGCACAACTGAGTTGCATGATGTTACAGTACAGGTTCTCCTATGTCCCGAGTCTTCACTGACCTTGAAAGGCTAGAGCCAAAATGTTGGCTGACCTTGCAGCCCTTCCTTTTCTCCAATTTTGATCTGCTAACTTAGGTTGTTAACCCTCCAGAAGAGAAGCTTATTATTAACCTGCAATATATGCAGTTCAAAAACTCAGTGGATTCTGAGGGATGGAGCACCTCCTTGGCACTAAAAACCTTGCCGTTGGCCCAGTGGTGAAAGTGAAGCCCAGTTTACTTGCATTGATCTAGACCTTTCAGCACTTGCTTCCTATCCACGAAGCGTAGCTATCAAGGCAGAAGAGAATGGGATAAGGAGGGATGATTATGAATGGCTCGCTTCAATGCAGTCTGGTGGACCGCCTGTGTGTACTGGAGCAAGCTGTCATCTGTTGAAACATATTTGAGGGACAACAGAAACTCCTCTGGGAAAAACATAGTGTTTTCCCATGCTCTATGCATAGTGTCCTTTCTGAGAACCCTCAACCAAAATTTTCGGTACTGTTACAGAGAGATTGTGGAGCACCAACTCTACCCAACTTGGCAACAGGAAGTTATCAGATTAGCCAAGTTTTGTGCTGTAAGAATGTGATTGTGCATGTGTGTGTTCATGCACACACACACACCAGGAAATTGGAAATCTTTAAAATGTGTTGTGAAAAGCAGAGATCAAGGGTATGACCAGGGAAGGGGTCCACTGTGAGAGCAGTTATTGGGCAAAGTAGGGACATGTATTAGTCAGTCTTCAGCTCTGTTGTAACCCAAGGCACTTGGAAGAGACTCATGTACATGCCAACCCCTGGTCAAGACCCCTCTTATTTTGTATCCCTTTCAAGAACAATTATAAGCAAAAGTCATACATTTTGAAAGGAAAAATATATGCTCCTTACAGTTATCCTAAAACATTTTCATTTATCCTAAAATATTTTTGTTTATATTTTATCCATTTATACTCATTCAAAGAACAAAATAGGAGATTAAGTTAAATAATTGAAATTCTGTTTCTAATCGTCATGCAGCAAAGGCTTTTCAGCTCTAAAGTAATTAGGAGCACCTTTCACACACATCAGAGCCTGAGTGTGGTGCTCATGTCATTGAATGCCCGTACCATGTTACCTTCAAAGTGGTAATGCTACGAATTTGAAATTTTCTGGATAAGAAAATTTTCTTCCAAATTCATCTCCGTGCATCTGTGCTTTCACATAAATTGGTTTATTTAATTTTCTAATCATTAAATATAAATTGAAAATTTGTGAAACTTTCTCTGTACATGATTGCATTTCACAAGAAAAGACTTTTCATAAACACAGGTAAGTGCGTGAGGCAAACAGTACAGCAGATTTATCCTTCTGGGAATGAAAGAATTTGGGTTATGGAAGATTTTTGGTGGATTGGGTTAGCACTATGGAATATTTGGTGTAACAGGGAGGGCAAGAAGTACCAAGGATGGAGTGGTGGAGAGAAACACAAAGACAGATGGATGATAAAATAACCAGTTAGTCAAATTTGCCTAAAGCACTTTATATATTTCTTAAACTGGAGCACACTAATTATTTGCATGTTCTCTTTAATGTAATGCTATTGTGGTTTTTCTATTGTTGTACAAAACTCTTCTGCAACTCATTTTTAAATTGGGTCCAATGTTGTTGATAACTTTTAAAGACAATAAAGTCCTACAAGACATTATCAGGGTTAACTGGTATGTTTTCTTCCTGCCCACCCTCCCAGAAAGGTAATAGGTAAAGAGAAGGAAGGATTTATTTCACTAATCACAAAATTTCCATTTGTTTGCTTTGATATTTTCCAACTTTACTATCCCCTTAAAATACTGCTTTAGGAGCTTTGTATAAGAAGCAGAACCTTTGACCTGCCAAAAGAGCTTGGATAGAGAAGAAGTGAATATGTAAACATGTTTACATGACCACAAAAAAATTCTTAGAAGGAAGAACTTCCTCTCCTCTGAACTTTATGACATTTAATAGTTGAGGGTAGGAGGGATTTTTAAACATGTAGTGGAGGTGGCTGGTGAATTTCCCAACAATCATGCTAGAAATAAGTGAAAAGATCCCCAATTTGATACTGAATAAAGGAAATCAACACACTTGTTTTACTCTGAATGTCCAAAATTAAAGCAATATGCAAAATAAAGGGCTGTTTGTTTGACATTCATGACAGTCTCTTTTCCTCTTTCCTTTAATATGGCTCTTTATAGTATGGTACGCTTCAGCAGAAAAACACACTTATGTTTTTATATGAGGAGGTTCTCCTGGTCAAGAAAACACAAACTTTACTTACAGATCAAGTTTGATTGTATCAGCTAATACTTGGGATTCCTCAGAGTCACGGGAAAAGTGACTTAGAAAAGGAATGATTCAAAAAATTGCTAGAAGAGTTTAAAAAAGGAAAGGAGGAGCCAAGGTAGATGGTTTGGACCTAACTTTTCCTCCTCAACCATTTTCTTAGATGCCTAATATAAGAAAACGTTTTTATATCATTTGTATTGACATCTTCTTTCTCATTGATACCTATTAGTCTTACACTGTTCATCTTTACATTGCCTTACAGGTGTTGAATTATTTTTTCCTGCATCCTAGTTGTTTTTAAGAGATCTTTTCCTATCTCTTCACCTGCTGCAAAGGTGCCATCAAGATCTTAAATACAAAAAAAAAAATAATAATAATAATATAGCAACCATTGTCAATTCGCTATCCTTGTCTTGAAAATCTGTAACATGCATATTGTTGTATGTTACCCTGTTTCTATCACTTTTGTTTTTGTCTGTGCTACTGTTTTCACTCTTCAAATTAAAATAAAATAAAATAAAATAAAGAAAACATGAGTAGTAAGTGCATGAGACAAAACACTGTGAGAACCCACAAAATGCCTGGCACAATGTCAAGTACATGTACAACTCTCAGAACAATTGTATCAGGAAACTACCATTGGCTTCCAAATATAGATACCCTGATACTTATAGGGCTAAATAGACCTTGCTCCAATTGAAGTAACTGCTGTGGGACCTTGGTTACACCTGAATAGCAAGTACAGAATGTTAGGATCCCAGTAAACTTCCTGAAGGCATGTAATAATGTAGCTGAGTCTCCTGGCCCCTCTCAATTGGAGAAAGAGTTCATGAATGTTGACTTCCAACCTAAGATGGAACTCTACCAAAGGATCAGGAAGTGGGTCTCCCCACTAGTGGTGCCAAGAAGCTGTCAGCATTCACAGCATTCAACACGAAGATTGCTCCCTGTGTCCTTAATAACAATTGTAATGTACCATCCAAAAGTAACTGGAAGCTCAGTGGTTAAATCTTTACAACTATAACTCACTCAGTTGTCCTCATCTTGTATCTGGCAAGGCGTTAAGTGAATTGTGAAAAGGAATGCAGCTAATCCTTCTCCCGTCTTTTAGGCCTGCTTGCTTCTCCATTCTGAAACTCCTCAGACCATTTCAGGTGCTGCCTCACATTTCCCAATGCATTGTGGATCCTGGAGAGCACACTTCTGTTTATCTAAGCTGTCTTGAGATTTTTTTTGTCTATTTTTTTTATTCCTCTTATTGAGAAACAAATAGCAATGAGACAGTTTCAAAACAGGATAATAGGACAGTTTCAGTAATTAATACATTGTATATTGTTGTCTTCTTAGTGGTTATTCATACTATAAGATGCAGATATGATACCCTGTCCAAACACTACTAGTACAAATCTTTCTTCTTGTTGAATTAAGAGAAAGTAGCTATATATCTATCCTATTTTATATATACAGATACAAAATGATCCTTAATTTATATCCTCTTTTTTGTTTAATTTTGTCAGATATTCCATTGCCACTTAAATATGTAGGTGCATAAATTTAGCAAAATAATCCAATATAGTCCAGTAGTCCATAATAGTAGTGGGCTATACATAGGACTGGAAATGTCAGAAGTTGTTAACTTGAGCCTTTTACAGCTCAGCATGTATAAAAACAAGGTATGAAAGTAAAACCATATTAATATCTTGAGATTCTTATTTCACATATTCTTTTCTTGAAAGGAAAGATTCAAAGGGTTTCACAAAGATGCACATAAGACAAAAACAAAATGTACCAAGGGGCAGAAAGAAAAAGCTTTCTAAAAATAGTATTTTTAGGAACATTAAATGGAGTCAGACATTGGTCAATGGAATATGAACAGTAAATAAAGTACAGAAAAACTAGTCTGTAGTCTTGCTAAAGGTGTTTCCTATGGCCAAGTAGACATCAAAACACAATTTAAAGAAGTTCATCAAGTTAAAGAAAATAATTTGATCTAGTTGTGTTCCATTTTAGCTTCTACTGAAACTCAGGAGACAAGATACATTTTCTTCCTTGAGATTTTTCATAAAGAACAGCATGAGGCAGAGATAGGCTGTCCCAAGGTACAGTTCAAGGGTCAGAAACATTAAGGTCACTTGTACTGGACCAGAAATGAACCCCAAAACTCACAGCAGACAGACTGACTCTGCTCTCTAACAAGATAATATGCTTGCTTGTAAACATTAAAATTTAAGAAGCAAAGAAAATGCGCTACATCTTCAGCTGTGTTATCACAACATATCATTGGATAAAGATAATTGTATGAGAATGCAATGCCATGTGGTTTATTCTGCAAGTCTTTGAAAGTTGCCCTTAGAGCAGAGATAAAATTTAGACCACCTAAAAATTAAAGAATGAGTTAATTACTATGTAACTTCAGGAAAATTCCTTGCTGATTTTTTAATTTCATTCTTTACCTTTTAGTGTGAATTTAATTGAAGCTTTT
Organism: Octodon degus; assembly: GCF_000260255.1. Lineage (NCBI taxonomy): Eukaryota > Metazoa > Chordata > Mammalia > Rodentia > Octodontidae > Octodon > Octodon degus. The sequence continues at coordinate 3,535,983 of NW_004524672.1, forward strand.
AAGTTCAGCAAAAAAAAAAAAAAAAGTTTGTACTGTACAGGTCATAGCTGCAACCTAAGTCAGGCAGAGCCGTTACCCCTGAGCCACAGTATGCAAGTTCACACTCTGAAGGTGTGTTACAGGATGAAGCACATGTTGCTGCCCATACCGGGGGATGTTGGAATGAAACAATTTCAACTGGGGTACTAGAGACTGAAAGCTTGTATTGACCCAAAATGCTTAGGTTCAATCTCTGTTGTAACTGTATTGGAGGTGAGAGTCTTTGGGGGACGTTAGACCATGAGAGCATGACTGAGTCCTTGCACTTGTCATTTCTTTGCCCCAGAGCTGTCACAACTCATCCTAAGGTTCCCAGATGGCCTTTCCTCAGGAAGGCCACCCTGGACCACAACTGCAAGTATGTCTCCTTGTCTCCACCCTCTGACTCCTTGGCTTCATACCTCTCACTGTTACCTAAAGTACCACTTCAAACCTGTACGCCTCATTGCTTTTGTATTCTCATCCGCTGATGGAGGTCGATGTGCATCAGACATGCAGTCACACAAGCGGTTGTTGGGCACATGCTGTGTTTCAGGCACGCCACATGTACAGTCTCGAGTCCTCACAAGATCCCTGTGACCATGGGTTATTTTCCTCATGTTCTAGGACATAAAAGATTCTGAAAGTCCAGGAGCAACTTAGAGAACCAGAACAACTGACTGATTGATGGTGAATCTGGAGCCCCAAGCAGGCAACCCGCCAGCCAGGCTGAATTGTTCCTGACTATAATTGCTTTCAGTCACACCATGCAAGAAAAGCTTAGCATCATGAAACATCCAGGTAGCTAGTGTCCACAGCAGGAAGCAGTGAGGGTAAAGAGATGGCAGAGGACCTGCCATAGGAAGAGTTTCTTTCAAAGTCTCTTAATAAGAGAAGATCTGGGGGGTTTGCTCTGCGACACAATTTTTGACTTCTCTGCAAGATGGAACATTTGGAGTGACAGCCACATTGGGCACTGTGTGAGTGCTGTCATTGCCCAAGGACAGGACTGGCAGAGTGGGTTAAGCTTTTCAAGCAAAAGCTCCTTCAATTCTGAAAGGTGCATCATTTGATTCTTTTGCTATATAAAAAAGTATATAGTTTTGGGCAAGATAAGCATGGTGTTACTGGGTGGCACTGTTGCATCTGTTAAACAGTTTCTTGTAGTCTTGATTTTGTTGATGCTCACAAATAGGTGTTTTCCCCTCCCACTGAAGTGGTATTTGTTTGCCTCTTGTCACTCACAGCAGTATCAATGTGCTGAGGATAAATGCCTGTGTTTGCTGGACTCAACATGTTGACCTACATTTAATAATATAGAAATAATAAAACTGAATGAATGTGAATTAGCAGCACTAGAGGAAAGCATTTGCCTTTGAAAATGTTGATATTTTGTAATTGGATTGAAGTAGAAATGTCAGAATATTAGAAGAATTAATGGACCTAAGTCATCAAAAGTTCATTTAATTTGTTGTGCTAAAATGTAAAATACTCTGTTTTTCTAATTTAGTTTCATCATTCCTCTACTTCTGACATAGAAGCGGGGAAGATGGGCTGCACTTTAATTTAAATTAAATACCAAAATGGCAGAATTAAACAAAAGGATCTGGAAAGGAGTCTATTTGCAAAGATGACACCATTTATGATTAGCACAATGAGCTTTTCTTCATATAATGATTTGAATGATTACCAATTTAAATGACTAATTAAGGCTGTCAAAATGACCAATGACATTTGGCCTTTCAAATCACACATTCTATAAAAAGAATACAGGCATGAGCATTTGACTTTGCAAATAAGCCAATAAAAAAAAAACTAAAAAAAACTAACGGTCCAAGAAATATGATAATTAAATTATTCTTCCACATCCACTGTTTATTTGCTAAGCTTTTTGAAGTCCTGTCATCCCAGCTCTTTAAAACAATACTATGAAAATTGAATTCAGCTGAGAAAACTTCACAAAATGAAAGCAATGTTGGAATTCAGTCACCTTTTGAAGAAGAAAATGCGAACGTGGAAAAGTAATATTTATTGACCTTGCCTTTATGTTTTTCCATTATTTGTTTATTAAGAATCAGATATTTATTCAAAAAGATTTTATTTTCAAATGAAAAACTATCCATCTTTGCTTTAAAACATATCTATATGGACTGCTATAAATCTGTCCTCTATGTGAAACAGGCAGTAATAATTTATAGTCATCGTAACATGCAGAGATAAGATTCTTTTAGGGCCTTTCTGAGAGCCGGACAAGGAAGGTTCATTCATTAACCTCAGTGTTTTGAAGTCAAAAGCCATTACGGGGCTGCTAGCCACTCACTTTGAAAATTGTATCTTTTTATCACTAGGAAGCAATGGTTACCACGCAGTGTAACCTTGGCCGAGTCTTTAACCCCTTTGGGTTGCTTCTACAATAAGAGGATTGGACACTAATTCCTTGCAAAATGCTTTCTAGTCCTAAAATCTAGTCCTCACTCTTCCTGAGAGTGTCTAACAAGACTAAAATACAGCTTGTGTTCTTTATTGATTAATATACCTGGTTTCAACAAATGAAGAAATTGGTCCAAATAGTCCACAATCAAATTTGTATTTCAACCATGAAGTGATACTGCAAAACCTGGTTGCTGTCTGGGTCCTGCAGCACAAGGACTGGTCGGGAAGCTGAGGCAGGAGGAAAGGAAATTTGAGACTTGCCAGGGCAGCTTCACAAGAGTCTGTCTCAAAATGAAAATAAATAATAATTTGTGTGTGGCTCAGAGGTACAAGGCTTGCTGAGTGTGCAGAATGCTCCTAGATTCAACCCTCAGTACAGAAATAAAGTGGTTATCTGGGGTCATATGAAGGGAACAGCGGTCTTCATCTCCCAAGGAAGGAGCAAGCGTGCTGGGACTTGGCAAACACTCCCCACCGGTGGCCACTTTGAACAAGTCCATTCTACCCAGCTCTTAGGACCTCAGAGGCAAGCGCTCCATCTCATATCTCTTTCCCATGATGAACAGAACAAGCAGACTGTGCGCTTTCTTGCTGTCCCGCTCTTTGCAGTCTTCTGACTCCAGGCTCACGCAAGCTCTTTTCAGCCACCCTGTGACTAGGATATGAGGACACTCTCCTCCCAGCCCCAGCTCGGTCCTCCTCCCAGTCATTGGCAAACAGCAGGGACCTGACTTCCTCTACCTCTGTCTCTGAGTCTGATTTTTGTCTCTTTCTTTTTCACTTCCTTCTCCCCTCTACATGATCTGCCCTGGGCCAGTGTGTTTTCAGAGGTGTTGAAAAGACAGAGTCCTCTTCAGCACTGGGCGTGGAGAGATTACTAGCAAGCTGGTGCTTGACAAGGTACAGGGCATTTCACTCCATTGCTATTAGTTGACCTTTAGCACACAGGGCAGCGTGGCAATTTATTTAAATCCATTCCAGGTCCTGCTTTACCTTAACCATCCAGTAGAAAAGTATGAAGACGAAATATAGGAAGTAAAGCCATGTTGTTATGTTGAGCTGTGGGGGACTCAGGTCAATAATTTCTGACATTGCCAGTTAAACAGAAGACCCAATGCTATTAAGGGCTACTGGACTCTTTTAGAATATTTTGCTGAGTTTACACACCTATAATATTCAACAACGGAACTTAAAAAAATTGGGATATAACTATGAATGTCCATTTTGTATCTGTGTATTCAAAGTGGTTGGGATAGATATATAGTTGCATTCTCTTCATGAATAGAATGATTTGTTCTAATGGTGTTTGTAAGTAGGATCACAAGTCCACATCTTGTACAGCAATTAACCACTAAGAAGAATATATGCAGTGTATTATTTGTTGAAACTGTACTTTTGATTTGATTCGAAACTGTCTCATTGGTATATGTTTATCAATAAAACTTTGAAAAGAAAAAAAAATAAAAATCAATCAATCAATCAATCAATCAATCCATTCCAGAGTGTCAGTCTGGGAGCGAGTTGGCGTATTTTTGGAAGAGTCCTGGTCTGTTAGATCAAAAAGGCGTAGAAATAGAGTTGGGTGTCAGAAATAGCCTTTCCTAGACTGGTGTCCAGTCTATCTGTGGTAGATCTGTGAAAATGGGCATTTGTGTGCCCACAATTCACATGACATATGTCTATGCTGCTTCTCTTGGACTAGGAGGATGACATCATGTGGATTTACCTGCATACTTTCAGTATTCTAAGGCAGCTTCAAGGCTAATATTTTGGTTATCGTTCCCATATTTTATGGGCTGCAACATGCTGCCACATAGTAGGTGCTTACTACATGTTTATCAGGTAGAAGAAAGGGTGACATAATTGGAAATGGTGAAAGAGTAGATTAAACATGTAAAAAGAAATCTAATAACCCAGTTGGCAGTAAAGAAGTTCTTAGGTACACTTGGGATGAAATACTTTGGCAGCCAAAAACTAATAAGAATATCAGGTGAATAATAGGAAATTGAAGGGAATTTAATTCAAGATTCCCACAAAAAGCTATTTAAAAATGAGCAAGTAAAATGCTGAGCGCCATGTGTCCGCACTCAGGGCTAAGGTCGGGCGGGGCAATGTTGTGGTTTCTCCAGCACCAGTTCCTTCCCCACTGGGAGCCTGGGCAGCACAGTCCTCAGGGCTGGGTCAGGGATGTGGCTGGCTTCCCTGTTGATGTCGTGAGTGGTCACAAGACTGAGGCTGATGAATCAAGCAGGGTGCAGATAATGGTTGATCAAAATGCAGGAAGTGTGGGCAACAGAGTGTTGACAGCAGCTTGTTCCCAGCCCTGTGATGGAGAGAAGCTCACATTAAAAAAATCTTCATAAATCACCAGAGATGTGATTTTATCAATGAATGTGAATGCTATTTTAGTCTTTAAAATCTTGCATTATTTCCTTGAGATTAGAGACCTTTCCTGATACAATGTTGAAATGCCTGCTCCATTTTTTAAGTTATTTTCATATAATACTCCCTTTTTGTAGCTATACTTTCCAAACTTCTATAATTCCATTATGTTGAAAACTCTAAATAGAAAAACTACTGATAATCCACAATCCCTCAGAAAAACTTCCAGTATGTTTACCCGAAGCACTTCTCAAAGGTGTACTGAAACACTTCTTTGATGTATGTTGAGCCAGTAGCGAATATTTCCTACAATCAAATTTCTAGACCTAAAGCAAAGTTGCATTTATAATAGATAAGGAAGCTAAGCTA
>NW_004524672.1:3542781-3543614 GCF_000260255.1 Octodon degus
GCAGCACACACACGGAGCTCTGTCTGTTGGAGCGCAAGTCAAATCGCCCCTGAAGTGGAGCAGCAGATGTCCAGCTCTGCTGGCAGCATCAGCACTTTTCAATAAATAAGTGGGTTCCAGCTCACAGCTTGGGCACTGGGTCTCTAACTGGTGCGCCATTACTGTCCTAGACCAAGGATAGGCCACTTGAACTGCACCAGGTAACTTCTTCCTGTGACAATTACTTGTTTCTGCTTTGCAATTGTGAAAATATGTCACAACTAGAAGAGCATAGGGAACATGTATTTACCCAGAAGGAATAAAAATAAAATACTTTTTGATGAAAAGTGAAGGCATGACTAATGCCTTTGTAAACCTGTCAGCCATATGCCACGCTGATCCTTCCCCCTTCATGTATATAACCAGTAATCAAAATGCTGTGCTCATCTGTGTCTTTGATTCACTTCTTATTTTGAAAAATAAACCCATTTACAAAATCATGGGGAAGAGAATAGAGAATCGCATACATCTTTCTGCCAGAATCCTCAGATGTTAACGTTTTACTGCACTTAAAATTAATGTTTGTCTCTCGATGGAGAGACATACAAAGAGAAATTTTTGAAAACAAATTATGTACATAATGTTCTTTTGCCACAAATACTTCAGAGATTTCCTAAAAGCAAGTCTCTTATATAACTTTCATGTAATAAGCTAAACTAAGAAATTAACTTTGACCCAACGATGTTATATAATCCATAGATATTAAGGTTTTATTAATTATTCCCAATAATTTTCCTCCTACTCTCATTAGCTTTCTTTGATCCAGTTCTATTTTTACAGCCTCTCCTTGTCTT
>NW_004524672.1:3543714-3546650 GCF_000260255.1 Octodon degus
CTTTGTAAGATGGTCCTTAATTATGTTTTAGGCTGAAGTATCTTCATGATTAGATTGAGTTGTGCTATTTTTATCATGAGTGTCACAAAAGTAACACAATGTCCTTAGTGCTTCCTATGAGGAGGGTCATGTTAGTCTGTCCCTTTATTGGTCACTTAAGTATGATGCTGTCTTCATGTTTCTCCTCTTAAATGAATAGTAGCTTCCGTTCAGTAACCAGGAACTTGTGAAATCTTCTGAGTCCCCCTGTTCCTCTTAATACTTTATTATTAATTTCACCACTCGGTGATGATACTTGCTTGAAGTGCTTATTACTGTGGATGGATTACTCCTTTTCTAAAACTCTAGCTGTGCAACACACACATACACACACACACACACACACACACACCACACATACAGATTTCTCTAGGGCTCAACCTTCTACAACTTTAGAAACACTGCCAGGTGGTTTTCCAAAAGGACCATGTTTCATTTTACTCTTGTAATCAATGTAAATTTTTCTTCTTCTTCCATTTTCTTGGCAACAAACATTGTCAAGTTTTCTGAGTTTTGCAAGTTTGGTGGATGTAAGATGGTATCATATCACTGTTTTTATTTGCATGTCCCCATTAGCAAAAAAAAATGAGCATCTTTGTATGGGACTGCCCATTCTGTTGTGTTTTGTGCTTTGTTTCCATATTGAGAATTTAGCCTGAGGAGATTTTCATTCATATGTAAAGTTTGTAAAAAATGAGTGGTTAGATTATAAATTTTTTGTAGGAATAAATCTGTTAAATTCATTTGAGTTGCATTTTGAAATTTCTTTAGTATTTTCTGTAAGGTATGCTGGGAATTAGGAATATACCATTCCACCAACAAGTTTATGGACTTCATTACAGATTTTATAAGTGTCCCACATAAAATCCTCATAATGAGATTCACAACAGTAAACACAAACAGGTGTCTGGATTTAGGAATATCCCAAAAACTTCAACTTTTGTTCAAAATGGGGGACAGTGGGGATATTTTGGCTACATGATTTTCTGGCCCCAAGCATTTCTTGTGCAAATGTTTCCTTGTTTAAATGAAAACCAAATTATGCAGTACATTCCACTTGAGTTGTATAGAATATCCAGCAGGTTGTAATTTCAATTTTTCCTACTTTTTTTGGGTGGTGGTGGGGATTGAATACAGGGCCTTCTGCATGAAAGTCAAGAACTTTACCACTGAGTCACAACCTCAAACCCTTTTTTTTTTTTTTTTTTTTTGCATTTAGCCTTTTGTCTTGTTTCTATGATGCCAGGAATTAAACTCAGGACCTTGCATTTGCCCAACAGGCGCTTATGAAGTTGAGCTACCTCTTTGGCTGTAGTTAGCTTTGTATGAGAAGATTTTGTACTCTTTTTGACTTTAGAATTAGTTTAGTGGTTAAATTCTACATCAGTATGAGAGTGTGTTGTTGTGGGACTAAGTTTCACATAGAAGCCTCGTTTTTCTATTACAGTCTTGCTATGAGATGAAGATTGTACATTCAGGCTGTTTGGGATGCCTCATTGTCTGAGGTTTGGATGGGAAAAGTCAGGTAAAAGGCACTGCAGAGGCAGGCTGAGATCTTGTAGGTCCACCAACACTGCTCTTGGAAATGAGAGCACAGCAGGAGTCATTACGTGGCTCGCACAGGACCACACCACCTTCAGTGGTAGAGCTATCACAGAGGCACCAGAACCCACGGCCACAGCCACCGCACTGTAAAATACTCTGTGTGTGTGTGCATCAAAGCATTAGTAATTCTGGAGCCTAGTGGTTGAAATGCATAGATGGAAAATGTGATGTCATGTTACTAACATAAAAGCAAAGTTTGTGTTCTTTGTAGTGTAGCACTTGCCCTTTATGCACAATTAACCACCCTAGGTTCAATTGCCAATCTCTCTCTCTCTCTCTCTCTCTCTCTCTCTCTCTCTCTCTCTCTCTCTCTCTCTCTCTCTCCAAAAGTTCTTAAGTCATTGTAGCAAAATATAATTTGGGAATACCTTGGGTTGGTGAACAGCAGGCTCTTTATGTCATTGAAAGCTCTAAAAGCTTCAACATCACTGATTTAGGTTCTTTAAGAGTGGGCCCAATTTTGATGTCAACAGAGTGACCTTTGTTACAGTGGCATGGCTATATGTCTCCAGATGTAGTCAGAGATACTGTAAAACACTGACTGTCAGAAATGTAGGTCTTGCAGAAGAACTGGGGAGAATATAAAGCAAAATGTGGCAAAAATAACACAATGACAGAAGCTCGGTACTCTCTTCTACCCTCTGTGTTAATGAAGTTAAGGTACCAAAGCACACATTCAGAGAGCTAAAAACCACTAAATGTGAGCTTTTCTAGGAGCTGGGGGCAAGTGCTTATTGGCTGGCAGCCCCAGCCCTGGAGGAGAAAAGCTCCACATGGATGAGGCCCCTCCTGGATGTCTATTTCCCTACTCACTCTTTTTTTTAAGGTTTTTAATTTGTGTGTGTGCGTGTGTGTGTGTGTGTGTGTGTGTGTATGTGTGTGTGTGTGTGCGTGTGCAGGGTCTCACTATGCAGCTCAGACTCATAGTGATCCTCCTGGTTTCTGCCTTCCTAGTGCTGGGATTACAGGCATATGCCACCATGCAAGGACTCCATCACTGGCTCAGCACACCCAGGAGAGGGGCTGCCGAGGCATGTGGTGCCAGGGATCAAACCCTGGCTCCTGAACTTACCTAATCAAGCGCTATGTTTGCTGAGCTATACTGTCGGCCCTTACTCTCACTTTCTTAATGATGCATTTTAATAGATAAAAACTAGGTTCAGATAAATGGTAAGAGCAGTTTTATAGAGGAAAATAATCATAAATGGGCATCTTGAGGCAGAAGGGGTCATCTCTCCAGACTGGGGTGAGAGTACTTCTTGACTATAGCAGAAATGAAAGATGGGAGAAAT
>NW_004524672.1:3547185-3620673 GCF_000260255.1 Octodon degus
AGAGAGACAGAGACAGAGACAGAGACAGAGACAGAGACCGAATATTTCAATATTCTTGGAACTCTAGACCAATTCCACTTTCCTTAATAAGAGTAAGTATCCTAGGGTACATCAGAAATTAGGTTTTTGAAAATGGTGATTGTTGAAATGATGGCAAATATTACTTCATTTACCTCATGTTGAGAAGCTTGCTTTATAGTTTCTAAAGATTGCATCATCTCTACATTGCCGTTAAGTTGACAAATTGTCCCTTAGAATCTTAAAATAGCTACCCCGGCTCAGAAAGAAGAAATCCTCCAGAGTGCAACAAAACTCTCAGTGTAATACTTGTTCTCCCAAATAATAAATGAATTTTAAGGGACCAATCATGACAAAACATAGGAGAAAGATACTATTCAAATATTGTAATTATCTAGGTTAAATAGTGTGGAAGAAAAGATCTTTTGCTTCATGCTTATTGCACTGTTTCTCCACAGTTGTACCAATGTGTTCACCATATTTTATCATGGTTTTCCCTGTGGCTCATCTCTTCTGCTCCCAAGACTCTATTGGCAACAAATGAACAATAATGTGTATCTCATTCTCAACCCCATGTCAAGGACATAGAGTGAGAACTGCCACTACTCTCCTTTTGAAAATGTTGTAGACTTCAGTATCCACTTTCAGACTATTCACGTATGAGTCATTCATATGAGAGTTTTAGAATGGGGAAGGAAACCCAGGAGTGAAGGTTGGAAGTTTTCAAACCGTGAAGTGCCATGGAGCTGAAAGCACTATCTACGTTGGCAAGCAGGCATATCTGAGGTCTGTATCTTTGCCTCTGAGCTTGACTCATTGGGAATTCATCCTCAGCAACAACATGTGGACAGCAAATATGCTCATAATTTATACCCATGTATGGAGGGATTCGGTTTACTGGCTCAGCCTTGTCAATTCATTTATGTAGCTCAACAGAAAGCATGGGAACTTGCCTGACTTATCAGATTCAGGCTGTTGATTCTTAGCTTCGTAATCATGAAATGAAGAGCCCAAACTTTGTGGAATAAAAACTAATCATTAAAAACATTAGACTTAAAAAAAATCAGTCTTCCCATTTACTCTCATATACAGCCCAGAAAGGAGAAGCAGAAATAAAAATTGATGCTTGCTACAGAGTTTCCAATGATGGGGGATAAACAGTGTACTTCACAATGGAGTATTTGATGTCAAAGGAAGAAAGGACAGGCGTCTGTGCTGGACAGAAAATAGTAACCATCAAACAGCTAGAACCAAATTGAAGCCAGGAAGGAGCACATGCCAGGAATATAAAAAACGGGCATAAAGAAGAGAACCAGACAAGACCATGGGACCCTGAAGTGGGATTGGCTTGAACATTTGTATTGCAGCCAGGAAAAAAAAATTAAACCACACTCTTTTGAGCTTTGAAGTTGCCATTCCCCAAATTTACAGTTGTCTCCTTGCAGTCAACCATGAGTGTCTGTTTCAGATCTTGAGAACCCAGAGCTTGTATTAGTTTGAGGAGTGTGGTATTTCTCCATATCTGTTCAGGAAACAATCACATCATGTGGTCAGAATGACAGCCCTTAGTCATACAAAATTCCATGCATAATAGCAGGGGCTCTGAAGCTGTGAGGTGCTGCCCATAGAGCACCTCATGACAAAATGTGAAAGGAGGGGTCTCCACTGTGTCGGAACCCCTGAAGCTGTTTCTCTTACTTACTGTTAGAGTGCTGCCAGCAATTCAGAAGAAAGTTTAGAAGACGTACAAGAATTCAATAAGCTTGTTGTGTGATAGTAACAGAGAGGTACAGACAAATGTATGACATTGTGGAGAGGCCTAGAGTTTCCCCCACTTCTAGCTGCAACTTGTTGCCCTTCTATGAGACCCACTGTAAGAGGAAGAGAGGGGATAATGTTAAAATGGGGTGTACACTGCTCGCCCCAGTCAACACCCTGAACAGTGACACATTCCACATTAACACTGAGCCAGTTTGTGTTAATTCCAGTTAAGAAACAGAGGTGAACTATTTAGTGACCTGGTTGATCTGGCACACAGAGGATCAATAAATGCTTTGCTGAGAATCAACATTACAAAAATGATGCCTAGTGCATATATTATATATGGAAAAACTGGCAAGCTTGCATATTACTTTTTAAAATCTCATTTTTTATTTTACTGAAAATCCAGTCAAACAGAAATCGTGGCACGGCCAGGGGGCCGCCCTGCCATGACTGTAAATTCTTGTTATTCTAGCAGAGTAACTGAGATGGAGGGGCAGGGAATGGGCGCTGGCAACCAGAAGGTGGCCTCTGTTCTCTGTTGGCAGGAATAATGAAGAACAGATGCAAATAGAAATAGAATTAGAGCCCAAACCAGGATTACTTGGATAACTCAGTCAACACAAGGTTTTGTTTGATTGAATTTTCTAGATGATTTCATCAATGATTAACCTAACTTCATTAGTGGGGATCTGAAAGGAGAGCCAGCTTAATACACTCAGAGAGGCCAGCCTAGCATTTCTTTTCTTCTCTTTTTATTTTTTTTCCCTAAAAGTAGGAATAGCTCCACTTGCTCTCTTTCTTGGAGAGGCATGCTATCCACTATAAAAGCAAAAAAAAATAGGGAAAAAATGGACAAGCTAGAGAAGCATCCGTGCTGAATAATTAAATTATTCTAGATGTTCTACCCAAATGGCTTAGCAGGTCAATTGACTTACCCCTCCCCCTCGATTCCCTCTCCCCTCCCCCTCTTCCTCCCCTCCCCCTCACCTAATCATCCCCCTCCCTCTCCCCCTTCCTCTTCCTCTCCTTTCTTCTGCTTCTCCTCCCTCCCCCTCCCTCTAGAAGGGTACTGTTGCTTCTATTTTCCACAGAATACATAATTCTTTGAATGGGTAGTAGGATTTGTTCCTGTATCTTCAAGAATAAAAGTTGGGATGGTTCGCTACACAATATATTGATCTCTGACTTACTGTAATGAATGACCTTTGAAAATACATTTAAAAGGTCCTGGGCTAGAGTGTATGACCCCTCCACTTTTGACATTTCCTGTAAATGAAATTATTGAACAGTAGATTGGGTTAGAAAATCCTTTCAAGTGATTTTTCTTGGTTTAACTTTACAGTCTCATATGGGGTCAAGCTTAGGAAAATTAAGCTTAAGGACTTAAGTAAAAGTATTTGCTTTTTGGGTAAGAATGTACATTAAGATAAGTTTATTCCCTATTTTTAATATGATATTTTCCTCCCTACTCATATGAAAATAATACTTTTTCCCTTCTAGTCATAAACTGTTAAACAAATATAAATTAGACTACATCATTAAATATGTCCTTTAGTTTGAGAATAAGTTGAAGTTTTGTATACATTGTAAAAGTCCAAATAAAAAATGAAATTTTTACATCTAGCTCAACCCTGACCCTGTACTTTTCATTTTGACTTGCATATTTGGAAGAAGAAAGGTCCTAAGGAAACATTTGAAGATCAAGTTACATGCTCGTGACAAACCAATTAACCAGACGTGTTAAAACCACTAGATGCTGGAGGAAGCAGCTGTAATAAACTAGCGCATGAATAGAAATAAGAGCAAATATTTTGCAGAGAGACTGAGCCCAGTTATCTCATCAAACCTTGCAAAAACTTGTGTTGGGGGAAACTGAAGCTCAGAGAGGTGAGTGAAATATCTACCTCAAAAAGGCTTTAGTTTAGCTGGCTTTGCTTTCAAATGGGTGAAATTTGGTTTTGATAGCTGACATTTTGACATTTCCTGTGCCAACCACATGTAAAAGACAAATAAGTAAAGTATTTAAAAGAATATTAGTAAGAAATGGGTTGCCTATCTATGATCAGGATGAATATCTCTCAGTGCCAGGAATGAATAGAAGCACAAAGCAATTAGGATTAAAACTGCAAATAGTTGAATGACAGATCCAGAAGTAGAGTAAGGATTTCTGGGAATAAGAGTCCAATGCTCCTGAAAGGCCCAAGAAGGAGTCCCTCCTGGTTAATTCCTCAGAGCCTCTTTCCTAAAACAGAGCCTTTCAGCCTTGGCCAAGATACCTGCTGGCCTGGATCCAGATCTCTATAGTCACATGTGATGGGGTCCCCAGGCTGGGGACAGCAGTGTGGCACGTGGCCGACTTCAGCATTGCTCTGCTCCCCATAAGATGACACATACCACGTGTTATCTTTCATATGTGAAAACTAGAGGTACTTAGCTCAAAGGTAGTGGGGAATAGGTAAGAAGGAGAACAGGCTAGAAAGGGGAGGGAGGAGATGGAACAAAGGGAGTTTGGACAACAGAGACCAACATACAGTCAGGAGAAATAAAATCCAGTGTTCTCCAGTATGATGGGGTGATTGTATTTTACAGTCACTTATTATATTTGAAGAGCTAGAAGACAAGAGCTTGAAGACTCCAAGCATATAAGGAAAGGAAAAGGACATGGAAAGTTAATTACTCTGCTTTGATTGGTATACACTACACCCATGTACTGAAATATTCCACTGTAATCCCATGAACATGCACAATTACTACATGTTAAGTAAAACGAAAAAAATAAAAGTAAAGATTGTCTTACATGAAAATTCCAGAAGAGGAAAATAAATTCCAGGAAAAGTGCCAAATTAAATCAACGTTCAAAAAATGGATTTGGTCCTGATTATGTGGAAATTATAATAATTTGGAAAAGGTTTCCTTAAAAGTGCAAAATTCTGAAACCATAGAAAATGATGATGTGATATAACAAATTCAGTCACATAATCTGGGAAGTTGTATTGTTCTAAGATTAATGAATTGTATTTTGGCTATCTTCCAGATCTGGTGAGAAAAATAATAGGAAAATGTTTTCTTTTGAATGCATTTGATATATTTAAATTTTTTGCAAGAATATAATCGTTACAAATTGATCCCAAAAGTCTCACCTGACCATAGAGTGATCAATTCCCAGTTGTGTCCTCCCCGCCCCAGGAGTTAGCAAGACTTTTCTGCAACCTCAAATGAGAGACACAGATGACTCAGGTTAAATGGCAAGTACCCTCCCATGGGAGTTTGTTTTAGATATTCAAGAGGTCAGAGTAAGGTAATAGGTGCTAAAGAGAATAGTGAGACAGAATATGTGGTACTTTTTAATGACCCAATTTGAATATGCAGATGCACATTGTACCTCCGTGAAATTAAGAGATAAGTTTAAGTCACACCAGAGAGAAGTAATTTGTTTTGTTGTGTTGTATTGTATTGTATTGTGTTGTATTTATACCAGGGACTGAACTCAGGACTTTGCATTTGCCAGGCAGGTGCTTATGCCACTGAACTATATCCCCAGCCCAACTGATTTTTAACAATAGTCCAAACTCCACACAGAACCAAGTTCTGACACACTAAAACAATTAAAATGTGAAAGAGAAAGAAATATATACATTGAAGTATACTTAAAGTAAGAAGAGAAATAAATACTGAGCTTTGAAGTCAGCAGTGGAGAGCAAACGAATGTATGACCCTGAAAAAGAGGCCACACGGACGTGATGGTCCTGCCCATAACACCGAGCCAACTGGGAGCAGGAGGCCAGCAAGCTCAGATCCCACCTGCACAGCTAAGTGGGACCTCTGTCTCAAAATAAAACTAAAAAGGGCTCAGGATCAGGCTCAGTGGCAGAGATCTCCTTGGTGGACATCCACTACCACTTAAAAATGAAAATAAAACAAAGAAGACACAAATACAAGGCATAACTGGCATCTTTGACTGTAATTTTGGAGATTAATGTAAACACATTGATTATTAATTACAATACATGAACCTGGTGAGCCTCTTTTATTATAGAACAGAGAATATGCTTCATTATACTAATGCTATAAATCCTAGTATATTATTGTATGTTTTATTTTGAAGAGAAAGAAAAAAGCAATAAAAATGATGTGGAATTTCTAAACAAGATGATAGGAAATTAACAGGAGTCATTATGTTGCATATTGTTATTTTCAAAGTATTGCTCAGATTGCAAGACATAGGCATATAAAAGTGACCTCACAATATGAGAACTATATTTAAATTTTTTTCTACCCTTTTAAAAGGAAATTTCCATTTAATTAGAATTTTTCAGCAACATCCTTTTCTCAACACAGAAACAGACAAAATGTTATTTCATAATTTTTCATTACCTCTAAGAGACGTTTCATAAAGCTTCTTAGCCTACCATGCCGTGCTTTAACTACAGGAAGCAATTGATATCACCAAAAATGTCCAGAGGCAAACATACATTTAAAATCACCACATTTGATTTGGTGAATTTTTGATTCGGCTATGGATGTTTTCTTTCCAGTGAGCTCCTAAGCTGTTTTTCTTCTGAAAAAAACTGTTATTTTCAGACTTCTGGGACATTTTGAACTTTTCAATTGTGGCTGTTGTCTAAGTGGCAGTTTACTGAAGTACACAAAAAAGAGAAAAAAGAATATGTAAGCCCCTTAATGTTTTTCAACTTCTGTAGGCTTAAATTGCTTTCTTTCCATCACTTATTTCCACCTCCTTCTGTTGTACGCAGCTGAATTAGATAGAAATATTATAGGCAGTCAGACAGGGCCACGTCCTCGAAGAAAACAGCACAAAAGACAAGATATCTTGCAACTCTGGGAGGGACGGATGCTCCTGCCTTGGGCCAGACCTAAAGACCAAAGATCAAACAAATACTGACCTCCCTAAAGACTGGCATCCGAGATTGATCATTGCCCTGAGGGAAACCAAGAATCATTAATCTGACTACTACTGGAAGGCTACCCCATAAAATCCTATTCTATATTCATGCCCGCTTGCTACACGACTCGCTTCCCCATTTGGTCCTGAACTTAATCAATTTTACCTGCACAATGGTGCTTATAATCCCATTGGTTGACCATGGTTTTGTCCCACCTTTTGTCCACCTAAGTGAGTTCCTGTTCTCTCTACCTTTTCCCCACATGGTTTTACACTATAAAAGTCCCTGGAAGAGACAGCTTCCCAGGGAACAACCCGCTCAGGCCCCCCTCCTGTCCCTCTCTTGGACAGAAGCTTCCTTTCTCTCAATAAATACATCCTGCTCATAACCTCTGTTTGTTCCTAAAATTCATTCTTTGGTTTTAGAGAACACGAACTCATGCAGTTCAGGTCCAGAGATAGTTTTTCCCTATCTCATCTGGAGGTTCCCTATATTGTTTGGAGGTCACCCACCCAAGACCAGTTTTTCTCCCTATATCACTTCTTCCCTTTACTTTCTATGTGTCTCTCTCTCTTTGTCTCTCAGTCTCTTGCTCTCTATTTCTGTTTCTCTGTCTCTGCCTCTCGCGGTCTATTTGTCTCTTTGTCTCTATGTCTCTGTATCTCTCTGTTTTTCTCTGTCTGTCTGTCTCTGTCTCTCTTTCTCTTACTCTCTCTCTCTCTCTCTCTCACACACACACACACACACACACACACACACACTTCGAGACTTCTGTGTTGGATTTTTTTACATAAAATTTGTGTCAATTGTATGGCATCACCAGTAATGTCAGGAAGTCAGTGTTTGAGCTGAACAGAACTAAGGAGACCTGTAAGCACTTACCTCTTTCAGAACCTGGCGTTGAGAACAGGAGGGATAGGATATACGCACTGGTACCTGCCCTAAGTAATGTTGAGATGCATACAGATTAAGTTGCCCCTAATGCAGCACAGGGAGACACTGAAGAGTGTGCTATCCAGGTACCTTATGAAGCTGCTGTATTTGCTTAGCACGTGCTATCTAGCCATTTTACTTTGGCTGCAGTGATCTGACACCTGCACCACATTCATTTCAGAATCATGAACTTGCAGCTCATAATCTTAGTAGTTAAAAGAAATGCAGGGATGGAGAGATAACTTGGCACTCTAAGTACCTACCTGACAAGTGCAAGGACCCAGGTTCGATCCCTGGTAGTGCATGCCCTGCCAGCTCCTGAACCCCAGGCATGCTGTGCTGACCATTGAAACCAAGCATGGTGGCACACGCCTGTCATCCTAGCACTGAGGAGGCTGAGACAGGTGGACCACTATGAGTCCAAGCTGCATAGCGAGACCCTGTGCCAAATAAATTAATAAATAGATTTTAAAAATAAAAATATGCAGGTGAATGGATAGGTTTCTATTAAAATTATGGAGCCATTTCTAAGCTATCCTTCTTTGGGATACTCTAGTCCCACCTTATAGAGCACATATGAGCGAAGAAGCACTAGGTCTTCTCCTTGATGGGAATTAACCCAAAGTATTAATCAGGATTGAGTCATGACTTACTTCTGCTGTAATGAGTCTACAAAACAAATTCCTAGATGTTTTGATACACAGCCATGGCCTAGGTGTGATAAAATCAAATATCAAACTTCAATTTTCTCTCTACCTTATTGATCTTCAATTTTCTCTCTACCAGTATGCTGATAACCATGCTTTATTTATCGTTTTTGTGCAGAATATGTTTTTAAAGCAAGTAATGCAGAGCACTGTATCCATTATAGAGTTGTGACTCTACTCCCTACTTCATGGATTTAGAAGGCAGTTTGCTTTCCTTTTCCCAGAGAGTGTTCATCGCAGTGCACTTACGCTGCTATTAGAACAATTAAATGAGCTAAAGCTTTCATAAACTCTGAGTGTTCTGCCAACTGCCAGGAGCTCAACTCTAGAGCTAACTTCCATCAGCATTATAATTTTTGAAGGCTGAATGTAAAACTGAGAGAAGAGATGTTACTGCACGAGCAGATTGAATGATCAGTAAGTAGTCTTCCATGTTCTTGTTTTGAAAATAAAGTGAAGGCAGATGGAATTTGGTAGGAGATTATAACTGAAATAAAATGAATTTAGAAGCATATTTTGGATTATTTATGTGTTCTGCCGACTAATTGCCATACATTCTACAACTACTTTGCAAATTTCCTTATTTAACACAGACGTGATTCAGGATGCTTTGAGTCTCTGGTTCCTGTGAAGGGATATCTGATTAATGTCAATGAAGGCCTAGTAAGGAGCGAAGGTTAAGCGGCCCAAATGGAAAACTTCATGCCACCAACGCTCACTGAGACCCCAAGCGAGAGACTGGGCCTGAACTTTCTTTTAGTGCAGAGAGGATATTTTCACTCTGCCCAGAGATTCCGCGTTGGAGTGCATGAGGCCCCCTTCTGGGAGATCTGCTGCCATGTACATGTTCCTGGTTGCAAGTGCTGCTTGTGACTCTTCCCCCTACTTTGTGGATTTAGAAGGCAGTTTGCTTTCCTTCTCCCAGAGGGTGTGTGTGAGCTAGCTTTAATTCAGCACAGATCTGCATTTAGCACATTCAGCTTGTGCCACTAAGTGGATGTATGAGTAAGTACCTCATCTCTGTCTGTCTGTCTCTCTCTCTCTCTCTTTCTCTCTCTCACTGTCTCTGTCACTCTATCTCTCCCTATCTCTGTCTCTCTCTCTCCCACTGTTCTCTCTCTCTCTCTCTCTCTCTCTCTCTCTCTCTCTCTCTCTCTCTCTTTCTCTCTCCCTGAGTCCCTCAGTCACTGCCTCAGTGTACCCCCAAGAGTGGTGCTTGCTTGATATACTGGGGATCAAACCCTAGTTCCTGCATCTTCCTAAGTAAGCTCTTTAATCCACTGAGCTATCTGGCTGGTCCAAGATCTTTATTTCAGAACTTCGTAGGTACCTTTCACAAGTGTTGTGTGTTTTCCTCATGTCTTCCCTACTAACTGTCAAATGTTGTTGTAATCACAAGTCTTCCTCCATTCTACTGATCCAAGCTCTGGACTTTTCTGAGTTTCTTTGCTAAAGCTCAAGATCTTTCTCTATGCAAAACCAGGGCTACCTGAATGTATTTCCAATGGCCTTAAACTTTTCTCACTGTGCAATATATTTTAATATTCAAGTCAGGTTGATATTTGTTTGTTCTGTATGCTAACTTGGTTTTCCAACCTCTTTTCTCTCTGTCTTAAAAAAGGGAGTCATTTTAAGGAGTGTGACTACCTCTAGCAGTTTTTCTCTCCAGAGCAAGGAAAGAAAATACAACCTTTGTCTTTTCTACTTATGCATAAAGCTATACAGTTTTTCTGGCAACCACTGCAACATCACCTTTTGGTCTCTTTTTATAATAACCCTCATTAGTGTAAAATTTTCAGAGCAATCATTCAGCAAGACTCATTTGCTGTAAAAGACTGGCTAACTGCATAGGCAACGACAGACACCATGTCAACACTTTCCACCTCAATGTTTGCTTTTTCAGAAAACTTGTCCCCTGTTGTGAGCCTTGTACCTAAGCCTTGAAATAGTTCACTGTGTTTTCCCTTCAAAGTAGTGACTCTCCAGTCCTCCTCTTCTATTTAGTTTGATTTACAGGAGTGAGGATGGCAGGGTCGGGGTGTCCTGCTGTGCTGCATGGCTTATTAGCTGGTCCATTTAACACAGCCCAGTGCTTCTTTGAAGGAAGAGTGTTATGAGGTCTCCTCCTATAAAAATCTTCTTTCTCATTCCACATTAGTCTGTGTCTCTTTTAAAACACTCTTTCTCTGTTTGTTTCTTAAGTTTTAATCCATCTCCTCAACTCTAGTTCCTCTTTTAAAAATATTAATACAAATGTATGCACTGTGCAACTTCAATCAAAAGATAAGGTGCTGGAATAGATCTTGTCTTGTGTTGGCCCAGCGCCTTTCTCAAATTCTGCCTTCCAAAAGAAGCTGGTCTCAGGCTGGTGGATGATGAATGATACTTTTGCCTCAGTGTTTGCTTTGTGTCTCGTCTCTTGCCAGATCATGGAAGATTCTGTCTCATGGCCTGGTAGACTGATTGTGTAGACCTCCACAGTTGCCGCAATTTCTGAGTCCAGAAGTCATCTTTCCACATGGAGAACAGGCCCCATGTAAGGATTTGCTTTAGGCAATGAGGGACATAAATCAGAGAGAGAAAGAGGGAGAGAGAGAGAGAGAGAGAGAGAGAGAGAGAGAGAGAGAGAATTAAATCTTAAATGTTCTTAATGTTCTCTGGTAGCATTGATCCTGGCTTCCTCCTCTCTTGCCATGTGAGGATGTCCATTTTGTGCAGGAGACCAAGATTTGGCAAGAAGGGCTGAGTCTTTGTAGCTGTTGTAGCCCAGATCCTAGAAATCCCGAGTGGCCTGGCTAAGCTGCCTGTGCCTTAAGGTGCTTTAGGAAGTTCACGGGCAATGCCAGAACTGGCCAGCCAGGTCCTAAGCTCCCTAGCAATAAAAGATGGTTGCTTTCTTCCTCAGCCACTCAGTCTGTGAGATGGTTTTCTGCACAGCAAAAGTTAAATGATGCACCTGTTGCAGGAACCCAGTGTCTCAGCTAAGCAGGACAGTTGAAACGCCTGTCTCAGAGTATGTACAACATCAGAACCAAGGCAGCTTGAAGAAGTTAGCCATATCAATGTAGTATGACCAAAGCATAGCAGTGCATCAAAATGAAAACTTAAATCAGTTGCTGTTGGAGATTTTCAGCCTTTAACACACACACACACACACACACACACACACACACACACAAGCAAACAGCTAGGGCCTGATTTCACCCTTGTTTCTTTTATCTCTATTTCTTCCCTGGTGAAATAAGATTTTCAGGGTGCCATTGGGGAAGAGAAAACAGTGCTTCTACATGAAGGATAATTACAGAAGTAGCCTCTTAAGCAAGTAAGTGGGTACAATCAATATTTTATACTCTTTGTTTTTGACACCTCAAAGAAGTAAATTCGGTTATTTGTAATAATTTGATTCAATGACTGCTATTTTATATTTTTAGGTATCTAAACTGAAAATCTAATACTTTTTTTTAGTCAAAACTTCCCATGGGGGTGTGTGAGATTTTAACCCTTATACCTAAGTGGTCCTAGACCTTTTTCTGTATTAACCTAGCTTTTTGAGCATTTCTCCCTAGAGGGCGCCACATCCTCACCTCATGATGGTCTCTCAGCGGTTGGCTGCTGGGCCCCAGGATATCATGTGAGACTGAAATCATGTAGATTACCAGATTGGAATACTTTCGTAAATCTATCAGCAGTAGAATCTTCATTTTAACATGATAAGTGCATAGAAATATTTTGTTTTATATCAAATACAATATTTTATGTAAGCATAGGAGAGGATGCAGTAATATTTTACGTGGTTGGGGTTAGCTGTTGAGATGAGTTCTAAATTCAGCTCTAAGTCAGTACATACTGGTCTTTAGGGTATTATGGGCAGACAGTGGTGTCGTGGTTGGAGTCCTAGAGCCCATACATTGGTCTCTTTGGTTCCCTATTTGCATTTGGATGGATTTCCTAGTTTACAAACAAGATCTAACCCTAAACATTAGGAAGAACCTCTACCCAAGAACTCTTTGTTGAATGAATGGCATGTGAATAATTTCATTTTTTCTACAGCTTTCACTGCTAGAATATTCTTTATCATCTTGAGTTAGAATGGGTTTTGATGAGCTTCCGCGAATGGCTTTCCCTCTACTTCTTTGGGTCATATTAGTGTGTTGTGTTTGCTATGCATAGAAAGCCTCCTTAATTTCCCTACCCCACTAAAAAAATAGTAAGATGGCAGTAAAGTCTCCCAAAGGATAGAATGCAGTTCACTGGCCATGATCATAAGTAGGCAGCGCTCTTTTTTCCATGTTCTTTAGAAGTTCTTGAAAACAATTGTTGGTCCCTGATAGGCTTGATTTTTTTTCAATGTTAATAATTATTCTGCATATTTTTAATGTCTTTATTTTTATTTCAAAGTAATATTTATTTATTTTTAATTTTTAATCAATTTTATTGAGAAAGAAATAGCAATGGGACAGCTTCAAAACAGGCTAGTAGGACAGTTACACTAGCTAATACGTTGCATATTGCTGTCTTCATAGTAGTTATTCATAGTACAAGATGCAGATGTGACATCTTATCTAAGCACTATTAGTACAGATCTTTCTTTTCACTGAACTAAGAGAAAGTAGCTGTGTATCTTTGCTATTTTGTATGTACAGATATATTTTTTCACTACTCAATGTCTCTATTAATTCCGTTTGTCTGTAATCCTTCTACTGTGCTCCCAAGAACTGAACACAGTACTCAACCTTTCCTCAGTGACAAGAAATCCAAATCATGATCTCATGGATTCAAGATAGTTTTTCTGCACATGCAATTTAACATCATAATCTCCACTGCATGCTTACTTGTAGTAATTCCTGAATCTTTTCGACAAATGCACCATTAAGCCATATCTTTCTTTTATCTTCTTGGAAGACCTCATTAAAGCCTATCACCAGTGAGAAAATTATGGGTTCTGGCTATGTCATCCTACTAACCACTTCTAGCTTCATGTTACCTACAACAACATTGACCTTGTACCTTGGTCACATCTTTTATTTATGCATGTGTTGATTGATTGATTGATTAATTTATTGATTGAATGATTGATTGCAGTACCAGGGATCAAACTCAGGATGTTGCGCTTGTAAAGCAAGTGCTTATGTGGGTAAGCTGTCTCCCCAGCCCCTACATGTGTTTAGCTTAACAGATCCAAAAATGCCATGATGCTCACTGCTACAATCGCCCTACAGAGCTCTCTGTAGAAACAGTTGAGGTCTTATGAGCTGACTACAGGCAATTCAGTCTTTCTCAAACCAAGGAAAAAAGGAAGGAGGATGACCAGATTTTGCCTCAGTAATTAGCATCTGGCAACCTTCGTTTCCTACCCCACAAGCAGATAGTACATCCACTAATGTTCATTCCAGACATTTGCTAGAGAGATACGTGAAGCACAATAACATCCTGCAGGCTGCAGTCTCATTCCTTTTATAATTTCTGTGGTGCATTTCTATGATCCAGTCTCTATCTCCACACTTCTTCAGAGCCCCACCTGTAACCACACCTGCAATCAGGTGAGTTCTTTCACCACACAATGAAATTTTCTGGGCTTGGCATTCATGTTTTCAGGGTTGCTAGTACATGTTAAAGTCGGAGACCTTATTTTCCCTTTTCCAGTACTTGTATTACCCTTTTACAGCACAGATTACTGATGGGTGAGAAGTGGTAGTTTATTCTATGCATAAGACAAAGTACTCTTTTGGGTCCTTATAGATGTAGGACTTTTTGTACTGGCTGAACTACTCTTGGAAGGTAATCAAAACTGTATCTCATCACAAACACTTTTTTTCTAGAGAATGTGAGATCCTCTTTCTCAATGCACTTCCAAGTTGCTGGCAATATATCTAACGACCTCTTTTCAAAATTGATTTCATGGAGGGCTTGATTGATTTCAGACTCTGTATGTTTAGTTCAGTGTTTGTTCTCCATTGCACTATTACCCAGCGTGAGTAACGATGATTATACCTATGAGTAGAGCTATAAAGCAAAACCTTTGAGAACCAAGAATAGAACTGCCGCACATCTGGGCTGGCAAGCCCGGCCACAGGCAAACTGAACTGCTGATGGACAGATTCTAAGGGCTCTTTTAATGTAAAAACAATTGATTCTGGAAGCAGGAAATTGCTGAAGGAGGCTGCTCTGAAACTCTGCACAGCACATGCTCAGCACTCTTCCTTCTTAGGGACAGCAGGTGTTCTCTAGAGTGTTAAACCAGTTAGAGCTTAAGGACAACAGTTTGAATCCAACTCCTCCATGGATTAATGCTGGCCATGTGGCTCTGGAAAGTTGTTCAACATCTCTGATCCTCAACTTTAAAATAAAGATGCCTTCATTTCCTAGGGTTACTATACCGCAGGACCTCACCTAGGTGGCTGACCACTGAAATACACTCTTTTTGTATATATTTGGTATAGCATCTCATTATGCAGCTTGGACTTGTAGTGAGCGTATTATTTTCAGCCTCCCCAGCACTGGGATTGTAAGGGTGTGCCACCATACTGGGTCTTGGTGGCTGGCCAGCTCAGCATGCCCGAGGTTGGGCCAGTGCAGCATGTACTATCAGGTATCAAACCCCAGTCCCTGTGCTTGCCTAAGTAGGTGCTTAATCTGCTGAGCTAACTTGCCGGCCCTTGAAATTTACTTTTGCGTGCCACAAATCTGAAATGAAGTCAGAAGGTTTGCACTTTTCTTGAAGGTCCTGGGGCAGTGTTGGTGGCTCCACCCACACTTGGATGGTGACTGTATGGATTTGATCTCTGTCTCCATCTTTACAAGGCCTCCTGAGCTTGTCTTTCTCCTCTTTCCATTGTCTTCTCTCTTTAGCACTGGATTTGAGGCTGTCCTAGATAACCCAAGATGATGTCATCTTGAAGTCTTTAACCCATTACCAAAGGCTCCTTTTCCTCCATTCGCATATTCCAGAGGTTGAGACATGATCATATGGGAGGGGGCTAATGCCATTACAGTGTATAACTGTATGTTTATGTCACAAATTAAAAGAGAAAATGCTACTCACATGAGACCATCTCAAGAAGTCTTAGTCATAATTTTTTTCTGATTATTAAATATCTCCTTAATTTGCTATATACATTTGGAAGATCTACTTACATGTACCAGTTAGCACTGTGAAAATTGGACCTGCTAAGCATATGTGAGACTCCAATTTCTTTGTAGAGAACAGATGGCTTCTCTCACAGTGGTTTAGGAATCATTAGCCTTATTTCATCAGTGTCAATGTATATTATAGTGCTTTAAAAAGACAATATTCTTGTTGTGTTAGCAAACAGACCTCTGGGGACCAGAGACACTAATGAAATACCAATTTTGTAAAATATGAAATGAACACTATCATGAGGTACAAGCTTTCGTATGAAACTAAAGTAACACATACTTCTGCATTTGGGGCTTGCCTATGAAGACAGTAAGCTCGGAAGAGAATTGGTTCAGGACTGCAAATCGATTCTCTTATTCTTGTGGAGTCAGCCACCCTGCGGGGGCAGTCTGCTCATGAGCCCCAGCCTCTGGGAATAATGGTAAAACAAAGGACCCCTTCCCGTCATCACTGAGTTGAAACTATCCTTTCAGATAGCTACTCCAAACAGTAACTCAAAAATGCAACTTTCCTAAATTCCTCATTCTCAAAAGAGGGGATAAAATTTGTCAGTCTCACAACTTTCCCTGGCCATTTGTCAGTTCTTACCTGTCTAGCCTAGGGCAAGTCACAGTGATAGTCATGAAAGTTCTGCAGTGGATAACAAGCTTCCAACAACATTACTGACCTTCACTGGGAACTGTGGGCAGCCAGCAGCTGTCCACTGATTTCTTTCCTTCTGCATGTGTGTCTGTCAGGCTGCTGGACCATATGAATGACTCCATGGGGCAAGATCTGACCCTGGTCACACTGTGACAAGTAACCCCTAAAACACTTTCCAGGTAACATTGTTCTTCTCATTAGTTAAAGAGAGCTGAACAGTTGACTGAATTCTAGCCACTAAGGCCAAAATATTATAACACATCTGCAATAAAGGACCTTGAAAGACAATTTCCCCTAGATAAACTCACTGAGAAAGTTTGGTGTTGTTATGGCAGTCCTTGGCCTATTCCTGCTTTTAATCAACATCCTACTGAGGAACAAAAACCTGGAAAAATTAGAGCATGATTAAATGACACTGAGGGTGGCAGCTTGCTCGTACTGGAAGATGTGATAGTTAACTGGGGTGTTGACTTGAATGCACTGAGAAACACCTAGCAGGCTGCTGGAGCACAGTTCTGGGTGTTTCTAAATGATCCATTTGAAAGCCACAATGAAGGAAGGTGGACCCACCCACACCAACCAATAGTCAGGGAGTGTGGGTGGAATGAGAAGGGGAAGAGAAGAAATCTTCCTTTTTTGGGTGGCGGGGTGGAGCTCCAGTCCTTGCCGTCACCTTTGCATGTTCATTTCCAGTCCTGCCAGGCTTCCAAGGCCGATTCCTTAACTTTCCAAAGCAGACCCTTTGACTTCCCAATATGTACTCACACCAGATTCCCCAGTGAGTTCCAGGGGTTTGACCTTTGACCTTTGACTCTTGATTGGCTTCCCCCTCCCCAACGCACAGACCTAGCTCTTTTGCATTCTTCCACTGCTGACTCTGCAGGTAGCTATTGTAAGCCTACACTGTATATTTGTATATATCGTATACAAAAGGGATTTTATGCATATGAAATCTGGGTCTCTCTTGAGTCCTGATGTGCAGGGTACAAAAAGAATGAATGTTTGCTCTTGAAGCCTCTTCTCACAATGGACACCAGGGGGCGATGCCTCTATGGAAAAATTTCAGCAAATGGCATCTACTACCTCCAAGCTAGATACCTTCCTGAGCCGAAGAGCCTTTCATGTTTTCCTTTCCTAGTGTCATTTGTTCAGCCTTCACAACATGCTTCTATTCTTTTATCCTCTAAGAAACCATTACTGGATCCTTTGTCTGGATTAACTGTCTCCACATCTCCTATTGCCGTGTTTGTGTCCGCAGGAAGTTCGTATATTGAAGCCCTAGCTCCAACAGGGATATATTGAGAGCGGCTGCCCAGGGCATGGTGAGGTTAGGAGCTGGAGTCCTCAGAAGTGGAAGTAGTGCCCATATCAAACAATCCCTGGAGAAGCTCATCTGCCCTTTCCCCCTCGATAGGATGCACAAGCACATGCTGCCTGTAATCCAGACAGTGAATCCTTTACTGTGCACTGAATCTGCCGGGTTTCTAGCCCTTGAAAGTGTGAGAGTTCATTTTTTGTCCTTTGTAAGCCACCAGTTCAGGTTATGTTCAGGTTGGCCCTTAGTGGACTAACACACTCTCTTTCCTTAACACTTAAGTAAAATTCAGTTGTTCAACTCTTTGCTCCACTATTATGTACTTCTCTACTCACAACTTACCCTGTGCCTAGAACCTTCTTCTGGCTCCTCTATTGTTGTTGCCAAATAGAGAAAACCTGAAATATTGGGCTACTTTTATGACTCTTACTCTGATTAGTTAACCAGTAATTTTTAATCACTGATGGGATACCACGATCCACCCCAATCCTGGGCTGCCCATTGCTGAAATCAGAGAGCACTAGACCATTTCAGTGGATGAACTCTTCAGTGAGCACACTCTAGCCAATGTACCGTAATGCTTGCTGGTGATTGGTTTTCTTTCTAGTAACAGAAGCATGTTCAGCCTTTCTCTGAGGGAAAGACACAGAGGCCATGGCTTGTGTGTGCAGTCACCACAGATCTCAGGCTTTCCATCATGTCTTATTGTTGAAGTATGCACTTTCACAACACTCTAAAGTATAGTAAAATTATCTCGGCGCTGTTGCTTTCTATGAGTTGAGGCAGGAAGTGCTCAAGACCATGCAGTTGGTTTTTCTCTTATTAAGGCCCTCACCTTGAAGGCTTTCACACACGGAAAACACAATGCTGCAGATCATAATAAGCAGAATACTTATTTCTAGAGACAAAGAACCCCCACAGGTCACCATGATTCCTCTGTGCTTTTAGAAACCAGCCACAAACCACTAAAGTTGCAGCAATGAGACAGAAGTCAGTTTTCCATCATGTGCACAGCTAAGTACGTGTATGTGACATGAGGCCTGACTTAATGGTAGGACCAAACCCTTGTGGCTGCAGGAGACTCATCATGAATCTGTTCCTTGGGCCCAGCTATACTTTTGTTCTTTTTCTTGGAGGGGGTAGGACCAAGAATCAGTTATGCTTCTGCAGGGAAGGTATCTGCAACTGAGAGTCACATTCTCTTCCCCTTGAACATACTATAAAGTTCTCATTGAAAGCCTTGGAGTCATCCAACAATTTTTGCTTTCCTGCCTTGTGACATTAGTGGGATCCTTTTGCATCACACATAATAACACTTTTACTTGTAGCTGAGCTTTTCCAAGCATTTGATGTGCACCAGAGTTGTAATATTTAGTTCTGTAAACTTTCAGGCTGCGACCATCAGCTGGGGACTTACAAGCAGTCACTTATTTGGCTTTAGTTTTTCTTACTGGAAGTTGAGGCAAGCCTCAGTCTGAATTAAAGAATATAATTATGGACTAGTGGACTATATTTGGATTATTTTGCTGAATTCACACACCTACAATATTTGAATGGTAATGGAATACCCATGTCTGACAAAAGTAAACAAAAAAGGGGAATATAAATGAAGGACCATTTTGTAGTGAATATATATATATATATATATATATATATAAAATAGGATAGATATACAGCTACTTTCTCTTAATTCAATGAGAAGAAAGATTTGCACTAATAGTGCTTAGACAAGATATCATGTTAGCATCTTGTTCTCTGAATAACTACTGTGAAGACAACAATATGCAATGTATTAATTATTGTAACTGTCCTACTAACCTGTTTTGAAACTGTCTCATTGCTATTTCTTTCTCAGTAAAGTTAATATAAAAAATAAAAAGTACACACACACACACACAGAGTCTATTATGGTGTTTATGTGTATTTTCCAAGAGAAAATTGTACTTTATTTAATATTTATACTACGCAAAAAATTTCAAATGGAATAATCTCCCTGTCTCTGGCCTTGCTACCCTAACCCCAGCACCTGAAATAGTGCCCCACACTGGCACAGCCCTTAGCAAATATTTGCTAAATGAAAACAAAGGAGCTCAAAAGAAGGGAAGGAAGAGAGAGTAGAGGAAGGGATGGAGTGAGACAGAAACTGACAATATATCTCATTAAACACTTCTTTACAATGAATGAGATTTCAGGAGCAACATTTCTGTAAGAGCAAACAATACTTCAAAGACCATCAGATGCCCCTTTTCTCATAAAAGGGCTTGCATATCAGAGGCTGAGTGGAGCCCTTTGATGCAGGGAGTTGAGGGTTCAGAATGCCTGCAAGAGATGCCTCTGGGTTAAGAGTGAGTGAGAGAGAGGAGAGGAGGAATAGGGCCTTTGGTGCTTTTGCCATGGTTTACCAAAGAAGTGCTACACCATAGAAATCTCAAGGTTGAAAGGGGGTCTACTTTCATTTGCTCCTTTTATGCATGGAAGAAGCTTTTATGCGGCTCAAGCATAGAATCCCACAGAGGGGAGAGCAGGGCCCAGTGGAGCATGACCGCGGAAGAGATGAGCACAGAGAGCTGGCTGCAGAAGGGAAAACTTCGCTTGCCTCTGTAGCCACGGAGAATGGGGAGAAGATGTATGCAGAGACTTTAAAAGAGCAACAGACATACAAATAGCACCAAGGTGTTGAGCCAAGAAAACCCAGATGCTTCCGAGACATCCCAGCAATGTTCGCTTGCTGCTTTTCATTCATATTCATTCAGCTTCTAGAGCTGACTCATGGACAAAGAGTAACACAGACATAGTCTTAATGAAATGTATGAAAATCTTAGACCTCACAGAATTAAAGTTAGAATTAGAATTAGAAATAAATTTAAAATTAGAATTAGAAATAGATCACCATTTTCAGGTGATCTTTGTCTACCTCCTGGAACCGCAAGGGTCATGAGATTGGAAATGAGAATGAAGACAAGGTGGTGACTCTAAGAACGGAGATATTGGAGTGCATTTGCCCGGCACCAGGAGCTCTGGGTGTGCAGAACTTCACAGCTTTTGGCATCTACACTGGGGAAACAAAGACAAGGCAGCCAGAGAAACACATCTTTGGCTGAATTTGTTCGCAGCTCTGTGCCCAAGCACCCACAGCCTGCCTCTTCTACCCATGGCTTTTCACTGTGGTTTTGCTATCAACCTTCCCTCTAGGAATGTGCATGCTGGTCTACAACCCTCTCTGCAGCTTTGGGTCACATCACAGGCCTGGCAGTGGCTCTCTTCCTGGACTCTACATCAGTCCTCCTTGGCTTCTCTGTAGCTCTGGGCCTCCATTCCTGTGCTTATCCTTCTCGGGTTACCCAACCACAACACCGAACACTAGGGTCTGCATAAGACTCATCACTGGCTGCTCTCCAGTCCCCACCTGTCCTTTCTCAACAGGTACAGGTGTAAGGAGGAAGCCCATGGCAGTCAAGATTATTCCAATGTATGAAGAGGACAAGTGGTGCAGCTGTTGGCAACAGTAGGGCTGGTGCAAGGTGGAGCTGGTGGGAGACACAAGCTCCAGTGTTGATGCTAGCAGGGAGCAGATCTCTGGTTGGAAATTGGAAAGGGCACTGGAGGGTTAGGCTCTATGTTGAAACCACAGTGGAGAATTTGCTGATGTAACGTCTAGGGCAGCTAAGTTCCTGGAAGGCCACCTGAATGCAAAGAGAGGAGTCTCCTTTCCTTCTCCTGCCACTAATCTGCACCCACCCACCCCAGAGAAGCTTCTCTGTCAGTTCTTGCATCTCCAGAACTGCAGCCTGACCCACATCTGCTTCTGCCTGCTTTATGCTTGTGTGTGCTGGACATTTCCTCTTAGTCCTGATACCTGCATCCCCTCCCACCTGCAATGCAGTCTTCCCTCAAGGTGGCCAGCCTCCATGAGGAGAAGAGACCAAGGCTGCCTGGGGAGTCTTATTACTGGATAGCTCAGATTGGACCCTTTGGCTGCTAACCCTGATTATAGTGCTGCCACTTATGGCCACTATTATGCCAAACACTTGGCTCAGTGCTGTTACATGGACCACCTCATCTGCTTATCACAGCAATTAATACATTAATTACAGCACTTCTCAGGGGACTCCGAGTCCCATTTTATGTATGATCAACCCTTATTCATGCTTTATTATAATTTTTAACAACATCTTTTACTTCCAAAGGGCCCTTGTTTGGATGGTCAGTTACATGCTCACCCTGAATATGCCTGCTTTTATTTCCCTCCTTGTCCAGGCAAGGCATAGAGAAGTTCCTCTTCCACTGTCACTTGTGCCTTGAAAACTTGGGTGGATTCCTGGCATTGGGGGATGCACTTCCTATCCTGCTTCAGTTCTTCTGTGTTGTGTCATAGCAGCCAGCATGTCATTTTCACCCCATGCCCACCTCAGTGGCCACCAGGCCCCACCGTGCCCCCTGGGGACACTGCATAGAGTGAGCTCTGATCGTATGTGCAGCAATGAAAGGATGAGAGGGCTTCCTGGAGAAGGTAGCAAACCGCAGAGAAGGGTGTTTTGAGACACAGAAGAATTGAGAAGGTTAATACCATAGGCTGGAGCTAGTCTTTTATGAATGCCATATGGTGAGACGAAGCAAATTTGGGGCAACCTACTCATCTATTCAAACTACCCCAACCATCTTCAGTGATGCAAATGGTGTCCATTGTGACATTGTCTAAAATGCTTACGTACAAACTCATCATAGAAAAGTTCACTTTCACAAATACATTTTTTGGACAAAAACTGAATGCTGAGTATTAATAGTGTCTCTTTGCACATGAAGACGCATTTATGACCAAGAATGTAAAAACTACACATCAAAAATTCTTCAAACTGATAACAAGCAATGTCACTTTCTCTTAAAAGAAGCAACAGGAAAAGCTAAAAACACAAAGCAATCACTTTCCTCAGGCTGAAAATAAGAGAATTTTTCTGAGATTTACAGTTAACCATGCTTGGTCACCCTCACGCAAGTGCATGTTCCTCTCTTAACTAAAAGTAGTGCCCCACAATCCCTGATTCTCCCTTTGATGACACCAGTCCTCAGTGGGGTGCAGGTGGGCATATCAGTGTTTAAATGGAAACATGCACGGCTAGGAAGAGCGGCTGTAAATCACAGCCTGGGGTTCTCAGCCTGTCCTTGTGCAGCACATCACATCTCTGTCACAAGCACATCTTGAATACCAAGGAATCCCCTGAGAGCTGCACACATCGCTTCAGCCACCAACTCTAATGGTGATCCTCTCCTTGGCTCTGCTGCACTGAGCGCTTCTCCTTGGTCCTGTCCTGGGATGAGGGTGTGGGTGCCACCTTCAGGAGACACCTGTGCTGTGCCTCAGTCTTTTTGTAATAGGACACCATGAGGTCTGATACAATTATCCAATCTAGTCAAGACTTGGAATTGAAAAAGTCGTTTTTGTGTGTCAGTATAATGAGATAGCACTTTGTTGAATACATTGTATTTGCTGACATTAACTAATTATATTAAGTCAGAAGAGACAGTGCACCTTATTCTCTTGGGTCACTACACCGGAGCCTCTAGGTACCACATCCTCAGGACACTCCTCACCCTTCTGTGGAGGCACACCTGCTAAGGGCTTGGGTTCCCAGCAACATGTGTGAGCCTAGGGGATCTACCGCCATCGAACCACCATGAGCCCAACCAACACCTAGTCAGGAGATGCCTTGAGCAGGAGCTACTCATCTCAGGCAATCTCAAATTTCTGGCACACAGAAACAATGGGATAATTAATACTTATTTTTTAAGATTAAGCTTTGAGTACTGGGCTATGCATCAATATAGAGCTTGTGGAAGTATATTCATATGTTGTGTAGGGTGGGGTGGGGTGGTATAGATCTACTTTGTAAACTAGAGGGAGAGGCTTCAGAAAGTAAGTAGAAGATAGAGGTAGTTGCATATTGGAAGAGATACTTGAAAGGAAGTTCTTGTTTGCTGGCACTGGATGTGTTCCCCTGACAATTTCTCTGGAGGCTTTCAATAGCTGTTACCAATGATGATTACTTGTCAAGCCACACTAAGACAGACACTGATAGGAACAGGCAGTGTTGATATGGATAGGTTTTGATGAGCACTGACTCTTTCATATGCAAAGCCTGGGGAGAAAATAGTGCACCTTTCTGAGTGACAGTGAGTGTTTCCCACCTTTGAAAGGACACGAGTTGTTGGTGCTTAGGATTTTTGAGCACTACCTGGCACTTTACCAAGCTTTTACATGTATTATCTCATATAATTCTCACACCAGTCCCACAGGGGTGTGTGCAGAAGGAGAGCAGTGAATTGACTCACTAAAGATGACCAGGACAGCTCTGAGAGACAATCCTGATTTCCACATCCTGACTGAAGTTTGCTGAAGATCTCCTTACTTGACACATATACTACCACTGGTGACATGGTGAAACTTTATTTTTAAGCTTATTCCATGATTTGCTTTTATAAAGATGATATAATATAAACTGACAGGCTATTCTTTTAATAATGAATATTAGCTATGTGCGGCGGTGTATGTCTGCAGTCCTGAGGCAAAAGGGTTGCAAATTCAAGCCCAACCTGGGTGATTTAGTGACTTAGGGACATCCTCTCTCAAAATTAAAAAGGTAAAGAGATGGTAGTTTAGTGTGAGGGCCCTGGGTTCAATTCATAGCAACAAAATGAACAAAAAATAAAATGAATCATATAGTAAATGACTTTTAAAGTGGTCTATCATGTGACAATTTTTATTGGTAGATGTGTAATGACAAACTGTTATTTTATTATAAAAAGAAGAAAAAATGTGACAGAATTTCAAAATGAGATAATAAGAGTATAATAATAATTCATTGTACATTGTTATCTTCAGAGAAGTTTTTATTTAGTTAGTTAGTTTGTATTTTAGGGAAGGGTCTACAGGCATTCAGGGTCTCACTACTAGATCGGACTCGTAGTGATCTGCCTGTTTACAGCCTCCCAGGAGCTGGGATTACAGGTACGTGTCACCACGCCCAGTCTCAACTGCCATCTCAGAGAATGCCCCAGGGGCAAGGCCAGCATGGCAAGCCCAGGATCGAACCCCCAGTCCCTGCACCCGCTTGCAGGTGCTTTAATCCGCTGAGCTATTTGGCTGGCCCTTGAGAGAGGTTTTAAAAGCTAACACATACTTATAAGCTCTACTTCAGCTGTGTATTTGGTGGGGAATCAGTCCTTTTTTATGATACTCTGTATTCCTTTCAAAAGTAACTATATCAGGATCACACATAGATTTATAAAAACCCAATAATACGTACAGTTGTATTTGAGAAGTTCATTGTGCATTCTGATAGAAGGGATTTTCAAGGTTAAAGCGACATTACATGATGGTTGAATGGCCCACCCCTTACCCTATAGACCAGGGATCTTAAACAAAATTTCCATTTAAACTTAGTTTTGCCCTAAGGCAGCTTATGTGGCTTTGCTTGGTGGGCTTGCTTAGTGGAGGTAAGAAAAAGCTGTTTTCTGTATTCTGTTCCACATCTTTATGAAATGTGAGTCTTCCTCTCCCTTGTTTCTGCACTTGAACAGAAAACAGGATACCAATACATTGCCTAAAGGGTAAACATGGACATCCTGCTTTCTCTCTTGCATTCTTCTGTTTGGAAATGCTTAAGAATTCAGAAATCTCTTCCGCTCTGGGAGATGTTCTGTTTTTCCATGAGTGTGAGTGCTGCCCAGCAATTCAAAGCACAGTTGACTCCCTTGAAGTGTGGCTGGGAGCTCTGGGCATTACTAATTTGAACTCATCAATTGCAAAGCTTTTCTTTTTATGTGGTTCTTTCCATATCCCTGGTACTGTGTTCAGTATTTCATTTAGGTTATGGAATTTACTTCTCACTTCATATAATCAACTTTAATAGACTTTTATTATCTCATCCCATCAATGTGGGAAGAAATCCCAAGGATATTTACTAAAGTCTCAGATCTAGGAAAAGATAAATGCAGGTCTGTGGACAGCCAGGCGACCACACCTGCAGAGACTGGCTGGTCTCTTCACCAGTGCTCTCACTCTGCTGTTCCATGAGGCTGGGCTGTCTGTGCAGAGCAGCTGATCAGGGTTTCTTTTGTCTCCACAGGGCTGGGATAGAGAAGGGTGCAAACAGGAGAAAACCCTATGGTTTCCAACTCATCACTCCATCTCCAAGCAAAAGAAATGGGTTTGGCTGCCTCCTTTTCCAGCACCTCATTTCCAAATCTCTCCCAAGCATCCCTGGTCTTTCAAGTGCTCTGAGCTCTGCCCAGGCTGCTTCTGGTGTTCACTGCAGCCTTTTCAAAAATGAACAGCAGACAAGGGTACAAACAGATGGGAGAGGGGTGCAGTGGATGGGAGGAACCACTCCTGAAGTTCTACACATAGTGGAGAAACCATGGTTCACAACAATGAATTGCATATTTCAAAGCAGCAAGATGTTCAGTGTTCCAACACAAATAAATGATAAAAGTCTGGGGGGATGAATATGTCAGTTATCCTGATACAAGGACTACACAATGTATAACACATACATATCACTGTACCCCATAAATGCATGTAATTACTATGTGTCAATTTAAATTTTAAAAATATTAAAAAATACTATCCAGATAAAATTACAACAATTGCTTCCTTATCCTTACACTGAATTTATAGGTTACATTTTTAAAATATCATAATAAAGGCAAGACACAATATTATCAATACAATGCCCTATGTAGGGTAATGTGGTATATACTAGTAGTGGCTTCTGTCTTCACCTCCACCTGAAATCCTTGAATCGGGATCTGAGACCCACAAGGAACCTGAGGCCATCTGTTCTAGCTCTCTGATTCTGTATGCTTCCTGTTGCTTGGCTGAAGGATTTGGCATTTACAACTTAGAAGGTCTACCCTGGTTCATGGCCTCAGAGGGTTTAGTCCATGGGCAGCTGTTTCCGAGACAGTAGTGTCCTGGTGGAAGGGTGTGGAGGAGGAAAGCTGCTCATCTCATGGCAGGCAAGAAGCAGAGAGAGAAGGAAGCCAGCCCCTGAGGAGGGGAGTGGGGACTACATAGGCCCTTCCAAGGAATGCACCCAACCTAGGGCCTACTTTCTCTGGCTTGGCCCATTACACTATGAACTTGTCAGTGGGTTTATGCTGGATGACTCAGTACCCCTGTAGGCCCTGACCACTGCTGCACTGGGAATAGAGCCCTCATATAACACTTCCTGTTTAAACCATCAATTAACACCCTCCTCCTATAAGGGTAAGCAAATTTACCCATAGACAGATGACAAGCCTTGTCCAAAGGCTTAGTTGGTATCCTAACCCAAACCCCTTTCCACTCATTTTCCCACCACATCACACAAATGAAAGCAGAGCAAGTTCTCTTAGAGATTGATGGGCAGTTGCTTCATTTGTCAGAAGCATAAACCAGAGATAATAGGAACAGAACCACGAAGAATTCATATCCTGCAGCTTAGGTTCGAAAAAGAAGTTGAGTATTGTCTTATCCAATTAATCTTTTGAATTTCAGCCTATCCCTCCTGTTCCCATCCAATTTAAACCTTGGTTAATCCTCATTTCCTTGTAAAGGCCTGGAGCTGGGCACTTTGTACCAACTCTCAAATAATAGGGTGGTTCCCTTCTCTGAGCCTTGCCAAGGCTGAAAACCGTACAGGTTGACATCGCTCTTTTCATCATTTGAATTGATTTGGAAAGAACATTTGTAAAGGACTTTAAACACTGCTATTTTCATGTTTGGAAAGCAACTCATGATTTTTTGCAAACTGCATTTAAATGTTTAGGGTGTGGGTGGTTAATTCCTGCCACGATTCAAGGGGGAAAAGTATGAACATGAGAAATGAACTAGAACAAGGACTGAAAGTACAATTGCTCCCCGCATTTACACAGTATCATCTGAGCCTGTTTTTCACACCATTAACTTTTGGAAATAACATAATTTACCCAATTTAATTACTAAAGTTTCAAAATCAGCCCTGGGTGGAAATTCTAACAGGAATATGGCACAGGATTTCTCTGCCCCTAAACAGCATCCAGTGGATGTCATCTGCCTTTCTTGGATCCATCTGTGTCACTATTCGAGCCCTCGTTCTTGCTCAGGGCTGTCACACTACAGAATTCATATAGGCCTTTGTGGTGTTTATGTCCCCTAACATAGATGAGCCGCAGATACTGCAGGTATTAATTACTTCTATCTTTTTTATTTCTTTTGGGTTATCCATCGTCTATCCTTTCATGCTGTAGATGACTCAGAACTTTAAGTCAGCTTCTCTTGGAGTGGCACTTCAGACCATCACTTGGTGAAGAGAAGCCAACACACTGCCTGCTCCACCCTGACTCACCTTTGCCATCCCATTCTGATGCCAAGGTTCCCTCTTCTGTTTGAGTTATTGTTTACATAAAACTGTTGTTATTGGCTTTCATGCTTGACTTGCTGAACTGTTACTCACCCTCTCTGGCTCTTAGAATCACAGCAATCATAGCAGAATTAGCTGTGCTAGTAGTAGTGTTGAAAGAAGGACAGCATCTACTGGCGATGACCAGGCTTTGTACTCTCATTGCTACAACTCTATAAGAGGTCAACTTACTCTCTTTCAACAAGTGAGAAAAAATAAAGCTCAGGGAATTTAAATTTTGTTCTAAGAAATACAACTTATACACTCAGATCTCTTCAGCTCCAAACCTTGTGATCATAGCTTGGAGTCACTACGTAGATGTCATCCTGGCCAATGAACCTTTACTTCCACCTCCAGAAACCCAGTCCTGAGCCCACCAGGGGCTGAATGTAGGTGGATTGGCTTAGTGCCTTGACCACCACAACCCCTTAAAGAAATGTGCCAGCACACCAGCCTGCCACAGGGAAACCCTTCCAGTTCTAATTGGCTGCTCCCGGTTCATCTTGGACCAAGACTGGTCAGAATTGCATTGCTTCTGGTCAAGAGGTATTGCAAATTTAACTTAGCAGCATCTTATTCTCCTGTGAGAGGTGATTTTATGCATGGTAGTAGGGCTGTCCAAGCCACTTCTGTAAGCTTCCTGGAATGAGCCACGTGCTAACTCTTTTTGGCTCTGTATACAACTGTTTTTGTTCCTTGCTGGAACTACACTGTGATCAAGAATAGTTGAGGTTACAAAATGAGAACCCTCAGGATAAATGAGTATGGGGGTCTTACTTTCAATTTCTCTACTCATGGAAAAGAATCACAAAAGGGGTATAGAACTCCTATCATGTTCCCATGGGAGCTAACTTAAAGCACAAAGATATGCCCAACACCCCTACTGCCCCATTACCCAGGGAACATTATGTGTCACTGGACAGGGAAGGGGCAGAAGATAAAAACACCACTGGTGGATGAGAGGGGAGGAAAATCCTTAGGTTATCTCTTCTCTTATAGCGACTAAGTGTTCTGACTCATTTGTGTTTCATCCTGGGCTGATAATTTAACATGAGCCTGAGATCCTCTGGGATCATCATTTAACAGATGATCAAACCTGAGATTTAGCATCCTTGCTCCAGATAATAAGTGCTTCAACAGGAATTAAAATTTTGGACCTGATTCCTGATCTTTTGCCCAGCTTCCCCTCTCTACTACCTTCTATTAGAATAAGAAAGATCAATTATGAACTGAGAACAATAGGATCAAACATAAATACCTGAGGAATATGAGCTACAGCATAAATGGAACATAAATCGTCCCCACACTCTGCAGAAAACCAGCATGGCAAGGGGGGTAATTTTCTGATGCATCCAAATGTATCAACAAAGGGAAGGCCTGCTTTTGAGCTGCAGTGATGTCAAAGGTGAGAATCACTTCACTGGATTGTGGTGTCCCCTTCCCAGCTGAGCAGGCCCTGTGAGCTTCCTCTCAGCCATTATGCATGTTGCTATTTGAGGAGACTTGTGCATCTGGGAAGAGACAAGGAAATAAAAGAGAGCTTGGCAATTGCACCAGTACTTTTTAAAAGAAAGAATAGTGTACCTGTTTCCAATGTGATTAACTACAAGGCTCAGTAAGTGTCAGTATGGGGACAATGATGCCTGCAAAGCGGCACCTTGATAATTAAGTGAAAATGAGGAGAAAGAAACTAAAAGCTACCACTCACAGATAGGAAAGAAGAGGTGAGGGCTTTCTCACTGCAATGCACTTACATCACAGGTCCCTGAGTAGACTCATCTGTGGCAGAGACCCAGAAGTGAGTTTCAGAGGCAGCCAGGCCTTAGGGAGAATCACTTCACTGGATTGTGGTGTCCCCTTCCCAGCTGAGCAGGCCCTGTGAGCTTCCCCTCAGCCATTATGCATGTTGCTATTTGAGGAGACTTGTGCATCTGGGAAGAGACAAGGAAAGAGATTTCCACTAATCCCTACCCTGGAAAATAACAAATCCTGTGACCTGGTTTTACTGACTGGAGGCTAAATCCCCCCCTTTTTTTAAATCTGTGAGAAGAATCTCTTCCTTTGGATCAGTTTTGCTTAGAAAAGATTGCTGAGTCTATGAAAAATTTGCAAAGGAGCCCAACATGATGAAGAGCTTGTTTATAGTGATGGTGATGATTTGCTCCTTACTATCAATGGATTAATTCATACTTTCTACAGATGATTATTGTATGCCCTTATAATGACAATACGACAGTTCCAATGAGTAAATGAGGGCTTCCAAAACCATCTCTAGACTTCCTTCCACCACACAGCTTAGCAGAGAATATTAGAATGCTTCAGCTGGTAGGAAAAGATAGCAGGATGTTCGATCTCCCACCGATATGGCCAGCAGACCAGATCCTCATACTGTCCCAGCAAAGCAACTGGCTGGCTCTATCACAGAGACAAGTCCCATGTTGTCATCCAACTCTCTAGGATCTATTTTCTAGGAGCGCTGTGGTGGTAAACATTATCATGTATGTTGCAGGATTAACATGGAATTACAAATGTTCCCAATCATGTTTCCATATTTCAAATGTATGTGCTCCGACATCCAACTAGAATAGTTGAGTCTTTCCTAATAGTGAACATTTTTCACCATGAAGATAGCACAAGTTTTAAAAAATTATCTTATCAAATCTGTTACATTTTCACCATCAAGATTCAGTTTAGATTGTCACCCCCAAAGCAATTTTCTAAGATCACTGGTTCTTCTCTGAAACTGACATCCAGGAAAAATCACACATTTCCTTGAAGGGGGAGCATCCTTCTCAAAGGGTATTTCCCAAGATTCCCTTCCACATCTTGCTTTTTCTTTCCTTGTGTAAGTCTACTATGGACAGGAGATGGTTAGATGACATATATTTGACATTCAGAATTGGTTACAAACTCAGATTATGGAGCTGGATGAGCTAAATTCAAATTCTGATTATGCCACTTACTGGAGTCGGCACTCTGCAAAGAAGCCACTTAAGTTTCTGCTCCTCCATTTCCTCAACTGTAAAATGCAGGCAAACACAACGGTCCCTCTAGGGGACGAATAAATGGATCTGTGTGTGGAAATATTCATCAGAACTATGCATAGCACACAGTAAGTGCTGGGGGGTGGCTAGAGCACGCATCACCCTGATTATTACACATTAAGAGCCTATGAGGTGGAAGCAAGAGTTCTAGCAAACAGCACAAGTCTCAGTCTTATAGAGATCAGAGCCATTCATTCAAGAATTAAGTCTGTGAGGACTGAATGGCTTGTACATTAGACAAGTACCCCTGGGTACAAGGGTAGGGACTGAGTAAGGGGCTCTGGGTCAAGGCCTATGGTGAGGCTTCTCCAAGACAGGATCACTTTGAAACTGGGCCTGGAGTGCAAGAGAAGGAGACCAAACATCTGTAATTTCCATTAGCAGTGGAGACTTCACACTTATTCATTGAATAGTTATTTTGGAACAGGGATTCTATTGGTCATCACAGCCATTGTCCTCACTGCTGGGACCAAATGCTGAACACACACACACACACACACCTTGAAGGAGGAGAGGTTTATTTGGGCTCTGATTTTCAGTCCATAGTTAGCTAGCTCCAAGCTACAGGAGGTGTGGTGGAAGGGCTTGAGCAAAAGAAAGCTGCTCACATCATGGTGGTCAGGAAGTAGAGAGGGGAAAAGAGCCAGGAGGGAAGCATGCTGGTCCAGATCAGGACTCCAGGGTTCTGCCTCCTGCTGCTAGACCCCTCCTCAAACAACAAGCCAGTGCTATCATCCCAGTGATTCCAGATGTCCTGCCTAGGAGCCCAAGAGGCATCCGAGGGGTGTTCTTAATCTAAACCATCACACTGGTCCTCTCAGTTACTCTTTCCACCATTATTCCACAAAATAGAAAAGAGCTCTCCCATTTCAAATGCACCATGATCAAGGCTCAGAGAGGATCCATGACTTGTCAAGAACATGCAGCTTCTGCATGGCAGAGCCTTTGCTAAGCGACCCTTTGCCTGAGTAGAAGGCTCGCTCTGAGCTTTTCCACTGTGTGTTGCTGGCAGCCCTTTCCACCAGACTGCCCTTAAGGAAAACAAGCTGGCTATTGAGCCATACTGTTGAGTACTTATTAGCTGTATGTCCTGTCAGTTATTCCATGAATTAAATAAAATGTAGGTCAAGTTCTCTCTCCTCCATCTGACTCTGGGGCCAGAGAGAGGATGAGCAGTAGCGGCCTCTCCTTCCCTTGATCAGGCTGGCACTTGATGGATGAACTCTGTCTTTTCCTCACACTGCCAGAGACTGAAACAAGGATCTTTGTGCTGAGCTACATCCACAACCTGAATGATTGATTGATTGATTGATTGATTGATTGATTGATTGATTCAGGGTCTCACTAAGTTACCAGTTTCCTCATGCTGGTCTTGAACTTGTGGTCTTCCAACCTCAGCCTTCTAGAATGCTGGGATAATAGGACGTGCTCTTGGCCTGAACCATGTACCAAGTGTAATGTTGATTTCAGTGTGTGAGTCAAACTGGTAGCAGGCTGTGGCAGGCCCCTACCCTATGGCCAAAACCAAAACAACCAGAGGGCTTCTCCGAGGTTTGATATGCCAACCTAGGGAGCTGTCACCAGTACTTTCGTGCCCTGACTATGCAAGGACAGAATGTACCAGTACCTGCTTCCTCGGGCTGTGAGCCCTGCCTGGCTTCTGTGAGGAGGAGGAGGAGGAAGAGGAGGAGGAGGAGGAGGAGCAGCTCTATGTGCTGGATCTTCCTCCTGTAAGTGCAAGTCCCTCCTGTGCCCTTTGCTTTGGGTTCTTGATCTGCGTGGCCATGATCATTTTCATCCTTCAGAAATTCTCATTTGCTGAAGATGTCCCTACCGGACCACACTGCACAGTTCACTGTTGTAATCCATGTATTCCCTTTTTTGTACTTGGGACAATTTGCCTTGCTGTGGGGAGGGAAGAAAGGAAAGAATCCACAACATCCACCACCCTGTACTGAAAGTCAGGACCTCTGATGCCCTATGTGGAGAAGTCACGCTCTGCTGGGCCTAGTCAGACAAGTTTGGGGACAAGCATCCTCCTGTGTGATTCAGAGCTTCTGTGTTTGGGAATAAGGCTCAGTGCAGCCCAGGGGACTAGAAGCTTTTTCTAGGGAAGCAACAGTTCACACCCTAGCGTCTTCACTGTTGGAATATGGTTTTCCCAGGCAAGGTCTTGGTGTCAGTCTGCTGTAACAAAAACCACAGACTGGGTGGTCTTATCAACTACAATTCATTTTTAGACAGTCCTGCAGATGGGAAGTTCCAGATCTACCTGTGATGAGGGTGGTTTCTGGAGGGGATTCTCTTCTGTCTTGTGTACCATTGACCTCTCTGTTTCTATGACCACTTCATTGTGGCTGAGAGAGACAGCTGGGGCTGAGAGCTCTGGTGTCTCTTCTAATAAAGATGCTGGTGCAAGTATATTATGGGCCCCTTTGCCATGACCTCAGTCAACACTAAATTACTACTTTAAAGACCCTATCTCCAAAGATGACCATGTGGGGTGACAGGGCTTCAACTACACATTTTGTGGGTGCACAGTTCAAAGCAACAATTTGCTCCTCTCCCTAGCACAGGATTTCCACAGATCTCTCCTCCTGAATAGGTTCTAACCATGACCCTGTTGACGTCATGAAGCAATAGGCAGAGACTCATCATGTATGAAGCGATGAGGTAAACAGTGCAAAGCACTTGAGGCTGATCTTTTCTCGGGCTTCCTTTCACAACTACAACAGTGGATGTAAGTAAGATACTCACTGTGGGCTCCCAGTGTTGCAGACACCTTACAGGTCGTGGCAGAAGCTCTCACTGTGTGAGCCAGCCAGTGTCCTGACTGCAGAAGACCAAGGGCGGCAGCAGATCACAGGGAGAATAACATGGACCAATTTGAGACAGCCAAGATAGATTTAGCTATATCTCAAAGGCAGAGGAGATATATAGATTTAAATATACAGCTCTTACATAATTTAACAAAGTTTCAATAGGCATTGTTTATTTAAATTAAATATGCATTTCCTTACCCATTGTAAAAATAAATAAATAAAATATTTGAATGTGTTATCCCAATGGCAAAAATCTATGTATCTAGAGTTAGGTAATTTTTACATCAAAAAGTTTAGACAAAACTCTCTAAAATCTACACTCTTTGGGGGGCATTTTTTGGAGAGAGATGATCAGCCTACAGCCTAAGGTAGGAACTGAGATGGCCTTCCTGGTGTTAGAGACTATTTGGCAGATCTTCAAAAACATTTTCTTGTTGCATTTTTTTCTTCTGCTCTTCGCTGAAGCTTCTGATGTCTGTCTTTTTTTCCTGATACACTCACTTGTCAATAGCGACTTCCTGTAGCCTCTTCCATTTCCTGTGTTCACTAAAATGCCTTTAGTAACATGAGCACAACCATTTCTAGCCTGAGATGTGAGTTTGCTTTGTGTGCGAATTTAAGATTTCACGAGTGCTGAGTGGAGAATACATATTTATAAACAATGTCACATATGCTTAGCAACCCCGAGTAAAATCATTTCCCACATTTCTTTGAAAATTTTAGTACACTATACTATCAATGACGTTATTTCTACATCTAGGACAATATATTAAAAATCTTGCCATTTAATCAATGTTGTATTGAATAATGAAATAAGACGCAACTAGGGGAAGGGGGCAGACAAGAAATCAAAGGAAAGTCTCCAAAAGTTCTTAGGTGGTAAAGCCATGCACAACTCATGTTTAGAAGGCTAGTGAATGCCTCATCTTATTAACAGTTCAAAGAAAGGCTTCTGCTGAAGAATTAACACTCCATTTTTAAATATTTTCCATGGATCAATGCACATGACAAATACGAGAATGCTATCTTCTTATATT
This sequence comes from Octodon degus, assembly GCF_000260255.1. Lineage (NCBI taxonomy): Eukaryota > Metazoa > Chordata > Mammalia > Rodentia > Octodontidae > Octodon > Octodon degus. The sequence continues at coordinate 3,581,928 of NW_004524672.1, forward strand.
TATACGAATTAAACCCCCAGTTTAATTTGTTGTGTAAATCTTAGCAATTAACACTTGTTATGGTTTGTGTCTAGTTGTTCCCCCAAAGACTCATGTAAGTTATGGGGCAGATGCAGCTGGAGGAGCAACAAGTAGCTTGAGGGGTGGGGCCAGAGGACTAGGGCAGGGTCCGAGGGGCGGGGCCAGAGGGGCGCAAACCATTACCCTGGCTAGCCTGTGCTTTCTGAGAGATGTGGAGAGGGTCATCCTGGACAGGGCAGCACCCCAGCCTCTCCTTCAGTGTCGAAACCTCCAATTACTGTGAGTTAAATAAACCTTCCCTTCCCTCATTTTGAGTGTCAGGTATTTGTCCCAGCAATGAGAGGAAAGTAACTAAGACAGTGCCCAAACCCTTTCTTGCACTCTTGATGCATGCTTGAAAATTTTCATAAGGCAATGTTGGAAACTACGATGCACTTTCATGCGCTGATTTCGTCCTTTTTATTTCTTGTTCATTGAACAGCTGCTGCAAGCATTGAATTCCAAAGAGTAATTCCATTGCGTTCTCTTAACTTTATAACAGAGACTAGGCAGAGGAGATGAACAGAGGCAAAGGGAAAGAGGGAGGCAGGAGGAGAGAGGGAGAGAGAAGAGAGAGGAGCACTGAGGGGAGAGAAGAGCATCCCTTTAGCAGTCCATGAGCAACAGGGGTGAATTCCTTGGAGACAAAGAAGGCTCAATGAACACAGGCCTATAATAGCTAGAAGGTATCTCATTTGTTCGCCTAAAGACACTGACATCTGCCAAAACATCTAACTCCAAATGCCACCCCCAGAGGGTTTACAGATTTAGAAAGGTACCTGGAAAGGACTTTGGGATGCGGATTGCATCCTCCCTGCCAGGCCCATGGCAGGCCAAGTGCTGCCAGATCACCCTGCCAGTTTCCCACTGAGGCGAGTGGTGGGGCAGAGTGCTTCCACACATCCGCGCCCACCCCCCGGGTGCATTGGAGCCATGTGCTCCTGCGCAGAAGACCAGAGGCCTTGGAAGCTGCTGGAGGGGGACATGTCATGTGGCTGGGAGTGAGCCAGTGGGGTGGACAGGACAATCAGAGAGCCCTGGAACAACCATTCTGTTGGAAAAGACCCATGCAAAAACACCAAGCCCCACTCTGTACTTTGTCTCTGGTGGATGCCGTTATATATAGATATTCAATACACACAAGCCAGACAGGCTAAATTGTAGCCTCTCTTCAGTAAATGTCCCAGTTGTTTGGAGTAAAAAATGGTTTAGATTAGCACCCCGGGCACTCTGACAAAAGGTCCGGAGGAAGTTAGGGACTTGCCAGCAACATTAGCATTTTTTTTACTTCTTTTTCCAGCAGCCCTAAAATATGTTTGCTCAAAACAGAGAGAGATGAAAAACTACTGGCAGCCAGTAACTCTTGAAAGAGGGGAGCAAAGAGGACCACGTCTTACTTCTCTGGCAAACATACCAATTAAAACGACGCTGCACTGTGACAAATTACGGAGCAATTAGTGCCTAATTGAGCATCACCAGAGGTGCTTGATGCTTCTGTGAAAGTGGCTTCCCTATCACTGAGGTGACCACACGTTTCAGCACAACACTCTCCCCTGAAATTCCTGCAGCACCCTCCACTCCAGCTAGCCCAGAGACCAAGGACAACCTTTTCCCCTTTAAAATCTCCCAGAGTTATGCTGAAAGAATTGGCTTGGCAGAAAGATCCCAGTGTTGAAAATCCTACTGGGGATTTCATGCTTTCTCCACATGTAAGCAAAATCCATTTTCCATGAGATATTTTTAGTCCAAGTATCCCCCGCTGTCCTATTCTCTTTCAGTATACCATTAGATCTTGAGGCCCATCCAGATGGGCCACGTGATTTCTAAGCATCCCTCTCTGGTTCACTCCTAAGTGACTAGTCAGGGAATACTACACTCTTAACTACCAAAGACCTCAAAGTGCTTAAGGAAGCCTCGGGTTCTCACTGACAGGATGTTAAAATGCTTTGCAGCTGCTTTTGCTGAAAGGTCAGCTTGGCAGACTGCACTGAGTGACCCTGGTGATGGAGATATTTTCAGTGCCGCTGGCCGCTTATGTAAATATAAAAATGTATTAGGCTGCAGAAGTGCATGTGTGGGAACAGAACAACCATGCTATTGAAAGGAAACCTCAGGGGAACACTGGTGCCTCTCACAAGGGTTTGGTTAACATGTGCATACTTTTGATAAGTCACATTGATGCAGGGCAATCTGCATTTTGCGTGAGCCTGTTTTATTTCTGGAACTTAGGAGCTACCAAAAGTAAAATCACAGCCCCCACTTACTTAATAAGATACCTACCAAAGTTTCCCTCTGGAAGTATTTGCATTTTTAAAAATACAATGATTTTTCACTCTCTGCATGATGCTGACTTGCTTTGGGAAACAATGTTGGTGTAAAGTCAGACTGTCAGTGGTTAAATTTGAAAAATAGTGACTTACTATCTGTGCATCTGATGGGGAAGGAGACATTTCTCCAAGTCTATAAAGCAAGACTTGCAACATTTCACCCTAAGGAACAGGAAACATCCTCTCAAATCGAATTGAAAAATACTCTCTGGGCAAAATGCTTCAATACTCTTGAGTGCATTCAGTTTCTGTGGATCAAATCTTTCCCATCTCTGCATCCAAGCTATTTGGTAGTGATCAGATGATCAGAGCTGAGGAGGCGATTGGAGCATTGGCTGGCTGCAGCTGCAGTGTAGGCTGTGCTCGGGGACAAGGAGCCACTGTTTTGCAAACATAGCATCCACATAGAAGTTATTCTGTAGGCTCCAGGATGCAGCGATGGGCTGCACTGCCAGCATTGTTCTGCTGCACGCTTTCCGCTCTGCAGTCCAGAGGAGCTGTCCACACATTTGCAGACGACGCCAGGAGGAACCATCCCACGAAACTGTGCCTCTGGAAAGTGACGATGAAATGAGTAGACCCAGAACCCTCATCATCATGGTACTGTGTCCCTGGCATGGGAGCCTGCCTTGATTGAACTGCTACTATCCAGACATGGAGATTTAGAGCATGGTGTTGTGGGGTGGGGGTGCTCAGCCTCAGTCCAAGATAGGTGTGTCCCAGAGTTTACTACTGTGCTGTGCTGTTGGTAGAAAAACAACACAGAACTCTCGGAAGTATTTCTATCCTTCAAAGACCTGATTTTTCTTTTTCTTACATCTGTCAGGAGAGTGTGTACTTTATTGGTTTATTAGAACATTTCTTCTGCCTAGAATTTTCTGCCTTGCTAACTTTACTGCAGAAAAAAATAGTAGGAACAATTTGGAGTTCAAGAGGGTTTTGTTTAATAACTCTAATTTGAAAAAAGGAAAAGCTCAAATGGATATTCTTCCTTTACATGTAGCCAGTCAAGTTTTCTAGGGGTTGATAGATTTCTAACTTTAAGATAATCTGGGCTTTTGCTTCTGCCTACCACAGAAATGTTGTTTCAGAGTGCTTCACTTAGACATAAAGTCAGCATTAAGTATTAAGAGTTTAGGGGAATTCATGGTGTTTTACTTTGGAAGGCTGTTTCTTGACACTTGCTAAATGACTTTTGGGGGGCCTGCGCCTTAATTGTAACACTCTTGCTTTTTCTTTGTTTAACTGTTTGATCAGAAAGAAAAAAAAGTAGAGAAAGGAGTCTTTCTTTGCTGTAGGTTAGGAAGAGATCTGCTTAGTCACTGAAGTAACCTGTTAGGATATAGGTGATGCGGTTAAGTTCCCAAACTTGGGGAGCTGCTGAACTCAGGGTGACTTGAGCGTGATTGGCTTTTTTGTCTCAGTTTCAAGGTTTGTCTCTCGTGGACGTAGTGAATACTGAATGGAAAGTCCCTGTTCATGCTATGTTCAAAAGAATGCCACGGGGCTCAGAGTGTACTTTTAAGTGACAGAATACCAAGCTAAACCTTCCATGCCAACTTCAACAAATCAGTGTATGATTTTAAAGAAGCAATATTGCTCTTGTGTTTGGGACGATGATTGTCTCTAAGTACAAAGAGTAAGTAAGAACAGCGTCACACTCGGGACCCCTCAGAGTTTTCACAGACTAAGTTGTAAAAAGATGTGAGATGGTTCAAAGGTCAAAGAGATCTTTGTTTAACAGTGTGAGCCTTGATGATATCATTAACCGATGCTGGCTAGATGTATTGCTTGTGTCACTTCACATAATAAAATAATCGTTTTTTGTCATTTTACTTATTAAGAAAATTTTTAGCTACAAAGAAGGCAAATGTATTTTAGAACAAAAAGATTTTGAATTTACCTAATAATAATTTCTTAATTTTTCAAATATTCATTTAATGCATACAGTTCATTTAAAACAAGTTAAGTCACAAAAAGAATACATTATAGATTGGACTGTACATTTCTCAAAAGCCACAAGAATTTATAATATTATAAATACAAGAAATGATGCATTTGAGGAAGCAGGAATGCCTATCTTCATTTGAACATTATACCATAGATACATGTATTGAATGAGCACATGGTACCTTGTCAATATGTACATCCTTATGTCAGAGAGTTTGGAAAAATTTTTAATGAATTTCCTAATAAAGAAAGGTTCATAGACGTTGAATATTTTCTTACCATCACAGAGCTACTAAATGCCAGCACCACAAACCACATTTGGATCAATGATTCCAAAAGCCAGCATACTTTCTATTCTGTGTCTACTCAAAGAAAATACTAATGGCAAAACTGATAAACTGATCTTCATTTTAAAAATATCTTGCACAACTCAGACTAAAATGTGCTCACACAGAGTTGTACATCACAGAAATCCCCTCTACAATGCTGTAGAGTTCACACATCTAACCATTATTGACTGCAGGCTCACTGTGTGCCAAGCACTGTAATCCGCCAAGGACAAGAACCATCAAAGATCTCTTTAAATTGCTTAGCTTAAAGGTGAAAGTAGTTTTGCAAGTCTTGTGGTTGTGGAAAGGCTTTATTAGGATGGTAATATTTTAGTGTAAAATCTTTAACTCAACAGAATATTTCTCATCTTCCACCACTGTGCTTTGAAACTCATAGCATGTTTCAAAACCACCTTGAAGTTCTTCTGTGTGTAGCTCTTTCAGATTCTGAGCTCCTGGCAGGAATGATTCTGTATGAGGAGATCCGAGGTAGAGCCTGGGAATCCACACTTTGGCTGAGCAGTTCCGGGTGGCTCTGGTGGAGGAGCGCACTGGGTGGCCCCATGTCACATGCAGTGCCATTCAGGAAGGTGACAACCTCGACTGTCCTCCTGTTTTCTCTAACCTAGTGTTTTTGTTTGCTGATCATGTCACTGAACACATTTTCTTTTCTTTTTGAGAAAGGATCTCACTATGCAGTTCAGGCTGGACTTGAGCTCACTTTGTAACCCAGGCTGGTCTCAAACTCACAATGATCCCCCTGCCTCAATCTCCCGAGTGCTGGGATTTCAAGCGGGCACCACGATGCTCAGCTACTGAGCACATTTTGATTTTGCTTTCTTACCTTGCCTATTTCCTATTGGTCACCAAATTTTATACATTAAAGATTTTCGGTTTTGGTTTTGGTAAGGTGGGAGACTAAACACACCGGAGTTGGAATCACGGCTTCCAACTTATCTGCTATGTGACTTTGAGCATGATTTTTAACATCTCCCTGTCTCTTTTTATCATCTGTAAGATGGGGGGAGTAGTTACAACAACTGTTATGCAGGGGTAATAAGTGTATGACAAGTGATTAGAGCCATGCCTAGCTATGTTGGTGAGTTGTTCACTAGGGTGGGCAGGCTCCTGTTGTCCACAAAAGTGATATTTGAGGGCAGATAGAGATGAGTGGGTCAGCTGTGCCACATGCCATGGAGGAGTGCCCTTGGCAGAATGAGCAGCCCAGCTGCATGACCCCAAGAAGCCTGATGTTGTGAAGGGCAGTGAAAGGCCCCCAGACCAAGTGACTAAAAAAGAAGCAGAAGGGGAGGCAAAAGGGATGACAGAGCATGGCAGGGCCCAAAGGCTGGCAAGGAGAGGTGGGCTTGATCTAAGAGAAAGGAAGGCAGCCCTGGGGAGCAGGCACTGTTTGTACCCTGCGCTACAGAGCCAGCATGTCTGAGACTGAATCCTCTCTCTCCTGCTCCTGGACTTTAGCCCTCTGATAAGTGACTCATCCTTCTTAAGTCTCCATTTCTTCATTGATAAAACACAGAGAGTATCAGCCCCTCCTTGTAAGGTTACTGTAGGCATTCAGTAAGCCAGTGCATGCGAAGGGCTTCCTGGTACCTGCTGAAGGGCCTGTGCTCCACTAACTGTGCACTGCAGGTGTCGAGGGCCTTGAGCAGGGCAGTCACAGGTCTAGTGGCTCCAAAAGCTCTGGGGTGAGCAGACCATTGAGTCTGTTGCAATGAAGCCAGAAAATGGCCTCTGGAGTTTCTTTCAAGAGTCCTGAGAAGTGATTGGATTCTGGGTATATTTCAGCTAGTGGCTTTGCTTGGGGTTTGAACATGAAGTATGAGAAAAAGCAAAGGGTAAAGGCTGGCTGTGTTGTTTTTGGCCTGAATATCCAGCAAGACCAAGTTTTCCTTCAGACAGGGAGGAGAACAAGTAAAGGAGCCTTGGAGAGAAGGGTTCTAAGTTCATCTAAGTTCATTGTAAGGATATTGAGTGGGAAATGCCTTTTAAGGTCTTCCTGTGGAAATACGAATTTGGAATTTCAAGGAAAAATACAATAAAGCCAAAATCCTAGCTTAACATAAATACCAATAAAGGATTAGTGAATACATCAACAATCTCTCTTTTAATCTCTGCTAATGTTTATAGTATATAAACCCATCTGTTAATCATGCACTGCCTTCTAACATATCTTGAGTTATTTAACTGAAGGTTTATTTATTTATGGCTTTTTTAGTCATGGCCTCACTATTCAGTTCAGGCAGGGAGCAGTCCTCCTGCCTCAGCCTCAGGAGTAGTGGGATGATAGGCATACACCACCAAGCCCAGCAATTGTTTGTTTATTCTACCATAGGTTTATTTTTCTTATATCTCTGGTACTGGAAAACAGGCAGGAGCTGTGTCTGGTTTTGCTTCAGCAGTGCTCAGTACAAATGTGCTTTATAGGCTGGAAGTTGAATAAATATCTGTTGATTATTTGACATTTTCAGTAGCCAACACACAGATGAAAAGCTCAGTTGAGAAATCTAGTTTCATGCCTTTGAACTGAAATGTCCAGCAGTAAGCTGAGGAGGGAGGAACCTGCCAGGACAGACCGAGGGCCTGGCTGCTGGTGCCCTTCCGAAGGACTTCGTACCTAGGACCTTGTAAGGAGCCCAGGAGTCTCATTTCTGAGGGGCAGAGGTAATCTTTGGTCTGGCAAGACTGTAGTTTGGCTGTGTGGTTCAAAGTGGAAAAAACTGCTAGACACCAAGATGAACTGCTGGAAACCTTTGGCACTTGTAAGGGCCACACGAGTCCTGACATCTCAGACGCCTGTTTAAATGCAGTCAAGGTGAACTGGGGAAAAGGAAGGGATTCCTTTAGAGTTCAAATCTGTTTCTCATGCAAAAGAGTGAACTAACAGAAATCTTTTGATAAAATATCGGCCTTACTTCCTTTACAGCATATTTTGTTAAAAGTTCTCAGGCTTGTCTAATTTATGTAGATCTATTTCCTGATTAATACTTACAATTTCTTAGGTCATTTACATATCACCAACCCCAGAATTTGGCTCTGATTTAAGACGTTCTTTCCTCCTCCTTAGAATTAATGGGGTCTTATCAGTTGACATTTTGGGGAGCTGTGGAACTACAATAGGAGAAAGAAAAGCAGGCTGCTGCTCTGTGTCTGGCTATAGGACTGACTGCCTCAGGACAGATTCACAAGTCTCAACTACAAAGGGGGAAAATACAATCCATCAGCATTTTAAGGGGTCTCTGAAATAGCTGAAACTATCAATTCTAAATGTGAAAGTGCCAAGCGTATAGTCTCTATTGTAAGCTAAACATTGCTTTAACTCTCCTGAGTCAAAGACAGAGGGAAATGGCAGTAGCCATTTGTAGTGAATCCAAAGAATAAATTTCTGTGATTTAAACATTGGCAATTCTTTCGTGAACCTTTCAGAGCAAGAGCATTCCAGGCACTTCCTCAGGACCTGTATTATGTATCATCCTTTGTGGTTCTAGAATCTGCTTGGTTCGGTGGTCTTAGGAACTATGCCATTGAGGGTATTCTATCTGCAGCCTTTCAACCCTTGGAATAAGGATGTTTTTCACAGTTTCACAACAGTATCAAACAATACAAAGCACCAAAGTATGCCGAAATGGTAGAGGAGAAAAAACATTTGGCTCACGAAGCCAGAAACATTTGCGGTCTAACCATTTGCAGAAAAGTTTGCTGATCCTACATGGCAAACGATGTGGCCTTAACCACCACGTAATTCTTTTTTTACCTCTAACTTCTATAGCATATTTTTGCTCTCATCCCTGAACAGATCCAAAGAAACTTGGATTTTTCTGCCAGGTGGCCATTGTTTACCCAAGAGTCGGACAACTGTGATGACTGTATGCTGAATTGTAGAATTGGAATCAGAAGAACCAGTATTAGAGGCCCAAGTGTGTCATTTTAAAAGGTCAGACAGGTGAAGCACACTGGCCCACCTCTCTGAGTTTGCTGAGTGGGGATGATTACCTGCCACCTATAGGAAGCGCCATAAGCTCACCTGTACAGGAGCACACTGTCAGCTGATTAGTGTTATTCAGCAGAGAAATGTCTCAGGGCCTAAACTGACAGACAGCCTGACATCCCCTGCAGCCCAGTGTACCAGGAAAAGTTCATCATCCAGTGGGCAACTCACTCATCGACAGGGAGCCATTTACACAAGCACTGTACCATTGTTTGTTCCACCTCCACTCCGAAAGGGTGGACCAGGGAGTGTGACCCAAACCAGAGGCCTCCCAGGGCAGCAGCAAGCTTCCACTTGGGCAAACTTTTTGACCTTCAACAAGGTCCTATGTTTGGGTCCACTCTTTAGATAGGTAAAAAAAAAAAAAACCCATGCACATCCTATCTTAATACTGTGGAAACCAGCTCTCAGAAAGGAAGCTCAATGCAGGAAATGGTTGTTTACCAAAATCGTAATTCCCTATTTTTGCAACATATACTTGTTTACATGTAGCCAATGAAAAATATTAGGACCACCGAGGGATTCGTTATGAAACTTACTTCAAAAGAAATAAAATAATCTCTCTTCTAATCCGTACAATAAATTAACCTAATAAAACTATATATCAAAGGGATTTTAACATGCTTTTCCCCGTTTCATCTTTTTAAATGAGTGAATGAGAAAGAAACAATGTAAAAACTCTCTAATCCTAGAATAATATTTTATTTTATTTTATTATATTGAAGATGAATGTTGGATATACTAACATAAGCTCCCCCTAGGACAGGAAATTGGTGTAACGGAGAGTGAGTTTAAATAGTCAGCCCTGCTGAGTAGAACACGGAATCTAAATGTTCAGCGACTTCAGCAGACTTTTTTTTCTTCACGTGAACTAATTTTCCACTGAATCCCAAACTCACAGACAATGGACAGATGAACTGCACGCTGTCTCCACAGGTGGAGGAATTAAGTGCATGTAGTAGAAAGCTTATGAATTAGCAACACAAAACTTTAAAGCAAAAATTTAGAAAATTCAAATAGCATCCGGCATCACTACACCCAAATAACTTTGTATCTTTAACGTTTGCCGAATTATACCAAATTTGTACATTGTAAGGAAAGTAAAATATATTGAAAGCAATATATGTTTAAGTAGCAGATTAGATTTGTATTTTATTATTTATATTTTGGAGAGTGAACTACAGAAATTTAAACCCAAAATATGAAAAAATTCAACTATATATAGATACATGCAGATGCAAATATGTTTTAGGGCAAAACATAGTGTGAAAATTAAAAAGATTATATTGCCATGTACAAATATATAGTTATAGTGCCTCTACCACTTAGGGCCTAGTGAGAAGGAGAAAGGGCACTGGGCTGTGCCCTTGCAGGGAATACTGGGACACCAACCCCTTCTTGTGGTCTGCTTTTGCTTTCTGGCTGCTCTGAGTTGAGCCGTTTCTTTCACTACACATTGCACCATGCTAGACCATGCTGCAAAGGCTCAAAAACTATGAGCCAAATAGTCAGGGACTAAACCTCCGAAATTATGAGCCAAAATAAAATTTTCCTCCTTTCAATAACTGAATACATACACACACACACACACACACACACACACACACACATATTTGAGATAGGATCTCACTGTGTAGTCCAGGTTGGCCTTGAACTCACTATGTAACCCAAAATGGCCTCACCTCATGGTGATCCTTTCACCTTAGCTTCATGAGTGTAGGGATTACAATACTTGATTATTTCAGAAATTTTGTCACAGTTCATTTCTCAATACCTATTTTATTCTGCTAGAATGTAGCTCATTTTTAAGGACCATGTTCCACACATGCAATATATGTTGGTGAATTTGTCACAGATTGTCTAGACAAGAAATTCTGCAAGCAGCTGCACTGTGCATTCAGCAGGCACAGAGGGCAATGTGCAGCATCTGCCCTGCCCTCTCCCACACAGCTCAGTGTGATGGCTGTTGTAGGACTGCAACAAATGCAAAATTGTAATCATGCCAAGTACTTCGATGAGAATTGCATCCTACTTACAACAGCATCCTGGGCCAGCGAGAGAGCTCAAAGAATAAAGCGCCTACTTTGGCAAGTACAGGGACCAGGGTTGCTCCCCAGTCCCTCACGCCATGCCAGTCCCACCCCTGGAATGCACTGAGATGGAGACAGAGTTACGGTATGCTGGCGCACGCCTGTAATCCCAGCACTAGGGAGGCTGCAAACAGGAAGATCACTATGAGTCCGATATTTATAGTGAGACTCTGTACTAAATACACAAATTGAAAAAAAAGATAACCCAGAATCCTTTGCACATACAACCTCATCACTGCACTCAGAGTGGGTTCCCTGAGGACATGGAAATAGAATTAGGCCCTGCACAGTGACTAGATTCTACTAAGAAAGCACAAAAGAAGATGCCCTGTGCCCACCTTAATTCCCACTGTGTTGCTGAGGGTTAAAGGCCAGAGGCAAGGGTCTAAATTCCCTGCCAAAGCTTTTGCTCAATGTGTGATCTCTGAGTCCATTATTTAAATTCTTCGTGCTTTGGCTCCCCTCTCTGTGAATTGAGATTAAACATATTAGTTTCCTATGACGGCTGAAACAAATGGCCACAAAGTACTTAAACAACACAGGTATTATCTTACAGTTTAAAAAAAAATCTACACATTTATTATCATATTTCTGGAGCTGAAATATGAAACGAATGTCACTGGGCTAAAACTGGCAGAGCTGTGTCTCTTCCTGGAGGCTCGAGGCAAGAATCCGTTTTCCTGTCTCTCCCATCCTCTAGAGGCTGCATTCCTTGGTCTGTGGCTCTATGCCAGCTTCAAAGCCAACCGCGCAGAACTTTCTCAGGGCTTGGACCTCTCACTCTCCTGTGTCCTTCTGTCACTTGACAGGACTCTTGTGGTCCTGCTGAGGGGCCTAGCTAACCCAGATTCTCTCTCCATCTCCGGGTTAGTAACCTAATTCCTGCCACAGCCTTAGTTGTTGTTTGTTCTATAAATTTTTTAATTGTGTATTTATTTATTTATTTGGTCAGGGTCTTACTCTGCAGCTTGGACTCATAGTGATCACCTGTCTCAGCCTCCCTAGACTGGGATTACAGGCAGACCCCATCACGCCCACTTTTGATGGTGGGCCCAGCATGCGGTACTAGGGATCGAACCTAGGTGCTTGCACTGGCCAGGCAGGCGCTCAAACTGCCGAGCCATCTCCCCAGTCCATTCTCTGTACTATAAACAACATACTTCTAGACTCTGGGAGTCAGAATGAACACATTGTTAGGGATTGTTGCATTGTTTACTCTGCTTCATCATGACATTTTAAGGATGCAGTAGGTGAATACAAATGACCCGCAATAACGCCTGACCCTTAGGAAGAATTCAGCATGTTTGAGCTATTTTTACTGCTTTTATTGTCTTCATGAAACTAAGAGAAGTTCACAAGTGTAAATTACATTAAAATTTATCTTAGCAAAAAACGTAACTGCTAAAATGAAACTTAATTTCTGCTTCATAGAATATGAACAAATGAATTCAAGGCTAGCTCATTGAAAAGAGCACTGCACATTTATTGAATAGATTATTCATACAAGTAGATATTTAGAGAACACTGATTTGAGTTTCTCTCATGTGTTATCTGCTGATTGTTAGTCTCCTGAAGCTCAATTTTCAGTTTCTTATTGGTTTTTTCCATTGTTTACTAAAGGAATATTGCATCTTTCCAGCTTTCCAATTTATGCAAAATTTAGAAACTATAAGGAACAAAGAATATACAACATCTTAAAAAAACATTTAAACTTTTAAAACCATAACCATAATAAAGTAGAAAATCAAGTGGGAATGTATTTTAAACTTAATAGACTTAACAGAAATTGTAAATTTAGAGACAGAATAGAGTGTATATTATTTGTAATTGTAAAATTACTTCATTGTCTTCTGTTGCAAGTAGACTTTTATTATTGAGTTAAACCTACTAAGAAACTTAAGAATTCAAAATTACAAATAAGACTCAATTAAAGGCTTGATGGATGAGCGAGTAGAAGTTGAATCTTGTGTGTCAAAAGGAGGACAGAAGGAGACGGCAGAGTTGACTCAGGTGGTAAATTTTCAACATCTGTGCCATCGGGCCCATGTGTAATCAGAGACCTTCTTTTCTCGCACATGCTTTTCCAAAATCAATTGAGTAACGCGGAGATTATCTTAAATTCTGCTTTGCAAGACAGAACACATATGGAAACAGAGAACAAAGCCAACAGCTCTTCAGTAGGCACTTGCAGCTGTTTACCAGGTACTTGGCTAAGAACTCTACACTTTTATCTGGTTTTGTTGCCACAAGGGAAGAAAGTATTGTTTTTATTCCTTCTACTGAGAAAAAAATTATTTTTTTTTTCATTTTTTTAATGTATTTAGTACAGGTTCTACAGGATCTCACAACGCAGATCGGACTCGTAGTGATCCTCCTGTTTTTAGCCTCCCAAGCGCTAGGGTTACAGTCATGCACCACCACGCCCCGTCTTAAAATTTAAAACATATAGAGGAGCTCCTGCTGACTGGCCACATACATTTCAATTCTACCATGTTGTAAAATGTGAAGAAAAATTAAAAGTATAAATGAAATTAATTTTAATATATTTTAATTAATCTAACATGCTGATACTATTACTTGGTCATGCAACTGGTTTAAAAAATATTAAAATACTTTACCTTCTTTTTTTCATACCAAGTCTTTAAAATCCAGTGTGTAAGAATACTTGTGACACATTTCAAATTGGATGATAAAGTTTTATCACAAGTATTTGCTTCATATTAGGAGTTAATAAAATATACATTTGAAAGAGTAAACTCACATACCTAAATTTTCCTGACCTATTTAAATATATTTAGGGGGCTTGCAGTTTAGCTCAGTTGTTTAAGAGCCTGCTGGGGCAAACCCAGTCAGGCGCAGGGGACCACAGTTTGATCCCCAGCTCCCCATGCCTTACCAGACCTGCCCATAAGGTAGCCTGAGCCAGCCAAAAATTTAAAAAAAAAAAAAAAATCCTTGAGCCAGCGAAATAGCTCAGTGGATTAAAGCATCTGCAAGCAGGCGCAGAGGTAGGGGGTTTTATCCCCGGGCCTGAAATGCTGGCCCCGCCCCCAGGGCACACTGAGACAGCAATTGAGACTCGGCATGGTGGCATGTGCCTGTAATCCCAGCACTTAGGAGGCTGTAAACAGGAGAATCACTATGAGTCCGATCTGGGAGTGAGACCCTGAACACCCTGTAGACCCTTCCCTGAAATACAGAAATAAAGAAATAAATACTCCAATAATTGGATGGGATATCAATTATTAACATGACACCAAAATTAGTTAAAAAAATAAAGTTAAACCTCTTACACCACATGACACTACCTACATTTCAAGCAATTCGTAACCTAGATATAACTAGTGCTGCTGGGTGGGATGGCGCAGGTACAGGTAGGACTCTGCCTGCACAAAGTCCTGTACCTGGTGAGAACCTGAACTGGGGTTTGAACCCAGAGCCCATGCTCGAGGACAATGGGCCACATTAGCACTCTGGAAACACCACCAAAGCAGTGTGTGGCCCACATTGTTTTTCAGAATTTACCAGCGTGCACACTCTCGCTTTCCCACGGGTGCTTGTTCCTTTCACTAAACCAACAGAGAATCATTTACTTCCTTAAATAGGCAGGAAGGGAACAGGGGTGACTAGCGCATCCATTTGAGGGTTATGGAGTGAATGAAAAGACTTATTCTTCCCCTTGCTTCTATAAAGGACTCTATAGCGGATACCTGGGTTCTTTGTCAAGTTGGCAAACGAGCCAAAATTCAACAAAATGCAGGAGGGGGACTGCTGACTGCAACTCAGCAAGACTTTACCTCAAAATAAATACAAAACAAAATAAGTAAGTAAGCAAGTAGATAAATGTATGGTACATGCTGCTCAGGAAGAGACAGGGGCAAAGGTCACCCGGGTGTAGCGCTTAGCCCACAGGACTGGCTACCTTCTCTGCAGCCCAGCCAAGTCCACCTCTGCTACCACACAGATGCCTGTCTCCTTCTAGGTCAGTTGCGCCCACCCTTTTCCTTGCACCACTTCTCCCGGCCTACAGCTTCGCCACATTCACTTTCCTCTTCTGTGTCCTAACCCTGCTCACCTTCCCTGCTGTCCCTCTGCTCCCTATTGACTCACACATGAATTTCTATCTGCATTAGTCTTCTGCTCAGTGTTCAGCATTGGAAGGTGCCCCGTGCTTTCCTTAAAAATTCAGAATTGTCCATGTGAATGACAGAAAAATAACAAAACAGTATGGATTTGAGATGATAGTCTCTAGTTGGCCCATGAGAAGGGAAAGCCCTTGGCTGAAGAGGTGGGTTTCATAATAGGTGGTGCAGAGGAATACTGGCTTAGTGCTCAACCCAGAGAGACTCACATTCTCAACTGCATGCTGCCCCTCAGAGATAATGTGCTCTCGTAGTGATAGTAATTCTAGCAGCATGGGGAATTTTATCCAGTTTGTGATTATCTTAGAGGAATAAATCCATTTGCATTGAAAACAAATTCTGCTGCTCTATAAGTATGAGATTCCTGCTCTAAATGAGTCCTTTGACTTGTCATTAAGGATTAAATACAAAGATAATTAATGCAAATCAATTTGTAGAAGACTCCCATGAAAAAAGTAGACGCAGCCAAGACAGTAAGGCCTCGGTGAGATCCAATGGGTGCCACAGCAGAGACAACAAGGGGATTCTAAGAGCTGTGACCGTAGCACAATCAGAATAGTAAGAGGTGCCATGAAAACAGAAGACAGATGTTTACAGTCTAAAAATGCATTGCAGTAAAAGACACACTGCCACAGCCCTCCCCCTCCATAATACCTTCTCTCAAACCACTTACCCTTGGTTCATGCCTGTTTCCAAAACCATTCTAGAAATCCTCTTTTCTGGCTTTATGAGGCACTATCAAAACTATCGTGAATACTGCTGCAAGTGCCTTCCAGAAAGGCAAGCTTATAGAAACAGTGCAGCGTGTTCCCAACTACTTGATCTTGCACCACATGAATTCAGATTCCTTCTCAAATTCAAAATAACCATGGAAGGTAAACATTTTGACCCAATCCAGACAGCACATTGAGATAGCTGTCAGTGTACAATTAAAGACTTACGAAAGAGGTCTTCCAGCACTGCTGCAGAAACTGCCAAATGTGGTACAATGACTGTGCTTGAAATTAGGGGAAGCACTTTGAGAAGGGTTAATGTCCATGTGAACTTTACTGTACTCTTTAAAAAAATTTAAACATTCACCACTTTTTCAATCACACTTCCTCTAATGGCCAAGCCTAGGAATTTTAGTTAAGTATGTGCTGTTTGAGAAATACAGGACTTTGGGATAATTCTCTGAATCCTCTGAACTTCCATGTTCTGATTTGCAACAAGGTAATGATTCCTCCCAGAGCTATTGACAATCAGTGTATGCAGTAAGGAAAACTTCTAAACCACTTAGCTTAAAGCCTAGATCACTGAAGGACTCTGTCTCCATTTTTGTCTGCATGAAGAGATGACACGCTGCCCTCCTGCACCACAAAAGTAGAGGTAAGGATTTCTATAAGTAGAAACACACTGCTATTTTGGGTTAAGTTGGGCTAGGTGTGAAGGAGACAGGAGATGTGTCCCCACTAATAAGAGAAGCAGGATATCCATAGACTCATGGAGTATGCAGGTTAAGTTGAGTCTACTGAGACAATCGATACTCCCCAAATGAAAACCCCTGGGAGAAATGCATGAATTGAAGGCACAGCCTTGGATCAGACCAGGAGAAGTACAGATAAAGGGGAGATGCACTGAACAAGGAGACTGGGGAACCGTGCGAGTTGGGGGTGTAGTTCTGAGGTAAGTGCTTGCCTGGCATGTATGAGGCCCTCAGTTCAATCCCCAGCCCCACCCTGAAAGACAGTACTGTAGCAAGCTCACTTTGAAGCCCATGTGTGCCTGTACCACCCTAAAACCATGGACCACTCTAATCTGTGCTGTTTTTCTGCTCTGCTGTGATTTCCTTTAAAATGCCCACTCTTTTATAGTGGCTACCATATTTTGCTCCACTTTTGCTCATGCCATTGAAAGAGAATGCTGATAGATTTTGACTTAAAGATTGCATGCGCCGATTTCTTTCTTTCGACTCTGAAAGCTACTGAATGAAGCTTAACAAATCCATGATTGAGATTGCTAGGGTGGCATCTGCAGGGGCCAATGTGACAGGCTTTGGGGATCCATGTCCTGACTCAAAGACATATGAAGCAATGGACACCTTGGAATAGTACTTGCGAAGAAGTGAGGTATAAAATTCCTGTTTGGATATTTGTCTCTTTTTTGTGCCATTGTGACAAAAAGCTACAATGAAATCGACAATGGCTTATCACAAAACCACTAGGGCCTCTAGAATCACCCAAGTTCACCTTCAGGTGCTTTTTGGTTCTGCCTTACAGACATTGTTAAGGTCATTAATGATCAAAACTGGGTGATTTTCTAAAGGAAGAAGCAGGATTATAGAGCAACACTGTGTAGAAGTAATTTCAGTAATAGAAGAAGGAATCTGTTCCTGCCTCTTGAGAGGACTGTACTTCACACAGCTGAGGTTTCTAAAACTCCCTTGGCAAGAATGAGACCATGGAGGATTACAGAGATCATAGCTGAACAGCTTTGCCTCAGGCCCCCAGAGACCTGCGCCTTTGAGCTCTCCCCATAGTTTACCTTCTGTCTCTGGTTGGATCGACTTCGGATAGACACTTCCAGGTCTGTGTGTTGTCATCCTGTTACGTTGTCACTTAGTGCCCACACCTTACATGATTTTAGTTACTTGGCCAATTTAAATTTAAACCCACATGTTCCCCTCAAGTCTTCTTATGGGAGCAAGCATGGTACATACCTATGTGGCTGGATAGGCTCAAACACAATACTGTATTTATTTTTAAGTGAAGACCTGTGTGTATGGAAAAAATAATCTACTATCTTAGCCAGCAGGACTAAATCTGGTATTCTAGATTCTTGAGGAAGCAAAGCCAGGGAAAACAAAATTCTTGAGATTCATAAATCTTAGCAGATAGCGCTTCATTTAGTCTCTCCCCTTTTGGCACTAAATACCAAATTATTTGTGTTTCATAATGAATGCTGAATATTCAGTATCAAATTGGTTAAAAGAAGCGATATGCTGAAGGTCACATAGTAAGTAGAGAGGAACAGTGCTGGGAGAGGGGAGACTGCCACAGGTGGACCTGCTGGCAGGAGTAGGGCTAGCTTTCCCTTCTAAGTGAAGCTCCCACAGGCAGAGTAGGCTTCCTCGGCTGTTGATCCTGGCCCGCCTGGGAGTATGCCATGCTCAGATGCATATTCCTTGTAGTTTTATGAACCGAAGGCTTAAATCATTCCTACTTTCTAGAGGTCATTTTATTATGCTCTTTTTAAAATACCACATGGAAACTATTTTGGTCAGTAAAAATACTAAACATACATTTTCCTATTAGCTTTCTCCTTGCCAAACAAAGTTTCATACATGCTTGAATTCCCAGCATATGCTGCCTTCCCAGTGTGTCATCCTGATCCTAATTCAACACTATCTCTTTCTTTTTTTATTTCATATATTTAGTTCAGGGTCTCACTACGCAGCTCGGACTTATAGTGGTCTTCCTGTTTTCAGCCTCCCGTGAGCTGAGATTACACGTGTGTGCCACCATGTCCGGACTCAGTTGCTGGCTCAGTGCGCCCAGGGACTGGGCAGGCACAGCATGGAGTACCAGGGATTGAACCTGGTCCCTTGCTGCCAAAACAGGTGCTTAGTCCGCTGAGCTATCTCACCCACCCTTTAATGCTATTTCATTTCCCCACTTGTTATCTGACTCCCTGGTCAGAAGTTTGGATTCTGAAGTCTCAATTCAAAATTCAGCTAGTGGTTCCATTCAGATGCAGTCCCAAAATATGCAGTGAATAAGTGTCAGAAAAAGGTAGTTGTAAAAAGTAACAAGATAAAGGATGTATCACAGTTTTTTAATATTTTTAAATTATAAAAAAATGTAAACATTATGTAAAAATACAAAGTAAAATGTAAAGGCATTTTAAGCATCTGCCTCTATTCTCTTCCACATAGAAGAAGAGATCCTCCTAGACCTTTCTATGTAGCTATTATTAATGAATACCTGTATGCAATGTTATGGTGTAAATATGAATTGTTCCCCAAAGATTCATATGTATGGAGGGTTTGATCCCAACACAGCATTGTGTGGAGGTCAGGTCCAGACAGGTGACTGGCTCAGGAAGGCAACAGCACTGTCAGTGGATTCATCTGTTTGTAATTCATTAGTAGAATGGACTGTTTACAGGGGAGGCCCAACTGGATGAAGAAGGTCACTGGGCCTGTACCTCTAAAGGGTGTCCGCTGTCCCAGCCCTTTCTCTCTTGATTCTTGGTCACTCTTTCTACTTCCTTGCTCCTGGGAGATGAATGGCTTTGCCCTGCTGTGCCCTGCTGCCAGGATGCCTCTGCCTCGGGACCAGCTGACTGTGGACTGGAACCATGAGCCAAACAAACGCTTTCCCTCTCTTAAGTTGTGTCTATCAGATATTTCAGCTCAGCAATGAAAAAGCACTTTATGCATGTATTTTTCTCCTTTTACAGAAAATATTTATATGATATTTAGTATGTACCTCACAAAGAGAGGGGCTTTATGGTTATAAAATGAAACATGACCTTGCTGCTGTCCATGTGGACACAACCACTAGCGCTCTCCAAGATATTGTCTAGTGAATTGGTCTCCATCCAACCTCTTTGGCATCAGGGACCAGTTCCATGGAAGACAAGTTTTCATCAACCGGGCTTGGAGA
Source organism: Octodon degus (assembly GCF_000260255.1). Taxonomy (NCBI): domain Eukaryota; kingdom Metazoa; phylum Chordata; class Mammalia; order Rodentia; family Octodontidae; genus Octodon; species Octodon degus. The sequence continues at coordinate 3,601,478 of NW_004524672.1, forward strand.
CATAGTTTCAAGATGAATGAAAAGAGCTTGCAACCTAAATCCCTTGCATGCGCAGCTGATAGCAGGGTTCACACTCCTGTAAGAACCCAGTGCTGCCTCTGATCGGACAGGAGGCACAAGTCAGGTGGCAATGCAAACGGCGAGAGTGGCTATGAACATGGAGGTGGCTTCACTTGCTTGCCCGATGTTCAGCTCCTACTGTGAGGCCGTTTCTACCAGGCCACAGACCAGAGATCTGTGTCCATGTTCTAGTGGGTAAATCGAACTGTCTCCACCTAACCATAACTCTGTATGCTAAATGGTCCAGGTCACTTCATGAGCTCTTACATGATATTTCAGACCTAAGGAATTTCCCAAGTTGTGTATATATTTTACTTCTTTCATCATTGATATGGTTGATTGATATGATCATTGATATCATAGATGTGGCCTCTACTACTTTTTACCTGCTTTGACATGAGTTATTTAATGTACAACCTTGAGCTAGCTGGTGCCGAAGGGTTTACCCTTCTTTGTCCACAGGTTCGGTAGACATATGGCCCATATCCCAACAAGTGTTAGGGTATTATTCCAAAGAAACTTATTATAGAGTCAAATAACTTATTTTATTCCTGGCATTTTTTCTTTACTTTAAAAGAACTATTGTTCCCTGTCTCAGGGATGCTACGTGATAAATACTGTGATTTAAAACTCTGTAATCAGGGCTGGCCAGATAGCTTAGAGGATTAGAGGGCCTGCTTAGGACCAGGGTTCGTTCCCCCACATCATGCCAGCCCCACCCTCAGGGAGTGCTGAGATGGCAACTGAGATTGGGCGTGGTGGTGCATGCCTATAATCCCAGAGCTTGGGAGGCTAAAAACAGGAAGATCACTATGAGTCCTGTCAGTATAGTGAGACCTTGTGGACACTGTACTAAACACATAAAAAATAAATAAAAAATAAAATAAAAGCTATTTGATCAATTTGTTGACTCACATGTAAGAGGCAGTATTCTTCCTGACTTCCAGAAAAAAGAAATAAAAACACTGGATTTCTAGAAGATAGACATAAAGCAAATGTCTCTCTGAAAATTACTCTCAGGATTTCATATTTACGTTAAAGTACAGATTAGGTCTTATGTAAATTTTATGAGGTATTTGGTGACATTTGTTTTGTATATCCAAAACAGCAGACCCTAACCAGTAAGGTGATCCTCCTACAGTGAGATTTAGGCAAATATCAAGGGCCATGAGGGAGGGATACTAAAGAAGGGGCTGTGCTTTTCTAGTCACTCACATAATTACTAGGTATGAGGAAAATGCAAGCCCTTCAGAGATGGCTTTCAAAACAATTTGGAGGGAAAGAGAAGCTTGAGAGTGGATGATATGTAGGCTGAACAGTTGGGAACGTTTGCCAAATATCCGAAGGCGTCAGAGAGTCTGTTGTGCCCACTTGCATTTTTATGGGATAATGCTAATCAATTAGTTCAATTCTGCCATAGAGAATAAGTAATTACATTCACTGGAAGCCACCACGGTGTGATTAATAATACATTCTGATTTCTAAAAGTAGCATTTCCCTCAGCCCTGAAACCTGGCTCCCTGAAAAGTGCTGTTTTTGTATATAAGACACATGGCTCAAGTAAAATTAATTTCCCTGGAAATAGTTCTATAAGAAGAAAAATGTAATTTTATGCCCTTCCCTACATAGGTGAATAAAATTCAAGTTCCTTCTTTAGGGACTTTCAAACAAATTCTCAAGAAATACTGTTTTAGTCTGGGGACTTCAATATATTACACAGAAGTTTTAGAGAAAGCCAGCTGATTTCTTAGTAATTGCAGGACACCTGCTATATTCATGTTCTGAAACGAAGCTCTCTAAAAAAAAAAAAAATGAGACAGGTAAGTAATGAGCAATAGATCTAAGAAAATAGTAGAGCAACAGGCTGTTTGTTCTGTATTAAGTGAATAAAATGTAAAGAGAAATAAGATAATGTTCACAAGAGAAGTACAAAGAAAGTGTCATGAGGCCTCAGTGCAGTGATCAGAAGACTCCTAGTCGAAGACAGAGCAACGAGGGCAGAGGCGTAAGCTGCAGATAGCCTTCGGCGGGAGCGCGGACCTCTCTGTGGAAGGCGGCTCCTACAGTGATGGCTGTCACGCAGTCCATGAACAAATATTAACTGACCATTTCCTACTTGCCAGGCTGTGCCACTTCTCCAACATAACATAAAATTTGGCCACTCTTGGGATTATCCCTAAAGCCCCTTAAACTTTATCCCTAAAACCCCCGTGAAATTGAACCCCTTCCCACTAAATCACCTATCAGTCCACACTCTTATAAGACTGATTGACTGTGCTTCCAGTACAATGTGGATCCAATGCAGAATTTGATTTCTAAAACTAGTACAACCATCATGGAAAGCAGTATAGAGGTTCATAGAAATACTAAAATAGAACTTGCATTTGACCTAGCTCTTCCCCTTCTAGACATCTTGCCCCCCAAAATTAAAGGCATCGTATTACAGTGATGCATACATTCCTATATGTATAGCAGTGCAATTCGTACTAGCTACATCTTAGAAGCAGCCTACTTGTCCATCAATGGATGAATGGATAATGAACATGTAGTATTTATGCACTTAAGGAAGATCAGCTTTGGCTGGGGAGATACCTCTGAGGTCTAAGTGCCTGCCTGGCAAGCTCAAGGTCCCAAGTTTGATCCCCGGTTCCACCTGCTGCTCCTCTTCATCCCCCAGCTGTATTAAACTGGCCACTGAGACCAGGCATGGTGGTGCATGCCTGTAATCTGAATGCTGGGTAGCCTGACACAGGAGGATCACTATCAGAATGAGCCACATAGCAGGACCCTGTACAAATTAATTAATAATTAATAATTAAAATAATTCTAAAAAGAAAGGTAAACTTGCATGATTTGTAGAATGAATACACCTTGAGACAATAATGTTAAGTGAAATAAATCAGAAACAAAAAAACCTTGAATCACATGGTTGCTCCTTTGTGAGAAACCCAAGGTACAAAGGTGTAAAGACCAAAATAATCAGTACAAAGATGGAATAAACGACCCTAATAATTACTAATATGTTACAAGCAGTTTGGAAATTGATTAACGTGACTCTTTGCCTTCTACCAAAGCCGTTTCTCTTTTATCAGCGTAGCGCTGTTGACATACACTATCAAGGAGAAAGCTTTGTGCTGTGCACACCCAGAGCAGAGATACCTGGCAGTGTCGTAAGTGGCGTGTCCCCCCAATCCCATAACATTCGTCACTCTTTCTCCAAATCTTGTCTCCTTGGACCATGTATCCTTACGACTCTGCCCCTGCTGGTACGATGGCTACAGGGATAAAAGAAAGAAAAGGCACAGGGAGCTTTGTGCTCTTGAGAACATGCCACCAGAAGCAACCTGTAGCCTAATTTGCTAAGGATATTCAAGACCCACAATAAGTTATTCCGAGAAATACTTAAAGGCCATGACTGAAGCCAATGGGAAAAATTCATGATTTCATTCCTGGCTACATAGTTGCTGGATTTCTTTAACCCCTTGGTAGAGCATTACAGGTGAGTCAGGTAAGACACATATTTTAAGGTAAGGCCATATTAAAGAGTCATTTGTGTTTAGAAAATGAGTGGTGCATTTATTTTGACTGTACATTAAATTTCTTCTATTGCTACAGCTTATCATGTAGAATCTTCCTCACGCATGTTAAATTTGACAGTGTATTTTTATTATACCTCTATAAGCACACAAGTCTTCTAAATTTCACAAAGGAAAAATCACAAGAAAGCATTTCATTTGTTCTAAACCTCTGTGTCTTGTATTTTCTTCCTTCTTTCAAATATAAACATTTAAATAGATATGTTTAAAATGAAGAGCTGACGAGATAGCTCAGCTGACTAAGCCCCTGCTTAGGCAAACACAGGGACCAGGGTTCAGTCTCTGGCCCTGCCCCCAGATGGGCTGAGCAGGCACCAAGTCCAGGTGTGGTGGCACATGCCTGTAATCCCAGCACTGAGGAGGCGGAGACAGGAGGATGACTCCAAGTCTGAGCTGCACAGTAAGACCCTGTACCAAATACATAAAAAAAAGAAAAGGAAAGAAAATGAAGCATGTGACTCCTTTATAAAACATGAATTTGACCAAATTGTCAAAGTATGGACAGACAAGATTAAAGAAATCTTATGTCCCTTGGATTCATCTGGTCCATGGAAAACACAGGCCCCAAGTGCCCTACACTTGCCTGAACTTTTCTGCCCTATTTTGCTTTGTTCGTGGTAACATGAATATTATATTCTTTCCCCACAATTTTTTACTTATTGAACCTGGATCCTCACGCATTTCAAACAAATATCATTTGGAAAGAAAGAAAAGGAGAGATGTCCCAAATCTTCTTTCCTGAATTAAGCACGTGGGAATTACCTGTGCTCCATATAAGAACAGCCAGCCTTCTTACATTTTGTAGAGGAGCATTAAATGGAAGCCTGGCAGTTGGTAATTAGTCATTGTTAATGTTATATAAAAATAATTGGAGAAAAATGGGCTTGAATCTTCTCTGGTGAATCCAGAAATTTGCTATGCTGACTTTCCGTCTTCTCACTCTTGATCTTACATTGCCACCACTGCTGCTGTTACTAGAGTATGAATTTCTCATTCTGTCCTCAGAATAACTCCAGTGATTCAATTACTTGCTTTCACAATTTAAGAAAACATGGGACACTCCCATTCTTCATGTGTTTCGTGATTGTCTACTTTTCACGTGTGTTTTTCTTGCGAAGGGTAGAATTGGGTGCAGAATCCAGCTGAGCTCTAACAGAAAAGCTAAAGCGAAAACATCACCATTTCATACAAAGATCTTGGCATCATGTTTGGCTTATTCTCCTAAGACAATTTAAAGTTACTTATTTAGTGGTGAGAACAAAGAGACCAGAAAGGCATTCTGCAGGGCACCTGCTTAGGTGTTTTGAGGGGCAACATATGGCCTGACCACAGGGCCCACGGGGTCAGGGAACAGCAGGGAACTGGGCATTGGGATAATAATGTACCCTGACGTGCAGAGCGCCAAGACAGCTATCCATTTGCTAGGCATGGTGAGGTGTGGTAGACTCCTCTCTTGGCCATCTTTCAAAATATAAGGAGAATACAATGATAACATGTCATTAGCTCTATAAAATCATTACATTACTCAAAAGACTTTGTAGACTTTTAACATGAGTCATCTTTTTACCAAAACAGGACTTTATAGGAGAAAAAAATAGGATCTCTTCTCAGTTTTCAAGGAATAGTGTAGAGAAGGAATAAAATATTTGATAAGCTTTTATAGTTAAGACTTTCATAACATACTAGAATTTTAGAGCCAAGTGTCCTTGGCATTGTTCATAGTGTCATCTTATTTTATTGAATGAGAACAAAGATCAACTCATATGCTCTCCTGGTGCTAATGTGAGCCATTTTTGAAACTGTATATGACAAACATTTTAAGTTTGTAGATAAATAACTGCCATCTCATGAGTAGCCTTCCCTGTTAAAGTTCTAATTATCTTAATTTCATTTTTAGTATAAAATTACTAATGAAAAAAGATGCTCACTTCCTCCTTAAAACAAATATCACTTCACAAGTTTTGCTTGGTGTTATGTTCCCAGCATTTACATGAAGAGGCATTAAGCCATGCCATTATTTGTCACACTGATATCTCGTTTGAACTAATTCAGCCTCAAAATGGGCTTATTTTTAAAAATTAAAGGATTTAGTGCTATATAATACTTTCTATAACTTAATCAATAGAAGAAATATTCTCTGTCCTACACATTGAAGGAGAAGACATTCTGATTAGGTGTACTAGAATAGAAACATACCTTCATTACAACATGCAAAATACTGAGATATTATTATATGGGGAATGACTTATTACAGTCCTCTATAAACTGTAAATATATCAGCAGGAGAAATCTTAAAGTTTGTTGTCTGATGTAAAAGAAGCAGGGAAAGCTTGACTCACAGATGTGACAGATCAGCAGATAGACTCCTAAAGTTAAGGGGTTTTAGACAGAAATGTCTGCAGGCCATGAAGGGTATAACCCAGGCAGGATAGGCAAGGACACAAAGTTGGGGAGCAGAGCATCTAGAGAAGGTATGCCCCCCAAAAATTCTAAGTGCTATTCAGCTAGAATACATGGTGAGATCAGTGTAGTCAGAACATGATTTGTTTCAAAGGAAAACAGTAACCAATTCCCTTCTGTTATGTAATAGCAACAGCAACAGCAGATCTCCCTTCCTGGGAGATGGTCCTGGGGACAGGGAACTGGTAGTGAGAAGAATTAAGATGTGCTATGTGCCTGTCACAATTCCCCATGATGAACACAATCATGAGGTACTGGAGAGATGTACTAATAAGAAGTTAAATTTTTTGAAAGTCACAAAATTTTAAACGTTGGCAAGAAATTCCAGTATTTAAAAATACTTTCAGCAGAAAAATTTTAACTGTCAGAGCAAGTTGAGTCCTAAGCTGGCTGTCATTTGCTTATAAATTTTTATTAGTTTCACCTTCATCCAATGTTCTAACTTCAAGGAAGCAGTGAGAGCCACGCTGCGTGCAACACATTACCATTTGTTGAGCTGACATATGTGGAAAATGATTTTAATATTAAATGCGGGGCTAAGGATTTTATTTTGACTTCCAAAATGGTATACCCTGGTTCCTAATCCACAAAGATTTCCATAGCATAATGGAATAATAATAAATAAACTGTCCTTTGTGACTGTGAAACAACAAAAGGTGAATGGTGGTCAGAAATAGCTGGTACTTAATTTAATTTTCAATACCATAATGCTGAAGTGGAAATATGAGATATGGGAATTAATGCATCAAAAGGAACAAAGAATAATTTCAGAAATCTGTTTACAAACCAGGCCAGAGAGGTAACCAGTAACTACTGAGGGGGGAGGTGGAAAGTGAACTCAGACATTGCGTGTTTTCAGCTCCACTGGGTTGTGAATTATTTTCCATGCTAAAGGCAGCGTTGATTCAGAGCTAGTAAACAATCATGGAAATTTGTCCACAGCTCATCCTACTAAGACGAGGTTCCACACAGACCCAACAACTCTGTTATGGTTTGCGTCTAGACATCCTCTCAAGGCCTCAGTCTTTTTGGAGTGGTTGAATCTAGATTGTGTGATTGCTTCCTCGTGCAACACCAGGATTAAGGGTGGGTGATTGCTGGGTCAGTCCACTGACTGGATTGACACCACCTTAATCCCATGACTGCATTCAATATAGGAGACAGAAAGAGGCTCACCTCGCCTCACGCCGTTGTTGCTTTTGTTGTCTTCCTCCGCCATGAACTGTTGCTCCTCTTCCATGAGCCACTCTGCCTTGCAACCAGGAGATGATGGGCTGAAGCTTCCATAAACTATGAGCTAAATAAACCCCTCCTCCCTTGACTTGTGGTCTGCAATTTTGTCTCAGCAATGAGGGGAAAGTAACTGTGACAACGCCCCAGACCAAATAACTAAATAAATGTCCCCTTTGTCCGTTTCAGGCCAGTCATTTATTTGTGTGTCTCGCTAACAGATGTGCACGATGATCTTGGCCACACTGCTGTGAATGGTCACTCATTATCTGACTGGTACTCACAAGGGAAGCAGCCAAGCTGAGACAGGTGCAGAGATCTGGGCCTGGCACCCTCCAGCCAGCCGCCGGGCTGTCCTTTCTCTGAAGCGGCAGCCTTGTGACCTGATACTATCTCCTTTTCACCTGTCAACTCTATATGATTTCTGTGCATTCCTGCAAGGTTGCTTCTGTCATCCTCCTTTGCTAAAATATTTTAAATTCTGTCGCATTAGGTCTTTCACTATATGTCAGTTACAGGCACCACTACTCACGCTGTGACATGGAATAAGGAAAATGCTCATGTGCAAATATAACTGTGGGAGGTACTGCCCAGAAGACACCCCCTGAGAGATGGGCGTGGTGTGTTGGAAATTTACTGCTCTGAGGAGTTTTGCAGAGAGGGCCAGTTTACCTTTGTTCCATCTAGGGTTTCTCAAATTTAGTGGGCATTGTAAATCTCTTATATGTAACCTTGACTGACACTTTAGAAAGCTCTAGAACCCTAGAGGAGTGCAAATATTGCCAAGAGTAGATGCTGTTCAAAGATGCTGAATTGAGCATAGCCTGGTATGATTGGGCATTAAAGGAAAATTGCTGTATTTAAAGGGATGATTACAAAAAATACATCAGTGGCAGGTGATGGTTAGATAAGTGACAGACCAGACCAGGTATTCTGAAATGAGTATGGAGCCCCCAGATGTGTCACCTACACACCTGAGGAGATTATAACCATGGTGGTTATGCCACTTGGAATAGCATTTAGAAGGAAATGTAATGAAAATTTGTTGATTTAGGGTTTTTTTTTCTGGGGTTTGTTCGTTTGTTTGTCTTAGTTTGGGATAGAGTACAATATGTAAAAGAAAAGATAATGAGATTTTTATGTGATTATTAGAGCTTTCTAACGTAAATACATAGTCACAACATTTGCTAAACTATTTCCTGTAAATTCTATGGAGGAAAAAAAGTTATTTTAAGGGCTGGGCAGATAGTTCAGAGGATTAAAGCACCTGTAAGCAGGTGCAGGGGTTGGGGTTCAATCCCTGGGACTGCTGTTCTGACCCTGCTCCCAGTGATTGAGACTGGCTGTGGTAGTGTGAGCCTGTAATCACAGCACTTGGGGGACCGTAAACAGGAGTATCACTATGAGTCCCATCTAGTAGTGAGACCCTGAACACCCTATAGACCCTTCCCAATAAGATACCAAAAGAAAAAAAAAAGTTATTTTAGTCTTCTGGTTACCCTAAATACAGTGGCACCTCAATTCAAAAACTAAATTCATTCCACAATGCTGAGGAACATGGCCCTGGATGTCACCTGATGCACAGCACTCAAACACAAGGAAGTCTTGCCCAATGCTTTTGTCACAAAACAAGTTTTTCAAGCATGGATGCATTTGTAAACCGAGGTATTACTGTCCTTCGTATAGTATCACTATTGACTTGAGGAATAAATAAATAAATAAATAAATAGTCACACTTTATTTTGTTGCACATGGAAAGTAACATTAGGGTACCAGAGAGGAAGGAGGGTGCATTTCCATGAAAATGAAGGAAAAGCTCAGACACAGATCTTAGGAAGCCCAGAGGGCACCAAAACAGCCACAGTGACAGTAATAGCAATGTGCAGAACTCAGGGGACCGTCCTTGGGATAAACAATGATGTTTCATTGTAGTTGTATCATTTTTTCCCCCAAAGCTCATTTTCCTAAGAGGGGTCTAGTGGGTAGAGGTGGGCTTAGGGTACCATGTTTGATACCTTGGAAGGTGAGAGAGTAGGAAGATGTTACCAAGAGCAAAACTAGTGCCCAATGCCACGAAGGGAGAGAGATTAGTGCTCACCACTTTCACTCTGCCCTTTTCTCTAACGGAATAAAAAGCTTAGACTTTCACATAAAGACTTGGTGATGGCCCCAAGAACCCAGTCCCAAGAGGGGAGGAGAATAAAATGGCGATGAGGCAAGTTGAAAGCACTGTTTTCCCTACCTGTGCTGGCATCTATTCTACAGCTACATTCAAGGCAAAAGTAAGACTCTATTTTTTAAAAATCTGAATATTCATGTATTTAACCAAGATAATATCAAGAAATTTAGTGAATGTGAAAACTGTGCCCAAATTCTTTAGTGGCCTTGATCTACAGACACTGTCAAGGGCACTGTCATTTAATGAGAAAGCACAGTTGTTTCCTTCCTAAAAGAAATCTAGCAGAGGCAAGGGGCTGGGGCATGGCCATGCCATCTAAACTGAGAATAGAGAGGAGAGCTCTGAATGATAGTTGTCTCTCTTGTGCTTACTTTTTAAAAAACTAGAGAGAACAAAAACATTATATTCTGTATCAACTCATTCATCTGAAAACGAATGGTACAGGTTATTTAAACACATGAGCAAACACAAAATATGAAACATGAAAACAGCTTTTAAGACAAAGAGGTCCACAGACATTACTGTTTTACCGAACGTCACTCCATCTGTCGGTGAATGTACTGACCACCGAATACAGGGCTGCTGACTGCCTGCCAAGGTTCTTACTACTGGGCATGCAGAGACACTGCCTAAAAGAGAAATAAATAGATAATAAATAAAGAAATGAAAGTAAGAAATATCAGTAGCATCCTCCATTCAATACTTATAAGTATGAAGCATAAGACGTGACCACAAATTCAAAACTGATTTTTAAAAATGTGTCCCTCGGTGCCAAGTAAAACAAGAAGGATGCCAATTTTGAATTCTGCTAAAGGTCTTTTGATTCCATTGAGATAGCAGATATCCTTCCCAATCCATAACATCCTCACCAGAGAGAACAAAGTCAGATTAAATGTCTCTTTGTCACTGTACTTTAATATCTCTCAGTGTCCTTGGAAAGTTAGGGGAAGGGCCAAGGGGAAGACAGACAGAAAGAGCACAGTGTCCTTCTCCTCTTTGCAACATCAAGCTGGTAATTACAGTGTTGGGATTTGCCACATGCCAGTAGAAAACCCAGCACAGTTGAGACATAAAGACCATACTGTCCATTGCTCTGGGACCACACAATCCTGCTTAGGCAGAAAAGTAACCATGAAAAGATATAAAAGCATATGATATTGATTAGAGCATGGCTTTCTAAACTTCCTTGGCATTTGAGCCCTTTGTGTGGGTTGAAAAGAGATGACAGAAATAGGATAATTGGGACTCTTTGTAGCTGAGCACAAAGGGGACTCAAAAGTGAAATAAGCAGTGTTTCGAGGCACAATGAGCGCAGGGGTCAGAGGTGCAAGGGAGGAGGGACTATTAGCCTCAGTAGTGGATTCAAACCAAGGGGGCCTTCTGGCCACTCCCTTTGTTTCTGGTGAGTGTCGTCTTCCCTGCCACTTTTAAACCCACGCTTTCCTTCGTGTACCCCTGCCTCTTCGTTCTCCTCCTTATGCAGTGTGCAAACATCTAGGGCCACCCTGTGCCCCTAATACATAGTTCAGGAGCCCAGATTAAGACCACCTACTCCAAATAATTGCTCCTTAATCAAACTTCCATCTAGCATCATTGAAGTTTTCATTACATTCCAAGTGCTGTGCTAAGTGCTTTACGTGCGTTCTCTCATGAAGTCTCCCAGTATTTAATGAGGTAGTTATTTTGGCTACCTTTATTGGACAGGCTAGCCTGCCCAGAGGCTGCCTGAAAATGGGCATGAAGACCCAGAATGCAATGCGACCTACTGCCTCCATCCAGCACAGAAATCTTTGTGCCAAACACCACCACGCTCCTGCTTTATCCTTGCAACACTTATCTTCATCTCCTGTTCCTTGGAGTCTTGCTTAGTCCCACTTGCCTCTTCCAAGATGTTATTCCAAATTCCTGATGATTATAAAAACTTCACAGCTTTTCAAGCAAGTGATAGCTGTGTGTAATAGAGACAGCCCAGAAGAGAAACAGAAACATACCCATGGACAGATTTCAATGACTGCATTTGGAGGCACACAGAGAAGTAAGATGGGATGCTGACTGGAAGGCAGTAGGCCTGGAGTTCTTCCCAGCAGGTCAGCTCGGCTCTCAATGCTAGCCCAGATGCAAAGAGAGGCATCCAGCATCTTCCAGATCACTGGCCCTGAAAGCCGTCTTCAGAGAAACATTGGGTTTAGTCCTGGGACAGAGATTTGAGGATTTGAGCTTCCTCCATCCTCGGTGAACTTTTGGCAGTGTCTGAAGGAATATCTGGCTTGGCAGTCACAGTCAGGCAGTTGGGCAGAATGGTGTGTGGTGTGGGGGAAGTGTTGGCTACTGGCATCTAGTGAATAGGGGCCAGGAAGAGATGCCATTAAAGCCCCTGCAGTCCCCAGAGTCCCCTCCCTCCAACAGCAGTGAATGCCGTGGTCCAAAATGCCAACAACCTTGCATCTTAGGAACTTGAGAGCCACAAAACGCATGACCGGATTTACGAAAGTCTAATCAAAAATCTTTCTTACAAAGAAGAAGTGAAGTGAAATTAATGAGGAATGGGATAGGGAGAAGGGGAAATGGGAGTAGGTCGCAGGCCCAGTATTTTTTTTTAATTTTTATTAATTTTAATAAGAAAGAAATAACAAGGAGACAGTTTCAAAACAGGTTAGTAGGACAGTTACACTAATTAATACATTGCATATTGTTGTCTTCATAGTAGTTATTCACAGTACAAGATGCAGACACCCATGATCTCTTGTCTGAGCAATATTAGTCCAAATCTTTCTTCTCACTGAGCTAAGAGAAAGTAGCTGCCTATCTATCCTATTTAGTATATGCATATATATTTTTTCACTAAAAAATGGTCCTTCATTTATATCCCCCTGTTCTGTTTTGTTTCATCAGAGATGGGTGTTCCATTGCTGTTAGAGAAGCTGTATTTGGAGAAATCTTGAAAGGACATTTTCATACTTGATGCCTGTTCAAATACTGTAGGTACAGTTTTGATGGCTAGCTTTACTTCAGGGTTTTCTCCCAAATGGACAGCATGATCTAATTGTTCAATAGATTGCACATGACTGATTTTAAAAACAAGATCTCAGTCCATAGTAAAAAAAAAAAAATTGTCCTGAGAGGTGGTGGTACAGAAGGTATTACTGTATATGATTTGTCTGCCTAGAAAAAACATTGGGTGCACCAGCTGGTCAGCCCGTTGTTCAAGGTGTGATCTGTGTGGCAATCTTCTAAGAGCATCATTTAGCTGGATTACCAAGTCCCATTATACCCGCCAAGATCTCCTAGACTTCCCAGGAATATTTTTAACAGATTTCCATGTGATTCTTGCACACACTGAAGAATTCACCACTTAATTTCTGCTTTCTCATGTTTCTACACATTGTCCTCTGGGCACCATCTCCTTGCCACAAGGACTGTGGGTGGTGCTGTGTCCCAGTTCTCGCTTTATCACTGAGAAACCTGCCACAGGACAGAGAATGACTTTTGCCCCCACCTCGCCCCCAAACCAGATGAGTTATGTGGGGCTACCCTTGTTACAGTGGTCTAATCCTTCTGCGCTTTCACTTCTTCTTGTGGACCTGCTGGTTACAAAACACAAGCTAAGTGAACGAGTTTGAGCTGCTGCCCCTCACAAGATCATAAATTTCTCCAGTACACACAGTTACATACAGGAAAGCAGCAGTTAGTGTTCAAAAGGACAGAAAGGAGTTATTGATTAAAAGGCCAAATCCCACAGTTATTCCCCCATTTCCATGATGCAAGGCATTTAGGGTGAAAGCAAAGTATTCTACTGGTTTTTCAGACTCCTGGAAGAGGCCTTAAAAGGCACAATGCATTATGGCACCACTAGAGAAGTGGTTGGAGGTGAGCTAGGTTCTGAGGTTGCACCCAGCCAAACAGTTCAATTCCACAGCAAGAGATTGTTGGTCTGAAAGCCAGTGTACCCATGCTCAGCATTTGGCATTAGCTTAACATTTAGTTTCTCATCAGAATTATGTCACTGAGAATCCTTAGGTTTAAAGCAAAACCCAGCGCAGAGTAAAATAGACTAATGTTGATATTCTGTAAACTAATGAACTTTTCCATTAAAACATCACAGATCCCAAGACTTTGGCTCTCCCATAAACCTGTACACTGTATGATTTTCATGATATTTATACAACAAGTGACATTCCTATTCAAAGCAAGGCAAAAGGCAGTTGGAATGACTACAGACTGCTTGTTTGATGTTCAAGAGAACAACTGTGTACTGCTTTTGGCTTTGCCAGGAAGAGAAAGCTGGCCTGGGGACCAAGTCAGCAAGGAGAGGGTATAGCTCTATCATAAGGGAAATGCTACCAGGTAAAAATCTCTGTATGGTAAAAGATCATAGCATTGATTCAGAGTTTACCAGCCCCACATGGCTAAGAATATTTTCTGCATCTTTACCTCATCATACATAGAAGCAATCAGCTATCTGCCTCAACTCAGAAGTCTTTTCAGTCTTCTTTAAAAGATGAGGAATGATATTACAACAAAAAATGTGTTGTGTCCTTTTGGAGTGATTTTTAATGAGAAAAGAGCACTATATTTTAAGTGAAGAATTGGTTTCATGACTTCTGTAAAGGACATAGCAATCCAGCTGTACCTATTAGTATGAAACTTGGAATAGGAGCGCTATGATAGCCTCAGCGAGCTCTCTTCTGTCCATACTCCTATCAAATCTTAACTGAGAATTTTCACCTCCTGAATATTAGTGAAATTCAGTAATATAGACAAATATCATCTCAGTTTGTTGTGTGTCTGAAGGGCTGGGGTAGAATATTGAATACTATACATTATTGTTTTTTTTTTTTCCTTTGGTTTTGTTTTGTTTTTGGTGGTACTGGGGATTGAACTCAGGACCCTGCACTTGCCAGACAAGCACTTATTCTACTGAGCTATCCTCCCAGTCCAACTATACATTATTCTAATAAAATAAAAATTCACACACAAGAGAGATGCATCACATACCGTACTTGCACACTAAACTCAAATGCTACCTCTCCACACACAACACACATTGCATACACCCCATTCAAACATTTGCATACAGCCAGCACACCTCCCACAGGCACAAACTGCCATCTGCCTTCTTTGGTTGGCTGTGCATGTTTTTCCTCAGTGTGGTCCATACTGCATGGCCTTCTTAATTTTCCATAAAATTCTAAAAGTTTTCTACTAAAATGAATGCTACTTGAAATAGAGTTTCACTGACAGGAAAAGCCCTTGCGCTCTGTAAACATTGCTACCAAAAGTTCTATATATAGAAGTGAGAGATTTTGTCATGCTCACTTCAACTCCTTCAGAGAAATCTCTTTTCTCATTAGTAACTTGGAGCTGTTCAGTTGAGTTGACCTTTCTCACAGGAAGTAGTCCCCACCAGTGCTGCCGCCTCTGCCACCACAGTGTTACTAACATTAGGAGAACTTCTACCCAGGGCCAGACACAGAAGCCACTGCCGTGCAGCACGGAGCAGCTACTCGCTGCTCTTCTTGCTTCACGGAGCTGTGCATGGGTGAGCTGCACCTGCCAGTGCTCTGAGGACCAGCCTTGTTTTTCATCTTACAAGAAAAAGCTTGGAAAGAAAAAGCAGCAAAGGCATGGGTTGGCAGAGGGGAAATCTATTGGAAATGGAAGAGAAAAAAATGAAAGGAATTATCTAAACATCCTCCAACATTAGGAAGTAATCACAGCAAAAGCTGCAAATCTCAAAACAAATTATCATAAAGATGATATGGAATAAAGAGATGGTAAATTAGGCAACTGGAAATGAATAGGAAGTGCTTCTCCAGTGGCTTAAATTAGGATTTGTGGGGCCAAGTATGAAATCACATGCATGTAACCACCCAGTTTCAAGTTATTCTAAATTCTAAAAGGTACTTTTAAGTCATTTTTATGGAGTAGATTCACATGCTTTGCTAAGAGCCAAGTTTCAGCCCCTTGTTTATTAAGTTCAATGATAATGTCACTTAAGGACTGGAGCCTGCATAACTGAGCATAGTTATCATAGAATAGTTCCACTCATAACTGAATGCTTTAGAAAGAATGTTCTCATAGCTTACCGCCTTTAGCTTATTGCCTTCGTTTTCTTTTCTGTGTGTTTGATTACATCTCCACCATTGTCTTCCTCTCTCCCACCTCTTCAGCTTTGCTGTACCTTTCTACTTAACACCTTTACTTCACTAGCTTTCCAGTAAATGATCTATAACCAAATTTGTTTCCTCCCACTCATTTCTTAACTGCGTGGCAATCACAATGGAAACCACATTCAGGGGCCAAGTGTTTTCTTCACCTACGCCTTCTTTTTAATACATTACTGGTGTTAAAATTATTTTTAAAAGACACACACATATATGCACACACAAGTCCAGAATGTGTCTATGGTAGACAATATTTTAAAACTGCCCCCCTAAAGACTCTTTGGTTATTTACTCAAACACCATACTCAGTGCAGTGATAGATCTTTGCAGAGATAAACTAAGATCAGTTGGCTTCACAATAGAGAAATTGTCTGGTTTATCCTGCTGGAACCAGTCTAATTACTCAAGGCCCTAAATTCCCAGGCATTTCCTGGCTAGAATAGAGAGATGGAGGAGAAAAGAAGGATTGAAAGGAGAAAGCTCAGCTGAGAGTCAAGGTCTGAGTGAGATTCAGAAGGCTCTTTCTGGCTTGGAAAGGCACCTTTAGTGAGGGAGTACAGGCAGCTGTTAGAAGCTTGGAATGACTTTTGACTCATAGACAGCAAAGAGAACCAACTCAGTCCTATGAAACAAGGGACAGATCTTTCCAACAAACTTCCTTGAAGCCAGGACCAGTCTCCTCTAGAAGCTTCAGAAGATGCAGATGTTAGGTAGGGAGACTCCAAATGAAGAATCAACAGAGCCCTGCTGTTCTCAGATTTTTCACCTAGGAAATCTGTATGTGGGGTTGTTTCACAACTATCCATGTGTAATAATTTGTCACACAGCAGCAGAAAACTAATAGATTGCACACATATGTATATATTTGCATAAATATATGCATAACATGTGAAAAGTTCCACCTCTCTTACTTCCTTCCAGGAACTTGAACTCTAGGACTGGACTTTACATTACTTGTTGTGTGTCTTCTTCGGCCAAACTGGGATTGTGATCATTGCCAGATCTTCCTCTCTTTTGATTTTCAATTTTCAACACGTATCTGAACATAAACAGAGAATGGTGTGAGGCACTTTGCAGAATGCCAGGGAAGCTAAACTCATCCCAAATTAAAGAAGGTAAAACCTGAAGTCCCAAAGCATGCCAGCCCATGGGACACTCCATGCTATGCTGTAGGATTTTCTCCTCCTTTCAGTCACCACAAGTTATGTCCAACTGACATTCTTTTACACTTCCTGGGAATGCCCTCTTTTGCCAGTATTAAGGGAGCTATGATTAATAGCTGAGGAATTGGAGAAAGGAGTCAGGCTCACTGAAGGTGAAGTATGTAGGGGACTCCAGGATAAAGCATCATGGCACATCAAGAGCAGTGAAAACCAGCTAGATGCAAGCATTAGAAATGTGGAAAGTCACCTACCAGTTTCTCAAGATGAAGCACTTTTCCATAAAGTGATGTACATATCTTCTAAACCACGAGGCAGGAACTCAGGGTTCCATCCGTGCGAAGTTCTATGAATGAGCTTCGCAGGGTTGCAATCCCCAGCCACATGTGTCATTCCTGAGTGCTTATGTTTTGGGGAGTGAGTGACTTTAAACCTTGCATTAGATTCTCAAATGAGTCCATGATCCACAAAGATTATACAATACTCCTATCTGGCTATTCAAATCAAAACAAATTGGATACCAGGAAATCAAGTGACCCCAATGCAGACATAAAAACATAAATCTGTGAAGTCTGCACATACTCTCAGGTACCTGTTCACGAAACAGATGTTAGAAAGGAACCCAGAGTGTGACATCTGATTAAAGGCTTGCTCTGTGCATTCTCTTGTGCCTAATTATGTCAGTGACATAACAGCAACATACATGCCTCCATGGTTGTCATGTGTGCAGGATCCTGCTATTTTTGTAGTTCTTAAAAGAAAGCCCTTCCATCTTCCATCATGCTTAGACGCAGGATACCAGAATTGTTTGCTACCTGCCTGGCACTGATCACT
Source organism: Octodon degus (assembly GCF_000260255.1). Lineage (NCBI taxonomy): Eukaryota > Metazoa > Chordata > Mammalia > Rodentia > Octodontidae > Octodon > Octodon degus. Next base: position 3,619,161 of record NW_004524672.1, read on the forward strand.
GACAGTGTAAGCCTGGATGACTGACTCAAGCGAGATCTCCTCATTTTCGGGGAATAAAGAACAGCCCAGTCCCACAGCCTGCCATAGACCTCAGCTCACTCATCCAGTAGGAAAAAACCTAAGCACACACTTACATCCTGCCTTTGCTTACAGATTATATACATCTAGATACCATATGTTGGTTATGGCAATGAAGCAAATAAAGTTCCCACTCTTGTGCAACATGGAGCTTTGTGAAAGAAGACAGACCAGAAGTAAAATAAATGAACTGACTGGTAGGGTTATAGGCTACTTAATGAAGTCGAGAAAAACAAAACAGGAAAGAACATCCAGGTGGCCTCATGGGCAGAACTGTATTTTTATGTCACCCCCGAGAGTGCGGGAGGACCTAAAGATAGAATATTAAAGATTTTGTTCTTTGTAACAGTTTGAGAAGATGTCTGTGTCCACACTAAACATTAGCAGAGCATAATTTATTCATTTATTTAACCAGTATCCGTTCTAATACCTTCTTCTTGTACCTTAAGCAATCGTCTTAGAGACTAGTTGCAGGAGCGGCTTGTTTCAATAGAATCCTCTGTCCTCCCTATTGTTAGGCTGTACTGTTCAGATCTAGCCATAATTATTAGTTTTGTGTGACTGTTTTAATGTCAGATATGAAATATGGAAGTAAATTACCTCTTTGGTCCAATATTCATTTGGTTCCCTGAGTAATTTTGCCATCATATGGTTTATGTAGCAATGAGCAATTTTCCTAAATGTCTGAGGTCCCTCTGTGTTTTTGTCTTGCTTTCAAGCAGGTGGTTAGGGAGAATCTATGCAAAAAGCAGTAGTCGGGCAGCTGGTCGTGAGCTGCTCACAGGAAGTGGTAACTCACTGATTTTCCTTTCCTTCCTGCTAAGCTGTATTAACACAGCGTGAGCATTTCCCTTTTTACTGTAGAAGACAAGATTTGTTCCATGGCTTGGTGAAGCTTCGGAGGGAGAAAAGTTTCCGGAAACTGAGTTTTTCAAATAGTTTGTGATTGAGATTTCGGCACAGAATGAGCTTCCGAGGGAAGGTTTTTAAACGGGAGCACAGTGAATTCAGAAAGAAGAGACGGACAGTGAGGAGAGTCAACCCAGAAGAGATCCACAGATTTAGCTCTGTAGGTATCCGAATATCACATTTTGCTATTTATCTTTCCTACTGGGCTTTCTTTGAAGAGGGGGTCAGCTGCAGAGTAGTTTTCTAACCTAAACTGTTGGGCCAGGCTTGTATAGAGCAGAAAATGCTGTTGAACTCATAATTATCCTGTTTTACCTACATCATTATTTTGAAATCTCTTTATTACTGAGCTCTAGATAACTTGTTGAAAACTGAGTAGAAGCTTTCAATAAGCATGACATTATTAGAATGCTTGGAGTTCCTGTAAAGTTATCTTAAGCTGTGGCACAAGTTGTTATTTGTGGAGCAGTTATCCCTTTTATTTTAAATAGCCTGCAACTGCATAAATGAAGGCCTCAGTTGATTA